>NW_024412442.1:6146000-6170219 GCF_014898765.1 Herpailurus yagouaroundi
CTCTCTCTCTCTCTCTCTCTCTCTCTCTCTCTCTCTCTCTCTCTCTCAAAATAATTGAATAAATTTAAAGAACACCGAAAAACCTAAAAACCATCCCTGCTTGTGATGCACGCCCATGTTCCGATTGCACACACTTGTGCCGTGAAGCCCTGTCCAGGAGGGATCGCTGCACCTCGTGGCTCGGTCTCCATTGCAGCCGTCTGTGCCCGTTCCTGCTGGGCTTGGCGGGTGGGCTATACCACCCACGCGCCACTCCCCGGGCCCCCCATTCTGGACCTCAGCAGCACAAGAAAGAGAAGAAATGGTGAACGAAGGAACTATTCTAAAGACTGTAGACACAGAACCCCGTCTGGTGCCTCCAACTACCCGACGACGTGGGCACAACTGTCGCACTTGCCTTACAGGGGTGGAACACGAGACCGAGAACTTAAGGGACTTGCTCACGACGCACAACGAGACAGTAGCCAAGCCTCAACCCAAGCTGAGCCAGGCAGAGCAGGGGGCGCTTGCAACCAAGTCCAAGTGCAATATCGCCTCTCTTCATCTCCGGGACAGGAACTCCGGGATTTTTTTTTTTTGTAACGTTTATTTATTTTTGAGACAGAGAGAGACAGAGCACGAACAGGGGAGGGGCAGAGAGAGAGGGAGACACAGAATCTGAAACAGGCTCCAGGCTCTGAGCTGTCAGCACAGAGCCCAATGCGGGACTCGAACTCATGGACCGTGAGATCATGACCTGAGCCGAAGTCGGACGCTTAACCGACTGAGCCACCCAGGCGCCCCCGGGATGTTTTTCAAAAGAAGAAATGAGTCTGTCTCTCTCTCTCTCTCTGCTCCTCCCCTGCTCTCTCTGTCAAAATAAATAAGAGATTAAGAGTAATGTGCCCATGTTCATAAAACCCACAAAGGACATAGTGAGAACATGACTTTGGGACCCCAAAACGCACACCCTTCCCGTGATATTTCCCACGAATGCAAAGCTGCTGGTCCCCAGCCAACCCAGGGCGGGGGTGAGGGGGGTTGTCGGGAGGAGCAGTTCACTCTACACCTCCCAGGACTCGCACAAGGACCCGCCAGAGAACCAAAGCATTGAAAGTTAAGAGAGAAAAAGCCCCCACGAAGAACAGAGCGTCCCTCTGTCCCTCCCTTCCTGTGAGCCTTCCAGAAAGAGTAGCGCACAACTCGGCCCGAGTTCGGTGTCCAGCAGGAGGGCACTGGGATCAAAGTCCCTGGGTGACGGTGCCACGCGGCCCTGAGCGAGGGTGGGCTCGGCAGTGTGAGGGGAGGAGAAAGCTCTGTACAAAGAGGGAGACAGCACGCAGAGCAGATCAAAGGTGGTGAGCAGTGGGAGAGGACCCAGATCTATCTTGTGCCACCAACTCGGACACCACGGCCCTAATGAGCAGGAACAAAGGCTCAGGTTACAGCCTGCAGGGTCTCCTGCCACACAGATCCGGCCCTCGGCAAGTCCGAACCGGGGTGGGCGGCCGGCACCTTGCAGCAGGATGGGGGGCAGCCAGCAGGGACCCCACGGGCTGGGGCAGCCAGCACACGGGCAGCAGGTGAAGGTCCCACGAGATCTATGGGAAGACGCCCTGCAGGAACCAGAGGCAGAGGGTCTAGAACAGGGTACAGGGGGCAGGGCAGAACCCAGCCCTGAGGGAAGGAGGCTGGAGAAAGTCTCGTGCACAACTGACGTTAGGGGACAGACAGTCCTCTGCGAGGACTGCCCTGCTCACCGCAGGATGCTTGCCAGCATCCCTGGCATCTGCCCTCCCCCGGCTACGACAACCGAAGTGGCTCCAGACATCACCAAATGTCCTCCTGGGGGGCAAAGCCCCTTCCACTTAAGTACCACATGGGTTAGTGGATTGATAGAGACCCAGCATTTGCGGAGAACTGGCCACGTGTGGACACTGTCCTAAGTGCTTCATGAGCACAATCTTGTGTGATTCTCCTAGCACAGATATGAGACGGACACTATTACCACCCTGGTTTTACAGGTGGGGGGTGGGGGGGCTCAAGGCACAGAGATGTCAAGCAGCTTGCCTTAAGTAACACGGCAAGTAATTGGCAGATCTGAGGTTCTAATTGGGAGGTCTCCCTCCAGAGAGGATGCCTTTGACCAGGAGACTGTGCTGCCTCCCGTTTCGAAGATGAGACAGAGGTAACCCAGATGCACAAACCACGATGCATCCGATTCCTGGTTTCAGCTCAGGTCACAATAGCATGGCATGTGAGTTCGAGACCTGGGTCAGGCTCTACACCAACAGCATGGATCCTGCTTGGGATTCCCTCTCTCTCTCTCTCTCTCTCTCTCTCTCCCTCTCCCTCTCCCTCTCCCTCTCTCTGCCCCTCCCTTTTTTTAAAGTGCTCTTCTCAGTGTCTGAGCACAGGCTGTCTTCAGTTCACGAACAAGTGCAAAGGGTTAATTTCTGCAGCTTCAGGAAGGAAACACTAGGGGATATGAGGGGCAGAGACCCTGGACACAGAGCCCCGCCCTGAGAAGTCCCCATCCGGCCTGTCCTCCTTATTCCTCTTTCCTTTTCCCTCCACTCTCTCTCCAGACATTGTGCCTCGAGCTTGTTTACCTTTCAAAGGATCATCTACTACACTTATTGACTAAAACGATGTGTTGCCTACTTCTAATTCCTACATAACAATATCACACACATACCCCCTGCAGAAGTAGGTGACATAAATACAGGCACAAACACATCATAAAAGCCCCCCACCTCTGACAAAAAGGGTAAAAACAATACGTCCAAACTTCTCCAGGTCCTTTTAGCCTGCCGACAGCCCTTCATTGCTTTTTCTCTGAATCAGCTGCTTTTAATAAAATGAAAACTCCGGGATCTACTTTACATGTGAACTTCTCTGGTATGTTTCAAGTCCCTGATTTACAAAACTGGGATATGTACAAATCTTGTCGGGAAGATGTGTAAATCTGTAAAGTGCAGGCAGACAGCGAGGTAATTTGCTTTGACTCAGAATGCAGTTCCTCGAGTACCACACTGCTCCAATACAGGAGTTTGTCTAAAAACAGCAGAGCCAGGCTCCCACCAAAGAATTCCCTGGAAGTTGCACGAAAATTGCAGTTAACTATAAGGTTTCCCTCAGTGAATAAGGCAGAAATAAGACTGGGGCTATTAATTTTAAATGAAATTGCTTATTTTACTCTTGAAGGCACCTAAGGAAACAGAGAATCACAATACGCTCCGGCTGTGCCCGAGTAAATAAAGCCCCCAGCTTGAACCTGGGGAGGTGTGTGTTACCAGCACTTAGGGATTTGATTACAAACACACAGAGAGCCAAATCATTTGATCAAACACTTTGGAAGCCGATACAGGAAAAAGAAACTATCAGAAACCAGAAACCTGCCTTTACGTCTACAACAACTGTGATTTCCAAGAACAATTCAGAAACATCTGGACACCAGCCGTCAACACGAGCAATAGGAGAGCGCAGAGATAGGTTTGAGGAGCTCTGGGTCTGGGCTGTGCCCCTTACTGGTGACACTACCCCGGATCACGGACTCTCTGTGGCTCTCGCTCACTCCCTGTGTAAGGAAGCGTGCTAACCAGTAGCTTCCCATCTAGGTCAGGATACACATACACGTACAAATATCCCCAGCTTTTCCAAGTTCACATTACTCCACTTTACCCTAGACCTACCTTAGTGCCTGATCGCACTAACGGGAAGAAATCCAAAGAGAGTTTTCACTTTGAAAGAAAGGCAAAAAGCAAAAACAGCGATCAACACTTGTTTTGCAAAAGATGCGGCCCCCACCCAGCTCCTTTCCCTGAACGGGCAGCCAGTCTCCAGACCTTCCACGGCATCTGCGAGCACGTGTACTTCATCTCGATTTATTCTGTGCATCCGTTAGCAAGATGTGTCCTCAGGCATCAGAAAAGCTCACCAGAGATGATTTTTGGGGTCTGGCAATGCTCAAGATTTTTTTCTTTTTCTTTTTTTTTGAAATGTTTTTAACGTTTATTTATTTTTGAGACAGAGAGAGACAGAGCATGAACAGGGGAGGGGCAGAGAGAGAGGGAGACACAGAACCTGAAACAGGCTCCAGGCTCTGAGCTGTCAGCACAGAGCCCGACGCGGGGCTCGAACTCACGGACCGCGAGATCATGGCCTGAGCCGAAGTCGGACGCTCAACCGACTGAGCCACCCAGGCGCCCCTCAAGATTTTTTCTAAGGAAATAAGCATACTAAATGAAATAAGTCAGAGAGAGACAAACACCGTATGATGTCACTTACACACGGAATCTAAAAACCAAAAAACAGAACCCCAACAATGAACAACAACAATAAAAAAAGCAGAAACGAACTCCCAAATACAGGGGACAAAGGAGTGGTTGCCACAGGGGAGGAAGGCAGGGGGGTGGGCAAAACAGATGAAAGGGGTTAAAAGGTACAAACTCCCAATTATAAAACAAACAAGTCACAGAGATGAAAAGTATAGCACGGGGAACACAGTCATATTTAATAATGTAAAACACCCTCCATATAAGTCAACAGGGATTGCCTCTTGTGCCTCATGCCATTTAGCCTACGAAGGGTCTCCTAGCAATGCTCTGGTTTTGGACTGGGGGAGAAGCCAGTTCTCTGCACCCCTCCCACGTGCCAGGCACTGACCTGGGACCCCACCTCAACAGAGGTGAGCTTGCACGGAGCCCTCTGCAAAGACAAAACCCAGGAGCCGAACATAATTTCACATAATGACGTGTCACGGAGAAAGCACGGTAAGGGAGTCGACCAGAGAGAGTGACAGGGAGAGAGTGACCAGTCTGTTCAGGCGAGGCGTCCACCAGGGGTGGCCACGAGAGGCAGGCGGACACAGCGAGAGAAATAACGATGAACAGAACCAAAGAGTTACGTGGAGAACCACAAGAGCGTTAGACCTGAAGGAATCCCGACCTGCAGGTGCTACGAAAGAGACAAATCCTTCCGGACACACGTGGGCAGAGAAGGCCACCTGGTAAAAGCAAAAGGCAGAGAAGACGTGCCGCACACAGGGCCACCCGGCCTGCAGCAGAACACAAGCAGAGACAGCTCCTGGGCTCCCCTGCTCCTTGTTCTGGGCCCCGGGACCAACCGCTTTCAACGCAGTGTCTGTGGTGCCTCTGACACGTTCCCTTCTACATCCCCAGCTTGTCTTTCCGGCAGTTCTCAAACCTTAGGGCACGTCGGAACCACCCAGAGGGGTTGTTACGATACAGACTGCTGGGACCTCACGCATGGTTTCCAGTCCAATGAGTTGGGATCAGAGACAAGAATGTGCATTTCTGACAAGTTCCTGAGGAACCAGGAGGCCCCAGAGCAGGAACCCACTGTGGCCCCCGGATCGAGTACGTTCTGCCTGCCACTCTGATTCTGCAAAGAAACAAAACGCAGACGAGCAGTACCAACCTGCTTGATGAATTACGGGGTGTTTGTTGGAAAGCCTGTCCCACCGGACACATTTTTAGGAAACTGCTCTAAATCCCTTGTGCCTGAGTCCCCGTTACGTGTCCCTCTGATATTCTGAATACGTAGCTGCCTTGAAACCACACATTTGTCAACACCGGTCCCGCCGCCCCCAAACCAAGCCGTCTTCACCGTGACTTGTTTGAATTCAAACATCCAAATGTGGCCAGTGGAATTTAAGACTTCCAACCACTCGCGTAAGCGAAACTTGAACCTGAGGCTTTACCGCGAACACGCGAACCGGTTTCTCATCTCTGAAATCCCTTCTGTGGATCCCCATTGAATCCTCCAAGTAAGATTATTCTTTATTCTCTCAGACTGAAACTTCATTCCCGGTGCGTGCCCCGTAAGAAGCCACCTCCTTTCACTGCCGAATAAGATCTGGCAAACTCCCCAACTGGCTCGTAACCCAGAAGCCTTTGCACCAGGCAGGGCTTCTGGGCATCAGAGCAGAGCCCCAGTGGTACAAGAACCCACCAGAATTCTTCCTTTTCAAAGGATTCTAAAGAGAGTTTTTATTGCCACCCCCCACCCTCTTCATGAAATCACCATGGCGGGCACATCTAGAGAAGTGTAATCTCTGTCTCTTTCTCAATTCTTGTAAAGCTTACTTCCTCTTCTATACCTCTCGTGTCCTCTTGTGTAATCTTTGACCGCATAATCCAAACACCTCCTCTGTCTTTGTCTCTCTCATTTCGAAACAGCTCCCTGATCAATTCTCTATTCACCTCGGAGGGGGGGGGGTTATCTTTAAGTCCCCCGTGCTCTCTTACTTTTTGACAGAATGTGCATGGGAAGCCAAAATGGGAAGCAGGGGGGTAACTTCAAGGAGAGATCTTCGTGCTAAAGAAAAGGGGAGATACAGGTGGGTAGGCTTGTGAGTCGGGAAGGTGTAGACAAGAACAAGCCACACAGTCCGCTTACCATTGTACTGCCAGATAAGTAACTCCTAGCACTGTGGCCAAACGCATAGACCTCAGACCACGCGGCACTGCGTGGTCGTGGGCAAATTACTCAACTTCTCTGAGTGGGTTTCACTTTTATTGCCTCTCACAAGGAGCAAATACTCTGTCTTCCAGAACTATTATGAAGACATTTTAAAAACACACATTAATCCCCCCGCCCCCCAAGCAGAATGCCCAAACACAGGAAGTATCCCATAAACAGCACCCCGCTACTATTAATGCTGTTACTTTCAATCAGGTCATTACCACACGAACATTCTGGGTCTGGGCACAAAATTAAATTCTTCAGTTTCTGTTTCAGTTACTCCAAAAACAACAATAGTCCACTTGATCTATTCCGACACTAGAGAGATTCAGTGTTTAATGTTAATCACAAACGCGCTGGGTCGAATACAATCTTAACATTCTAAACTTCACTCTAAACCATCAACCGACGTCACCCAGTCTTTCAAGCGAATTGGTATCATTGGCAAAATAAGACGCCTGTCTGCATGAAATGTACGTAAATGCAAACTCATGAAGACAGAAAGCAGATCAGTGATTGCCTGGGGCTGGGGGCAACGCAGAGACTGAGGGCAAGAGGGGCCCCAGGTAATTTGGGGGTAAGAGAAATATTCTGAAACTGGACTGTGGTCATAGTTGCATAACCCCATACGTTTACTAAAACTCATGGTACTTGCTACCCATGCCACATGGTGCATGCACAGTGGGTGAGCTTTATGGTATGTAAATGATCCCTCAATAAAGCTGCTAACCATACTCCATCTATTGGTACCCCACAACCCATTTCAAAATAAACAACTATTTCTCTTTTTACTCTAAAGCTTTTCCATTATCAGCTCCTCACCATGACTGTCAAGAATCCGTCCGAGACCATGAACATAGTCCCCTCCACGGGCTAACAGGGCTGTTATCACGGCTTTCACTCACAACCACGTCGTTTTTGGAAAGACAATCTTGAGACGCAGTATCGAAGTCATTAGCAGGAAGCATTTATAGGCTAAGAGTATGTTCTGCCTCCGAGAGCTCCGCAGCCTGGACAGCAAATATTCACGCTGGAAATGAATGGTTTTCAAATAGAAATCCACCCTCAGTGCTTCTCTGCAGACGTTTCAGGAAACAGAAAAGGCACTTTGCTGTAGATACTTCTGATGGATTGAAATCAAATCGTGAAAGGAGCAGTTCTTTAAAAATGCACAGCACGGGGGTGCCTGGGTGGCGCCTGGGTGGCGCAGTCGGTTAAGCGTCCGACTTCAGCCAGGTCACGATCTCGCGGTCCGTGAGTTCGAGCCCCGCGTCAGGCTCTGGGCTGATGGCTCAGAGCCTGGAGCCTGTTTCCGATTCTGTGTCTCCCTCTCTCTCTGCCCCTTCCCCGTTCATGCTCTGTCTCTCTCTGTCCCAAAAATAAATAAACGTTGAAAAAAAAATTTTTTTTTTAAATAAAAAAAAAAATTAAAAAAAATAAATGCACAGCGCTCCCCAGCAGCAATGCCACGGTCTACGCAGTCCTATGTGTTCAAACGAAATGTTGGGAACAGTATTACTACGATTTCACATGCATGCATCTTTTGCAGAGGGGCCTTCAAACATTTATCCCGTCCTTAAAGCACAGACGGCTTTTCCTTCAGCTATTATTACAACCGTGTTCGCCATGATTTCTTAACATAATTTAAATGCATAGCACTCCGTTCAAACTGGACCAATCCATTCTTGACTTCACCGTAGGCCTGTGGCTGCTCACTGAATGAAATAAATTGCATGATTATGGAACTGCAAGCTTGCTTATGTTTGCCCTTCCTGCCCACAGTTAGCCCACACAGAAGTCATGCCGGGTTCTCGCTGTCACTCAATCTCCCTCTGACTCACACTTTGCAAAGCCAAGCTGGGTCGCGTTGGGCTCTGTTCTAGGGCCTCGTCATTACCGAAACTCTCTCTACCTCAACGGTCTTCGGTTTGGCTGGGAAATGCTTAGAGCCTTTTAATAACGGAATCTGGTTTAGTAAACTTGACAAAAGACCGTGTTTCATGCTACCGTGGACCCCTGCTACGTTTGGGGTGCCGAGGACCTCACAAACACGATCTCCAGTCACGTTGCATGTTATAATTCTCATTTACGATAACACCACAGACCTAGCGAGTGGTAAAGTAGCAAGCGACTCAGAACTAAGGCTCTTACCCAGCTTCTGTGATGTATCCCGAGCCCATCTGCTTGCGTGTCCCTTAAGGGCACTGCTGAACCGCAGGACTCTGGATTCTCAGGGCAATCTCATGAATGCACACTGATTCTGTCTAGAGCTCAGAAGCAAGGATGGATGGAGTCTGACGGCCGATCAGGTTTACAGGGTCGTCCCGTAACAGCTGTTGGATCCGGGTCATGTCCCTTCACACCTCACGTCCTTAATTCTCCCTTTTGTAAAATGAAGATGATCTGGGCTCCTTTATTCACTCAGCGATCATGAGGCATAAATGAGATCACATGTATGTTCATCTTTCCAGCCAATGAACGGAAGTTGCTATCACACCTCATTTTTACAAGCTACAAGACACACAGCTGCCTGGCACATAAGCCAATTTATGTTCCAAGCGAATTTACTTAGACTTTACTACAGAATTTATTCACAGAAGCATATGATCAGATGAGATGAAAAAGTTTTTTCCAGGATTGGGTGTTTTTGGGTTCCATCCTGAAAAGCTAAGGGACGATAACGCCAAACAAAACCGGCCTTTAAATTTTCTGCTTTAGTTGGGCTACTGTGGAGGTACAAACCTGATAACACGGTATTTTATCCTGAGTTTGATGGGTTCCACCATCTCATAATATGTGAATTTTTGGATAGTCAAAATTAGCAAGCTATTATCATAAGCGTGACAGGATTTTGTTAGTGAGAGTTCTGGCTATGCCTGCAAAAGGAATTAAGAACTTGAAGAGACTCTCTTGAGACTATTTTCATTAATTCTAGGCTTGCATTTCTCAGCAATCAACCCATTTGCTTTTCAAGGTGGGCCAACGTAGGAGGTTTTGTGTCGCAGAACTTAGGATGAGGCACTTATTCCATCTGGAAGATGAGTACACTTCCTTGGAAAGACAATCAAGAATTACAGATTATTCAAACTAGAAGGGACTTTTCAAGACTATCTAATTCCAGCTTTTCAGGTAAAAAACTAAAATGCCTTCAGAGGCCAGGCAGATAGATAATACAAGCAAGGGGGTGTGAGGTTGAAAGAGACTGGAGGCAGCGATGGGGCCGATATGGATTGTGGAGCAGAGGGAAAGTCCACCAAGGTGTGCCGAGGCACCCAAATCCCAAGTCTGTAAAACCTCTCCTAGCCCAACCCAAGCATGTCTCCAAGCCCTGCTCAACCCAGTTGCGGAAGTTTCCCATTTTCCAAATTTTAAAAAAAAAAGTTGAGGGGAACTTGGGTGGCTTGGTTGGTTAAGCACCCGACTCTTGGTTTCAGCTCAGGTCATGTTCTCGTGGTTCGTGAGACTGAGTTCCACGCAGGGCTCCGCGCTGACAGTGCAAAGCCTGCTTGGGATTCTCTCCCTCTCTCTCCCTCTCTCTTTGCCCATCCCCCACCCCATAAGTTCTCTCTCTTTCTCTCTCTCTCTCTCTTCTCTCTCTCAAAATAAATAAATTTAAAAAAATAATAATAAACTTAAAAGTTAAAGTGTGCGAAGACTAGGGAGATAAAAGAGGCTTCACTTCATCCTTTCTTTGACACAGAATTATCAACTACCTGCTGTGTGCCAGGCCTGTTGAAGGCTCCCCAGATACAACATGGAGCAAAACAGACACTGGGTTCATTTTCATGGAACTTACCATCTTCTGGGGGAAGCAGATGTCCACCAAATGATGACCCACATACAGAAACGCAAACTCTGATGGACATGAAGTCCAGTAAGTACACAGGACTACAAATCAGACACTGAGAACTGGAAACGTGACCCCAGTCCAGGTATGCTGGGCCCAATCCATGCTGCAAGAGTCTCTGAAAAGAGCAATGTCTTTTTTAGCACGTATTTTAAAACCAGAGAGTTTCCGGTGTTAAATAATTCAGGGGAGAGAGAGGGGTGCATCTGTTACAGCCCTACACCAGAGTGGTTGCTTAATATTCGGTAAATGACAAACAAACAAACTCCAATCCACAGAGCGTTGATTAATTACCAGGAAAAAGAATCAGAAAGTACTTGATAAACTTTCTACTACTATTCGATTATATTAAGATGCTAATATTTAGGAGAAAAAAAAGACACAAATCATCAGTAAAATGAGGGAACATTTCTTTGAAATGGGAATTTGGTTCACTAAGGACAAAGGCCACTGAAATCTTTCAGCCAAAAATACCCAAAATACACAGGTACAAGATGGGGAAACCTTTCTACGTATGATAGAGCAAAAATGCCCTAGGCGTGAGTTGTATTTAAAACAGTTTAAATATAGCAGAAACACAGCTTTATTGTTAGAAGAACTTCCATGATACTGAGATGTGCTAGCCTCTGAAAGAGAACGCCCCTGCAGCCGCCATGGGTATATGGGTACATGGCATATGGAAGACACAGGTATATAAAAAAATTATTGCAAAGCTGTGTAAGAGGAACAAAACTGTGAAAGGGAATAGGAAACAGAACTTGTGCTAAAAACACGAGCAGCTGGGACAATCAGCTACACCACGGGGCGCGTACAGAACATGCATGGGCTCAGATCACACAGATCTGCATTTGAGTGCTTCAGCCCAACGTTTTGTTTTGGGCAAGTTGTTGAACTTCCTTGTGCCTCATTTTCTCCATTGGAAGAAGTGGGATGATAGCGATGTGAGATTCCTTTTGTGTTTTTTTTTTAAGTTTATTCATCCTTAGAGAGAGAGAGACAGAGAGAGAGAGACAGAGAGACAGAGAGAGAGAGAGCGGGGGAGGGGCAGAGAGAGGGAGACAGCAGGCTCCACGCCATCAGCACGGAGCCCAACGCGGGGCTCAATCTCAAGAACCGCGGGATCATGACCTGAGCTCAAATCAAGAGTCGGACACTTAACCCACTGAGCCACCCAAGAGCTCCATACTTTACGAGATTCCTTTAGGAGAAAGTACACAAGAGAGCAGACGTGGCAGAGAGCAAGACAAATATGGTCAGTAATCACCATCATCATCACCAACGACCAGTAAAGATGAAGCTGAAAAATAACCATTACTGCCTCTGCTTTATGAAAGATGTCTGTGAAGATGAGAGAAACTGTTCTCTCCAGACAAAAGATTAAAAAAAAAAAAGAAAAAAGGAAAAAAGATGGAAGAAAAAACAAGGGAGCCTAACTTGAGCAAGAAAAGTTTTCCCCGTCACGACGATAAAGCAATGGCCTGAACCACGAACGGCAGTTGGAAATATATTAACGGGAGTCAAGAAGGAGTGGGGAACTTGCCACAGATGATGTGAAAACTCACCAGCAAGGGTTCACCTAGATATGATTTAATAAGCTCCAAGGTCATCTGGCAGAGGATGCCGCTCTTGCCAAGATAAATAAATGGCGTCCTTGGGTTACGTTCCATTTGTCACCCTGACAGTAACACTTGGGAATCCAGAAGATGGAGCCCTGCTCTGTGATGACCAATGATGGAGAGGGTGCAGGACCTCAGCGATGGCACCAAAGGAGACGACAAGCCACAGAAGGGAAGCGGTCACCTGAGAGAGGCAGCCGACTCTCTCAGGTGTGATGGACAACGTTTTGTTTTGTACTTTCAGGCGAAGGTTCCAGCGATGTGTTCTACCTGAGTCACCTCTCTGCACATCTTGAGGTGGTATCTTCGCCAAGATATTTCAGTGTTACTTCTTTCAACCTCTTCATTTCTGAGGGTGCATGAGGACAGCTTGGATAGCTTAAAATAATCATGATTATATTATAGGCAGAATAGAACTTGTGATGGAAATAGGGTACTCTTCAAATA
This sequence comes from Herpailurus yagouaroundi, assembly GCF_014898765.1. NCBI lineage: Eukaryota > Metazoa > Chordata > Mammalia > Carnivora > Felidae > Herpailurus > Herpailurus yagouaroundi. The sequence goes on from NW_024412442.1 coordinate 6,158,379, forward strand.
TCAGAATTTTCCAAAATAACTTCTTTAGAATTTTTTTAATGGTTATTTATTTTTGAGAGAGGGAGAGAAAAACCAAAGCAGGGGAGAGGCAAGCAGAGAGGGGGACAGAGGATCTGAAGCAGGCTCTGCACTGACAGCAGAGAGCCAGATGTGGGGCTCGAACTCACGAACCGCCAGATCGTGATCTGAGCCCAAGTCTGATGCTTAACTGACTGAGCCACCCAGGCGCCCCCCAAAATAACCTGTTATAATTATTCATAACCACGTAAACAAATTCTCCAACACACACATATAATGCTTCCAAGTGTCTAAACTCTTTATTTCCGGAAGTTTTTTCGATAGTTATTATTTCAAAAGCCAACTCTTTCAGCAGTTACCTATCAGCAGGGGCGGGGACGTGGGGGTTTGAACATCTTAATGTGCCAAGCAATGCAATGAAAAAGCAAAGGCTGGATGACCGTGAAGTAAGCAAGGAGGTAGGAAGAAGTTAATAAAAGACGCTCCGTTCACAGCGGGCTGGTTCTTTTATTTGCCATTCCTTTTCGTGAGGATCGTTTCAAAGTAATATCCATTTAGCCATTCAGTGCTCGATGAACAAGGAAAGGTTTCTTTCCCCACAAGGGAATCTAGGTCTCCATACTAAGTCATGCTAAAACATCTGGAAGGCAGAGCCAGACAGATTCTAATTTTTCATGTCATCTTTCCCTTTTATGATGAACGGGACATCTAGAGGGAAATTCTGAAAAATCAGAAAAACAAAACCAAAACAAAGATGACAATTTCCTGATCGAGGCTACCACTATCTTTGTAAAACGTCTCTACTTCCGGGGTGCCTGGGTGGCGCAGTCGGTTAAGCGTCTGACTTCAGCCAGGTCACGATCTTGCGGTCCGTGAGTTCGAGCCCCGCGTCGGGCTCTGGGCTGATGGCTCAGAGCCTGGAGCCTGTTTCCGATGCTGTGTCTCCCTCTCTCTCTGCCCCTCCCCCGTTCATGCTCTGTCTCTCTCTGTCCCAAAAATAAATAAACGTTGAAAAAAAAAATTTTTTTTAAAAAGTCTCTACTTCCTTTTCCACAACATTCTGAAGCTTTTCGGATCTATAACAGGAAACGTTGTTCATATGCCTGTGTGACAGACTTGTGGGCTATGTTTTTATGACGGTGAGTATTCGGTGAGTATCTAGAACCTTCGAGCCACTCTTTCCTTCTGTAGTTTTCCACACGCTTTTTGGGGCGGGGGAGGGGGGCGGGGGTGGAGAGAGATGATCTTCTAACAATTCAGAACCGCAGAAGTTGTCTTAAGTAAACTGCATTCACTCAAAATAAAGAGGGATTCGCTGAATGGATCTTCCAGCCAAAAAAAAAAAAAAAAAAAAAAACACAACTACTTTTACTGAGTGTCTGTGAGCTCATTCTTCTAAGCTGTGCTCTCCTCAGACAGCTCCTGAATAAGAGGGCAATTGCCTACGATGAAGACCATAATGCTTCTGTGCTTTGACGGTGCAGGCCGCAGACGCTCCGGGGTTTATTGCACTGTCTCTTTTCTCGTCTCTCTCCTCCCACGGACATAATGGGCTGCCACTGCAGGCCAAGCAAAATGGTACCTGTCACATTCAGATGTTTAATATTCCTCTGTAAAGGCTGTGGTGACACCCTGTCAAGCCAGCACAAGAGTAATACGGGGCCATCTTGTCTGCCTCGCCGTAACATAAAATGTGCTACTCAGTCACCAGTGATTTGGGCGCGGTGTGCCTCACGAAGACGGAGGCTTCCACGGAGGTGGAGTTGCGCAGGCTCGTACGGTCGGATTGCAGCCACCTGCCGAGGCAGGAGGACGGTCAGGCCGCCTTCCAGCCCGTCAGCGGCGGCAATTCCAGGATCCCATTCTTCCTCCTTGTCCTGACAACCCTTTTTTCTCTCCTCTCAGTCCAGACTTGGAAGCACAAAACCATAATTTATTGATAGAGTTGGACCATTAAGATGATATACAGCATACCCAGAAAGGAGACGCCTTCCCCCGCACGTTATCTCGTTATTCCTTGGCCCGGATCTGGTGGAAGCGTGATATTACCATAAAGCCACGGCGTCAGAAAACAGCAAAATTATTTTGCTTAACTAAGGTGTTATTTGTCATCACTGACGTTTGAATACCATTAATCAAATTAAATTGACTGGCTGATACCGTAATTATTTCACGTTCCAAGAAATAGAGTGTTATTTATTCCTCAAGAGCAGGCATCACCTAGCAGTGAGAGACTAAGGCTGATCGGTAGACACCAACTTTTGACACATATTAATAACTTGAGGTATTTACTTATGCTTTGGCAGGGTCAAAGTCACTACTGCTGTGCGTAGAAGTCAATAAACTTGCACAGTCTTAGAGCCGTTTTCGTGAAACCTAATTAGCATTTATGATCTTTAGAGCGCCAAAGGTAATTATTACTAATTTACTCTATTTTTTTTTTAATTTTTTTAACATTTATTTATTTTTGAGACAGAGAGAAACAGAGCACGAATGGGCAAGGGTCAGAGAGAGGGAGACACAGAATCTGAAACAGGCTCCAGGCTCTGAGCTGTCAGCACAGAGCCCGATGCGGGGCTCGAACCCACAGACCACGAGATCATGACCTGAGCCAAAGTCGGACGCTCAACCGACTGAGACACCCAGGCGCCCCTTTATTGTATTTTTGACGCTGGCGCAATGGATATATACTGACACTAAATCGTCACTGTTTTGTTTTTTTTTTTTTCTATGCTAACACCCATCCTTTCAGATCTTGGAACAGAAGAACTCGAACACGTCTTTTCCCAGCGTCCTACCACGAACTCTGCCCGCCATTCCGCTTCAAACTGCTAAACCGAGTTTAAGCAACTTTATTGCTGCTTAATTCCTTCTTTGCCTTCGCATTTAGGCCCCATAACCAAAAGCATGACTGGAAGCTGGGCTCATAAGGAAAGTGTTTACTTTCCTTATGATCAACTTCCCCGCGTAATTAATGCCCCCAAACCCCTGGACAGCCTCACGTCATGACGTCCACTGTGCGTTTACGTGCTATCCGTCTGCTGAATATATTTTCATATTTGAGAACAAAGGGGGGAGAGGGACAAGAGAGCTTGCTGACTGCCATTCTAGGATTATTTTTACCAAAAACTGCTTGCAATTATATTAGCTATTTCATCGCTTATACAAAGCGCTGCGTTGGCTGGCCCTCACCTGAGATGATTAGATTGCAAACATAAATAGGTTCCTATCAGAGACAATGAGGAACATCTCGAGAGTTTTTACCAACAACGGAAGGGGACAAGAGGCGCAAAGAGACACAAAGAGCTAGGAATAGGGCCCGTAGCGAGGTCGTGACCACGGGGTGTGAGAATTCCCATCCCCCCCCCCCTCCGCCTGGAGTGTCCCGAGGGACGCAGAAGATTCTCGAATTTCAGGTGTCACCTCAGACCTCTAGGCCGGCCGGCGACAGGGCCCAGATCTGTCCACTTAAACCAAACCGTCTGGAAAAGGGACTCAGAGCTTGACGTGTTCTCTCTGCTTTCTCTGAAGCCTCTTTGGAAAGTACTCCTCAGCCTGAGCACAGGCTGTTTGCCTTAAAAGGATAAAATATCTGTAGGAAAAAAAAAAAAAAACACTGTAGCTGGCTGCAGAGACATCACATACCAGAAGGAGAGGCTACCAGCCCCGGTGCTACTCCTCCGCGGGTTCATCGGGCGTCTGCCCCTCAGGCACTTAACACTTCATACTAGTATCTGGAACCCAAGGAAACAGTGTTACTGGTTAACGAGGCAGCAGGCCTCAGTGGGTGGAAAAACACACTTGTGATGATGGCCGATCCTCCTGTGTGTTGCATTTGAGCAGCGGCCAGGACCCGGGGTTGCCGGGAAAGAGGAAACGCACTTACCTTTCGAATGCAGCTCCTGCCAGGTTAGTGCGCCCGGGTCCCAGCAGGTAACCCCAAGAGGGCCCCGTCAGACCAACAGGTGCACACGCTGGCACTGCCCGGCTTCACAGCAAGCGGGCATCCGGTTGGTTCCGATGGGCCAAGGAAAGTGCTTTTGCAAAAAACGGGGATTCAAGCAGCCTGTAACGACCGAGCCTGAACGGGCGACAGAAAAGGCTCTCGACACGGGCTGCAGATCAGAGTCCTCCCAGGAGCCAAAATAATACGCCTAGTCCCCCTGTCCACCCCAGAGCAACTGAATCAGGATCTCTGGAGGCCGCACCCCAGGAGAGATATTGTTAAAGTTCCCGAGGTGATTCGAACACTCAGCTAAGGCCGGGAACCAACGAGCCAGGTAAAGTCAAGATTACCTGCATGGGAGAATAAACCTACGACACTAAATAATGTATACCTATAATTTGCCTCCCCCTGCCAAAAAAAAAAAAAAAAAAAAACTCTTCCACTGCTTTTGTAAGTCCCAAGTGCTTCAAGGTTTTTACCAGTAGAAACGGTCAACTCTTCAAGTGGGAAGTTTACCCTGGTTATTCACGTTGGAGCTGCCTGGGGAAATCCTTCCTGGTAGGGGCTTCCGGTCCCACGCATTATTCCTTTAATTGGCTGGGGGCAGAACCTAAGCACTGGATTTTTTTATAGAGTTCCCCAGATGATTCTAATATGCAGCTTGGGAACCACTGTCCTCTTATTTTTTCCACTTCTTCTCAAGTATTTCTGCCTCCTATGTAATTACTGGGGAACAGACACTAACCCTGAGAACAGCCTAGATGCTAATTCAGTGGGGTTTGGGCACAAGCGTCTAAACCCCACATCCCTTTGGGAAGCAGAAAAGCCTCATGGCTAGGGAAGTCAGCGCTGGAGTTTGAATTCAAGGTCCACCTTTAACAAAGTGTGTGACCTTGGGCAAGTCACTTCTCTGAGCTTCGGTGTCCTGTACCTCGGGGCTGTGAAATGGGGATACTTTGGAGTCTCCCTCAGAGGGTCATTCGAGGATAAAAGAGACAGTCCACGGAAGACACAGGGACACAGAGTAAGTGCTGGATAAATGTGAGCCGTCACGACGAAGGCAGGCAGTGCCGTGCTGACCTCTTATTTCAGAAACCGTGGTTCACCCACTTGCTCTCCTCTCCGCTGCGAGCTTCAAGTGCTCCTTGCTATCAGACTAAGGGATGCTTCCAAGAGACAACACAAGGCACTCAAAATAAGCATTGGTCTAAAGGGAAACATCTTAATGGTTTTCCACCCAAATCCCAGGATGGCTCCCGCTCACAGAGAAGGCAAGGAAGCCTCCGATGTGCTACCGTCCAGGCGCCTCGTCCCCATGGCGGTCTTCCTCCACAAAGTGCCGTCTTCTTGGTAAACGCTGTTCCAGTCACCGGCCATCGCCCACAAAACCCATCGCTCCTGCCAGCATGTGCAAATACGGTGCTCCTTTAATGATGCTCCTCGGGTTCCGCTCTTTCCTTTCCATCCTGATCTTGCCTTGCCCTTGAGCATTTCCCCAAATTCCCATTTTGTCCACCACCTTCCTCACCACCCCCCCACTCCACGCACACCTCTTCTTCCCACTGTGCTCTCCTCGTTTTTTTCTCATTAATAGCTCTGATTGGGGCGCCTGGGTGGCGCAGGCGGTTGAGCGTCCGACTTCGGCTCAGGTCACGATCTCGCGAGATCTCGCGTGATCTCGCGTGAGTTCGAGCCCCGCGTCGGGCTCTGGGCTGATGGCTCGGAGCCTGGAGCCTGTTTCCGATTCTGTGTCTCCCTCTCTCTCTGCCCCTCCCCCGTTCATGCTCTGTCTCGCTCTGTCCCAAAAATAAATAAAAAACGTTGAAAAAAAAATTAAAAAAAAAAACAGCTCTGATTATAAAATCCATTCAGAGACAAGACCCTTTGGAGAGGATACAATTCGTCCCAACTTTTGCCAAAAGTCTGTTTTGTGTGGCCGCCGTTTTTGCACCATTGTTTACGCTGGCATGTCAGTTCTGGGGGTGGAGAACGTTCCTCCACTCTTACAGACAATCCTAGTCGGAGAGTTCAGCAGCCCGTATCGAACTCGCCAGAAAATGAACTTGAAGGAGAAGCCGAGGAGCGCGGCCATGCCGGAAGATGGCGACAGGAGAAGAGAACCGGTGTCAGAAGGCTGGGTGGGACGAAGGACGGGGCCTGTCGGGGAAGGGGGGTGGCGAACGGCGGTGGCCCAACAATTCAGACCGGGATTCAAAAGGCCACCGAGGTGACTGCATAAAGGTGCGACGCGTGCTGGTAGAGGCTGCGTTGGCCGCGTGCTTGTCTGTCACGCCGCCTTGCGCTCTCCGAGCGTGGAAGGTTCCAGTCGGAGGGTCTGAGTGCCAGCAACAGACCCGGCGCCCCAGATGGGCAGCGGTACCTATGGCAGAGACGGCAGAAAGGGGAGCAGCCTGGTGTTCAGACCCGATTGCTAGGAGACCACGGAGCCCCCTCCACTGCTAAGCAGGCCGGAGAAAATGTGTCCCTGTGCCCGGGGAAAATGTGTCCCAACAGCAACAGACACATCGTGTGCCCAGCTCTTCAGGGAAAGGCTAAGTAGCAGGAGGGCGGAAACGGGGCCCAGGGGAGCAAGGAGGCTGGCCGTTTCTGTTCTCGGACAGGGCCTGTCCGTTCCTTCGTTAGAATCCCCAGCTCAGGGGCACGCAACTTGACCGTGTTTCAGAACAGCCTCACGGGGGTTTAGGAACCTGGTCTCACCCGTTTGCAAAAGCTTCCCACCGCTTCGCTGCGACTGCACAGCCCGTCACGTCGAATTCATGACCCACCTGCAGCTGGACGGTCCAGCAGACCTGCCTGAAGTTGGAGGTCAGCCCCTCCACGAAAACCAGAAAGGTGAGTTTCCGAAACCAACTTCAGGCTGGGCTGTCACCGCGGGCCCCCGTCCACCGCCATACGGGAGGGATCTGTGCTGCGGAGTGCAGGGCATGACTTGAGACGACCGTCCATGGGAACGGTCTGAAGTGACAGGAGAGGGGAAGCTGGTTCCTCTCGGACTGGGTTCCGTCTCTTCGCGGGTCTGAACCAGCCGCTGCTCTGCTCCCTCCGAGTCCCGCTTCTCTGGGACAGTCACAGCTATCGTCGGGACAACGGGGGTCCAGGAGGCACGGGGCCCAGGAGGCTTTCGGGGACTCAGAGCCTTACCGGCAGGGACCACCCGGCCCTTGCTGGGCGGAGGGCGCACGCGTGCACGTCGCTGCCAGAACATTCTAAAAACAAGCAGAAACGCCCTCTCGCCTACTTTACAAAACAGAAACTCAAGTTCTCCTTCTGTGGGGCCTAGGCTTGCCTTTCCGCAGTTCCCACTAAGGTATTCTGGTACCGCCCCTTGTCGCTGTCACGGCCCCATGTGTCTTGTCCGCCGGATGGTCCTTTCCATTCCCACCGTGCCCCTCTCATCCCCTGACCACTCGCCTAAGCCGGGCGGCCCTTCAAATACCCACTTTAAACACCTCGCCTCCACGACTTTCCCATACCATGAAATGAAATGACCACAATTCTCCTTTGCCAACTGTTTCAGGTACTTCCTCTGTGGTTTAACGTGCTCTGTACTTTCTAGAATACCTCCTAGATGCGGGCCTACATCTCTCTCACCCCTAACGCCCAAGGTAAGCTGCGCATAGCAGACAGCCCATAAAAGTAGCAAACTGGGGACACCTGGGTGGCTCAGTCGGTTAAGGGTCCGACTTCGGCTCAGGTCATGATCTCACAGTTCATGAGTTTGAGCCCCGTGTGGGGCTCTGTGCTGACAGCTCAGAGCCTGGAGCCTGCTTCGGATTCTGTGTCTCCCTCTCTCTCTGCCCCTCCCCTGCTCATTCTCTGTCTCTCTCTGTCTCTCAAAAATAAACATTTAAAAACTTAAAAAAAAAAAAAAAGCAACGCCTCCCTAAAAATAAGAAAATATGTTTCTTTTCATCCTCCGTTCTTCCAAACTATTTCACAACCCAAGAGTGAAATGTTATAAAACACATCATCACTCTCTGAAATTCAGCTGCCTCTGGGGTGAAAGGCACCAGCTGAACAAAAATCCAGAGACACTAACAAGTTTTTACAGGAACATAAGTCTGTGCAGCCCAACTGAGAGAACGCAGAAGACTGAGACCGCAGAATGGAAGGGATTTGAAGGTATTTTCAGTAGGTAAAGAGTCGGGCTCCAAATACTAGTCAATGTCCCAGCCGATTAGAGAGTCAGTTTTCAGGAATGGAAGATCATGAAATAAAATTACTCTGAAAGTTCAAAAGAACCATCCTATGTATATAACCAACAGACTATCTTATCTCATAAAATGCGGTGTGGTTTTTTTTTTTTTTTTCATCTTCAAGGGGTTATTGATTTATTTCAAAACGTATAGCCTCAGAGTTTTACGTTCTCGTAGCTGTGGAACATAGTGCCAACTTCTGCAACGGTTCTTTGCTTCACGTTGGTAACACACAGAGGGCTTAAGGGCTATTTCTACGCTGGTGTGAAAGAGAGAAATGAGAACACCCCCATGCCCCCAACACACACACACACACACACACACACAGGTTCAGCAGGAGCTCCCTGGCTCTGACCCAGCCTTCCCTCCAATTCCCAGCTTTCAGGGAAAATTCCAAACCAAAAATGTTAAAATGAATTAAGTTAATAGTTTACGTTTCACACTATTTCAACACTGTTTGTTAAGTGATCGAAAATCACTCAACAAGGAAAAGGGAAGGTTTTTTTAAAAAAATTATAATCCTCAGAGCTGGGCAGCTACCTACATCTGATGAAAAGAGAACAGAACGCTCCCATGAACGTGAATCCGAAATCCATTTTAGGCTACTGAGATGGTTTCCTTTCAACTCGAACTCACAATCCTCTGTGTGTGAGTTGAAGAAAGGTAACGACATTTAAGTTGCACCGGAAGTGAAACACAAACACTTGTTGCCAGTAAGTCTGCATGATCAAATTATTCAGCGGCAGAGAAATGGAAATTCACGCAAGTCTTCGTGGGGTTGCCAGGTTTTCCTGATCCTTTGTGGAGCTGTCTTGCACCCTCATCCAGATGGCAAAGGTATAATCATTTTGCATACAATATAACTTCTCTTTCAAGAAAGGTACACTATGCCCCTTCAGCCAATTTTATTCTAGTTTTCTTTATGTAAGTGTGAAAAAAGAACAGATGTTTTTCCAAAATTATTTAAGCTTGGAAGACATTCCATCGTGTTCTTCAATAGAATCCCTCAGAAATCACCAAAACCATCATTGGTGATACCGTAACAGCTGATTTCTTCAAAGCACAAGTTATTAAATAAATATCAGAACGCACAGCGCTGCCCGATAGATACAACGTTTGTTGTAACAGAATGGGGTGACTTATTTGCCACCACACTCATTTCGTTTTCCACCAGGGATTTGCAAAAAAAAAAAAAAAAAAAATCTGGCTGTTCTACATGTGAAACACTGAGAGGCTTCTACAACTTGCCACATTCTACAACTCATTCCCCACTGCCTGGATTCCTCCAGATCTTCTCTGATCGAATGTTCCACTGGAGTTATCAGCTGGCTTGATCATGCTCCATTATAAAACCCATTAAAATGGTCCTTTTACAAAAGTCGAGTTTTCTCCGTGTTACTCCAAAGTCCTGCAGATACTAAAATGAGAGCCTATGCAATGCCTAAAAATGCAGAGAGCTGTCTTTGAGTTATTTTTTCATTATGCAAAACTTGGCCCAGGAGAGATGGCCGTGTACCTCGTTAGCTAAAACAGGCGAGCATGTCAGGACTGCAAATCAATTTACTGGAAGAAGTTGAAGTAGATGTGAATCGCTCAGGTTTCCGAGGCAGATCTAAGTCTACTGACCAGGGCCACTTGGTGAGGTCAGAATCTCAGCAGTGTTTACCCTCATCGTTTCTTTCCAACACTCTCCAAGAATGCAAACTCCCTCTGAAGCTAAACCTGCGGGAGGAACAGCAAAACCTCTCTGGGAACCAAAAGATGATGGTACAACTCTTAAGTTTTCAGAAGTATCATCAGTACATGCCCGATGGCTCCCCTAAACCCGATAAATACAAAGGGAGACAATCCCGCGTTTACCCCTTCTCCTTATATTAATTCCTTGTGTTTGTGAAGCGAAGGGTTCCAAGAAAGCTTGCATTATTATGTAACACGTGTCAAACAGCCAGTGTGATGTAGTTAGAAATACAGTAGCAAAATCTTTCATTTTACCGATTATGGCATTATCTATCCACTAAAAACACCATCCGTTTGGGTATTCTCCCTCGCTGCGTGTTAATCTCACGGTCCTGCCACCATGCTCTCCCTAAGGCGTATAACAAGTTGTGTTCAATTTTCCTACCCAAGTTATGAAGCCCACTGACATGAGAACACAGTTCTCCCAACGCAAGAGCCCTACCAGAGCGGTTGCATCAGAAGCCAGGAGTAAGGCAAACACTGTGCTCACAGTGTCGATAAAGGTAAGTGTAGTTCTCACATTGGACCCTGGACACACGCAGCCCTCCCAGCAGACCGAGGCACCTCACAGGCAACATCATGCAAATTCCTTAAGGAAAACAAGCAACGATCTCCCTCGCGTGTTATGAAGAAAAAAAAATTTTTTTTAAATCAACAGACTCGGCTTCCATTTGCGGGCTGTCAGTGCCATCCAGTTCGGGAGATGAAACCCAAACAAACAAAAATCTTCCCTTTTATATGCGCATTTGCTTATTTTTGACACTTTGGCGATGACAGCACATCAGGTTGGAGGGGTGCGGGCGATTGTCGCCAGCAGGTAGAGAAATCCGGGAGAGCCGCCGGAGCAGAGAAAGTAAGCGTGACAACAGACGCATTTCATTTCGAGTCCGATGAGCCTGCATTTAGGATTTTCCGGCCAGGCAGGTTCAGGTTCCCGGGGTGTTTGGGAGACGGGGCTTTTCATTCGTCTTCTCACGCTCGCTCGCTCGCTCGCTCACACTCACGCACACGCACACACACACACACACACACACACACACCTGGGGCGCGTTCCAACTATGCACCCCGGGTGGCATACACGAACGTGCGTGTCTATCTTGCAAAAATAGCCCGACATCTGACAAAGACAGCAAGGCGGCGGGGGCGCAGCGAGCGCGGCTCGGAGGAGCGTGCAGGGCGCGCGCGGAGCGCCCGCCACAACGGCTGCAACGCCTCGGAGCCCGAGCACAGACATGGCACGCGCGGGGCGGGGGCCCACACCCAAGACCGAGACCCGCGGCTCCCCTGCTTACTGTGGGCTCTTGGGGTAGAAGGGCAGGGTCACGTGGCTGAGGTCCTGCAGGTCGAAGGCGGTGGGCTCGGCGGAGATCGCCTGGCGCTTGGTGCGCGGCTCGCCCTGCAGCGTGCCGGCGCTCTGCTTCTGCGCCTGCTGGGTGGCCGGCCGGATCACCGAGCGGTACTTGTCCAGCTCGTTCTGCAGCTTCTGGATCAGTTCGTCCTTCTGGTCCAACTCCAGCTCCAGCTCGTCGATGAGCGCATCCCGCTGCCTCAGCTCCTCGATCTTCTCCTGGAGCGCGTACTGCAAATCCCGCAGGGTGCCCATGCTCCGCCGGGCCGCCGGGCCGCCTTCCTGCCGCTGCCGCGCGCCCGGGGGCTCGCTCCCCGCTCCGGTCAACTTTCCCCAAAGTCGCCGCCGCCTCCCGAGTGCAGACGCTTCCTACTCGAGCCCAGAGCCAGCCAGCCCTGGCTTCTGAGCATGCCCAGTCCGCCGCTCCGCCGCCGACTTTCCGTGCGGATCCCCACTTGTCGGGGCGCCGGGGAGGCTGAGCGCGGGGGCCGCGAGGCGGCGGGTCCGCGCCGGGACTGAGCCGGGAGCCGCGGCGGGCGCAGGGCCGGAGGCGGGGCGCAGCGGGCGGGCGCGCC
>NW_024412442.1:6170619-6212921 GCF_014898765.1 Herpailurus yagouaroundi
CCCGGCCTCGGGGCCGCGGGGCTGCGCTCCCGGCCGCGTCCCCGGGCAGGGCGGGCTCGGCCGCCGGAGCGCCCCGGGGTCCGGAGGTTCCTGGCCGCCGGCCTCCCCGCCGGAGGCTCGCGAGCTGCGTGGCCGCGCGGTGGCCTCACTCACGCCACCCTGCCCGCGGGGAGCGCCTCGCACAGGTGGCTGGCGCTGGACCACAAACTTGCCTCCCGGAGGAGAGGAGCGGCGGCGGGAGGGCGCCCCGGCGGCGCGCAGGTGCCTTTGGGGAAGGGGCGAGGGGGGCGGGGCTTCTGGTGCGTGGCGCCCGGCGGGGGCGGCTCTCTCGGGCCCCTGCCGATTGCCCCCCCCTCCCCCCGCCCGCCCCCTCCGGACTCACACTCGTGAACTCTCCCCGTCAGGTCTGGGCCCCGGAAGGCCGCTCGGCTCTCCCCGCCCCACCCCAGCCCGAGCTAGTGTCTGCGGAAGACTTTACGGAGGGCCTGGCTTCTGCCATTTGCTATTTCGGGGTGGGGGGCCGGGGAAGGGGGCGGCGGGAAGCATCATCGCCGAGCTCCAAGAAGTCCATCGGGAAATGGAACTAAGATCTTCAAAAAGATTCCATCTCTGGCGACCAAGCTGTTAGAACTGTATCCTTACACTTGAATGGCAAGACGCAAACTGTGGGGAGGGATCATGACAAGAGGGGGGGCCCAGATGGGCTGCAGAGCCCAAAGCCACACCGCCCCTCCTCTCCCCGTCCTCTCAGCTCTTCCCACTCAGTAGTTCCTGAAATGACAATTAAGTGAGCTCTCTCTGTGGGAGGGGAACGCGCCCATCACCTGAACACATGTTTAGAATCTACCAATATTTACTCACCGCTTACCTAAATTCCTAATATTTACCTAAATCTTCATGGACTCACTCAACTTCAGAGCATCTTTTATAGCAGTCCTGATTGCTATTCTTGGGCGCTCAGTGTCACAAACCAATGCTCTATTGGGCCATTCCCTCGCAGTCAAACAAAGCTGATAGAAAATACATTAAAATCGAATTGCAATCCAGAACTATTCACCGCAATCTAAACGTAGCCAAGAGTGAATATATCGGTCTCAAAAAAATTTTCGCTCTTACTTTTGAATACACAACTTTTTCTAAGCAAAGAGGAAAAAAAAAAAAAAACACTAGCCAATGGCACATGAACAAACTTTTTGATTCAACGTGTATTTGTTTGTCATCAGAGGTATACATGACAAAGGATTCATATCCTAAACATGCTTCACTAAGATCATGATCTAATGCTCTTAGCATTAGGTGATAGAAGACACTTAAATGTTCTGCTTTCCAACAGGGAAATGCATTTACTTCGGAATGTGACACACAAGGTGGATAATTCCCGAAACATTTTCATTCCTAGTGAACAGAACATAAGTAATTTACAAATACCGACAGCAGTGAAATAGTTCCTAATTGTTGTTTTAATTAAAACTAAATCGAGTAGAGGTACTGTGACTTTGTATAGGACTCTATTCTAAAAGAGAGCATATGTGACAATTTCCTTGTCCCACGCAAAAGGCCAAATTCTTATTTTTATTTAACCTATGCAAATTCTTTAATCCCATAAGAAAATGTTTAGCACTAACTGCCTTTTTCCTATAGATCTACATTGGGGCCCTGAGGCCAAGCGATTATATCTAAAAATATATCCGAGGCAATGGTACAGGGGGGATCATTAGACAACCACTAAGCAGGGTTATGTTTTAAGGTTCATTTGAGGCTTAAATGGTGTAACTTAAATGTCTTTGGGCAGCACAAAGTAGAGAAGATTCTTCTTCATTTTTAAGAAAGCCTGTCAACATCCACAAAGGAAATTAAAAAAAATAGCCCTTCAACCAAACCACCCCCCCCAAAAAAAACAGGTATTTTGGATACAAGTGAAATTTTTTCCACTAAGTCATGTAAATAATTTTCACTATTTAAGCTTTCATATCTACATGCAAGTACAGGATATATCCATCCTACATTTCATTGTTGTGATACAAAATGTACATCCCATGAGGAATCCCATCCTGAGAATCAGGAGCCTGCTATAATCCATGCAAAGAAAGTAAACAGCCAAAACACATGATTATTACAGTCGACCTACACTTTGAAAAAGTATTCAAGGTATAAGAATATATTTGGTTATATTAGCCTATATTACCAAAATAATTGAATTTCCCCCTGACTTTATAATTGTACATGCAATATCCAGAATTCTTGACTTTTCCATTCTTGAAGTCAAAATAAATATTTTAAGTACGTTTTTCAATGATGCTTTTGACTGGTTGTTTAGATCTGAAGGGATCTGGCTCTGCATCTCAATCTTTTGAGTGATCTCAGTCTCTCTCTCTCTCTCTCTCTCTCTCTCTCTCTCTCTCTCTCCCCCTCTTTAAACATATTTGCTACTGTATTGGTAAATGCTGGATATAAATTCTATGAGAAAAATCAAGGTCCTGTACTTACATTTCAACAAATTGACGACCTGTCTCATGGTAAACTAAACCATAGAATCAGAGATCAGGCACAAGTCTACCTTCTGCTTCCCAGGCAGTGACTACACAAGTCTGAGACGGAGTGGAGTGGAGTTGAGTGGACTGGAGTGGAGTGGAGAGGAGTGGAGTGGAGTGGAGTCGGGTCTCCTGAGCTCTCCCACTGCCTGTCTCATGAGGGAACCCTCCATGGTAGATGCTAAAACAGAGATCCGTGAAATTTTGAAGGAAGTGAGTTCATACTCTCAAATTCTGTAGTCAACTCACAAGTCACAACCATAGTCAACTCACAACTGGATTGTAGTTAGTCTCTCTCTGTCACAGCCCTCAGAAAAGCGAGCTACCAGTAACCAGCCCAACCTGTGGCATATCGATGCTCCTCAATTTTGCACCCACCCCTCAAGATTGAGAATAAATTTTATCATGCCTTCCTTAATGGAATCTCAGAACCATTTAATGAGGCATTCAGTGACATAGCTTCATCATAATATATTGGCTATGAAAAGAAGAAAGTCTGGAGAATTTATCACCCTTCACTAAAGCCATAATTAGCCTCAAAAGGACTGGGATAACTTTGTCATCTGGGTGTCCATTCCACTGATGCTACATTTCCCGGAAGAGTCCTAAGTATGACATTTTCTTCTGCCATTTCATGTATGCATCTTGAGTAGGGAAAACTCACAAAAACAACAAAAACACACCTGAGCTTTTTAAGTGATGGAAACCACCCCTTACGGAAAACCGCTACAAGGAACAAGTACCCCTAAGAATCTAGATCTGAGAGTTGCCATTACTGGTAGATATACTGACATGCTCTAAATTGCGAATCTTAATCAAGGTCACAATTACAATAACTAACTTCCTTGAACTCTTAATGCACGACAGGCACTGTTTATGTCACCCCACCAGGTGGCCTTTATTATTATTTCCACTTATATTGGGGGGGAAAAATGGCAGCATGGAATCATCTGCCTAATGAACAGCAAAGCCTGGATTCGAATCCACACCATGTGATACGGAGCTCATTCCCTGACTCCCTGACCTTCACTGTCTTCTGCAGGGCTTCCAGATGTTGCCAATGTCCTGATTCTCGATCCACAGAGATAAGAGTATGTTTACTATTAACTAGCCTGACTTTGGGGTTGGGTAGGTGGAAAGAGGAAAATGTGGGCAAATCCTGAAAGAGAAGGAGAAAGAATTCTTGAAAGTTCTTTTTCCCAAAATTGTCTAAACTCCAGCACCATCTCATCCTGGCTTAAGGTGGCCAACTTGCACCCACTGGGCTAGGATTGTCCTTGTTTTAATACTGAAACTGCTTGTGACTGTCCCGGTTTTAGAGATGAAGTCCTGGGCACCCCCCGGTCCTGGGCAAACCAGGACAGTTGGTCACTCTATTAAATTCGGGATTGCTGAGCCACCCAATTTTATAAATATTTTCAAATTTTGCCTTCAAATTTACAGATAGAAGAGTAAACCCCAGGACGATCTGTAATGATAATACCTATTATTTTAGGCACATTGTAAACCCACTCACCCATTTGTTTGTATGAATATATTTTAAGAACACAATCATCCTATTTCAATGCATAATAATATGCCACAGGAACTGCCTTTGGACTACACAAGAGAGAAGTCAGACGATAGAATTTTCATTGCAGTTTGATGAATTAGACAAAGATTCGAGGTTCTCTTTTCGGCTTACTGTTTTTATAAAAATCTGGACTTCAGACATTCTGGCTTTCTATGGATAAACCACAATAATTAAAATACCTGCTATTTGATTAACTCCTACAGAATTAGGTTATTCTTATGATTATATTTGGTGGATAAACTCAGCCATCAGGAATCCATATTCAAATGGAGGTAAGTAAACATTCTAATGGTCTGGCTTTTTGAAGTTTTACTTCCGTGCATGATATATCCCACATGGAAAAGAAAAAAACACAGAACCCATTAATGATGAAAAACTTACTGCAGAGATTTGGAAAGTAATAGTGCATTGTACCATAATTGCTAATGTGCTTAGAGTTTAATACCGAATTAGTGTCATGCCTAATATCAGTTGAAATGAATTCTTATACTCCACGGCTTAAAATGATGGTATGTTATTATGGAGCCTGAAGCAGTATTCATGAGAACACATGCCCTGTCTGCGAAAAGAACGCTTCTCTGTACTCTTCAAGAAGCTGCCCGTTTCCAAATAACATTTCCAAATCATGGAAGAAATAAAATGTGTTTAAGAAGGAAGGAATTTGGCTTTCCAGATTTTTTCCATGAATGGAGAATTTTTAAATGGAACGTGGACTTTAAAATGCTTTGTTCACAAACTATTATTCTGCTACATTTTAAGCCCAGTGAATGTACGTAACAGTGGGTATGCAACATGATAATTTCTCTCCTGCCTGCCTAATAGATTTCGTTTCTCAGTCCTATTTCAATGATTCTTCTGGCCTATAAATGCACATCATTTTGTGGGGCGCCTGGGTGGCTCAGTTGGTTAAGCGTCCGACCTTGGCTCAGGTCATGATCTCGCGGGTTCGTGAGTTTGAGCCCCGCGTCGGGCTCTGTGCTGACAGCTTAGAGCCTGGAGCCTGCTTTGGATTCTGTGTCTCCTTCTCTCTCTGCCCCTCCCCTGCTCGCGCTCTGGCTCTTTCTGGGTCTCAAAAATAAATAAATGTTAAAAAAAACATTTTTTTAATGCACATCATTTCATACGTTAATGCATCAGTACTTTCCACAGAATAGTAACAAATATTTGGGAAACTACGTCTGCATTTGAGAGCATATTCAATACCATGTGGCTTATAGAAGAACAGCTCCGAAGTCTGTGAATTTTGATTGTTAGTCTTATTTTAAATCTCATTTAACAGCTACTATCACTGGGCCGTTTTCAACCTACATGTTTTGTAATCAAAGTTGAAAGCAAACAACGAGCACTACATTCTGCTCGTGAACTTACTATAATCGGTAAACTGAGAAAGCAGTGAAGATGGAAGAAAGACAAGAAGATAGAAGTTTGAGTGAATTGGTTTTTATCGGGGCGTCGAATGAAGGGATTAGCCTATAGGAACAAAGGCATCTGCATCGTGAGAATCAGAGATCCGAAGGAAAGGGAAGTTGTAGGTGGAAAAAAAAAAGACTCACTAGGAAATCTTCTAATCATCTCATCTTTATCCTCTTGAACTTAATGACCAAGTAAATATCCCCTAACTTCAAATGCAGGAAACTCTTGATGTTTTGACTTTTATGCCATCACCATGAGATGGAGATCCAGAAATCCATCCTTAATGACAGGCTAATGCAGTGGTAAAACAAGTGGATGTCATGCAAGGGTCGAGACATGGCACTTGAGGTTTGAGAAGGCATACCCTTGGACCAAGGATAGAGAGAGAGGCAAGCTGGGGCCCAGGAGACACATATTGTCACTAGGCATTTGTAACCAACCAGAAGATTATGAGTCGCCTTGCCCCATGTACGTCTTTTAAAGATTCAATGATTTCTCCCTGGTCCAGACTGTATTTTTTACAAATCATTTTTCAAAGCGCAGGCATAACATGATCTGGTAGATAAGAATGCCCCATGGAAATAAATGTCGAAGAGAGACTTGTACTGATCTTGGGTTATCAGGCAGAATATTCAGGATCTGTCTCGAGTCACTGCATTACGTAAGAATGTTTTTACGCAAATCTCAAAGTTAATTTGGGGAGCTATTATGGAAAATCCGTCCAAGTTTTCCATAACATGCAGCACAGCCAAAATTCTACCCATCTATCTTTCTTGGAAAAGCATCGACGTCGAATACCAATGTCAAGTGGAAAAAATGACAGGGAAGTCTTCAAAATACTTATTTGCAGACTGCTAAAAGCAACTGCTGCTCTTAGGAGCACAGATATCTTAGTGAAAATTGCTTCTTTTCCACGGGTCAGACCCTCTATCCGTACACAGCAAGTACCCCTCTCTCTCTCTAGTCACAAAGCTGAAGCTTACCTAACCCAAGAGCATTTCCACGTGCACTCTGTTTACTTAATTTTTGCCTCCATCACCAGCACTCCCAAAATACAGAGAACTCAAAGACCATATGGCTTACCACCCTTCCCCACCTGCAGCCACAAAAAAAAAAAAAAAAAAAAAAAAAACCCAGAGGGGCTTTTTTTTTTTTTTTAACGATAATGAATATCACAGAATTGTAGCTGAAATGTCCCACTGAGATTATGTAATTCAACATCCTAATTTTAAATTTAAGGAAATGCAAAGGCCGAGGGAGTCAAACGACCCACTCAAGGCGGAAGCAAGTTTGGAACCCAAGCATTCCCCTTGCCGGCATCGTGTTCTTCCAGTGATATTTTTCTTTCACCCGCGTTTTATTATCAGTGCACACAGAAGCCTGATTCGGTGCACCTGAAAATCCTACCTCCTCTTTCTTCCTAGGTAATAGCTATTAAAGCCAATTCAGAACATTTAATTTGCTGCAGAGAACAAAGTATATTAAAGGGTCTTTAGGACGTCCAATTAGTTCTATCATGCGTCTCCTTACACTCGAAACATAAGGAATCGCTGTTACATGGATGGGGATCTATGGGACATGACAATGCGTGCACATGCGTGTGTGTGTGTGTGTGTGTGTGTGCGCGTGCTTGCACAGCCTCAAAGTCTCGCATGCGACATAGGTGTGACATATCAACCACACCCTCCCAACCAATCCTCATTTATGTCGAAGGAAAGATGGACGCACCCCAAATCTTTTGCATCCCACCTTATTTGACAGAGATCTACTTGCGGAAACACGGTAAAGCACCTAGATTAACTTTTTTTCATTTCTCGGACGAGAGCAGTTCAGCCTTCCTCCCACTGCAAGGTTTTAAAATCCCTTGTGATACTAAAGACGTCATCACCAGCAAAGAGAACAATGGTCTCCAATTCGTACAAATGAAAAGGTAACACCGTAAACCTTACCTAAAACTCTCAGAATTCAGGTGGTGATACTGGATTGGTTCCCTGAAATCACGTAATCGGTCTTAGACCATTTGAGACATTTTTAAGGTAATAATAACTTCAGAATGTGCCAAGAGATGATTTTGTTCATTTAATATTTCCCAGTGGACTACTTGAAGAATGTTCACAAAAGGCAGTAAAGACATACTTCCAAACTCATTGAAACATACAGCACTTAAAATCTTATTACATTGGTATTTTCCTAAAAAGAATTTTGTATTTTAATATTCTCAGGACACGTTCTTTTAATCACCAATCTCTCTACAAAGCAAATGTTTAACACAGTACATGACTTTCATATTCTGCAACCAGGGAATATCCGATTGTGAGAAATCAGAAGCATTAATGAAGAAAACACAAATAACCAAGAAGAAGCATGTGGTAACAGCTAAACTCAGTGGTCAGCGAACAGCCTTTCTAGCAATCCCGTAATCCCAGAGCTCTCACCAAACGAGTATATACTAACACGCAGTGTTTCCTCCAAGGGTGAACTAAAGAACACTAGTTCCTTGAAAAGGGGGAGGGGGGAGTGTTCAGGGTCAAAAATGCTTGGGAGGCACTGAGCAAAGTTCATTGAAACAGAATTCTTTCTGCATAGTTATTCCAAAGAACTTCTAAATTTCCGATATGTATTATGAATCTCCAAAATAAGTAGAGTGAATGTATACAGTTGATTTAAACAACTAGGCTTTCTTTCATCTAACGTTTTAAGTGTTGAACCTAAGTATTTACGAGAGTGAATGTTTAAAGGTAAATTAGGCAACTTATTAAAAATACTTTTAATAAACAGCTCCCCCGTTTGTGAAATCCCTTATGGGTATTTACATACACAGCGATAATTCCTGATCCACCAACAAGACTACAGACCACAGTACCTTCCCTTTAAAGTCACGATTCACCCAGTCTATGACCACAGTCAATGACAGGACAGAAGACCTGAACACATGCCCAGTCTGGTGCTTACAGGAAGGACTAACTAACATTGTTGCCATTTGACCCACAGTCACGTTTCCTGTCTTTCAAAGGAGGCAGGTCATTGGATTTTGCTCCCGCTGGGAAAATGGTCAAGGAAAAATTACAATGGGGCTGAAATCAGGAGAGCAATTGATTAATAATTAATTACCTAAGTGTCATACTGACCTTTGAGTTCTTACAAGTCTCCAGGCACCAAGCAATTTCATTGTAACATCTCAGAGCTTTTCCACTGGTGATTCTCTTTCTGCCTTTGAGATCCTTCACCTAACCCATTTCGCAACCCTAAAATCTCCACCCCATCACTTCCCGATCACCATTTCTATCTTTTGAGTCATGAACTCATTGAACTCATTCTTCACTTCTCTCCCCAAATATCACTTCCTCTGATAATCCTTCCAGATCATCCCCATGATATTTTCCCTTATAACAGAACTTACGATGTATAATTATATATTAGTTTCAAGGATATTTGAAAATATTTGCTACAGAGCTATCTTATCATTAGACAGTAAACTCCAAGAAAACTAGGAATTCTATTTCATCCACCAAAACCTAAAACAAGCCCTCCCTGTATATCTGTTAGTTGCATAGACTAAATGAATGAATTCAAGAAATATTTAGTATCACACACCACCACCGATAAACAGAAAATTCGTCCCTTTCTGCCTTTTCCCCACCGAAAGATTAAACCATCAAACCAAAATGAATATCCACGGATGCGATACAGATGGTGATGGCCTTCAGAGTCGGCAGCCCTCATTTGGGGTGTCATTTGGGAGCACACGTGTCATAAGGCTCGGGAACCTCAGTACAACCACCCCTGTGAGCAGCTGTCCTGAATCACAGGTCTCTGGCAGGAAGTCTGCAAGTCACATGTTTGTCTGCTTTTGAAAGAGCACCCAGTTCCTACGTTCTTCCAGGAAATATTTGTGGTATCTGTTGCCCTTGACAGGTGCTTCAAACGTGAAAACAATCCCCTTACACAAAACCTTTGAAACTAAAATATTGTGACCAAAATTAGCCTGGAACATGTGTGTGTGTGTGTGTGTGTGTGTGTGTGTGTGTGTGTGTATACAGTTAACCCTTGAATAAACAATACAGGTTTGAAATGGGTGGGTCCACTTACACATGGATTTTTTTTTTTGATAGAGTATAGAATTATGAATGTATTTGCTCTCCCTTACAATTCCCTTAATAACATTTTCTTTTCTCTGGCTCACTTTATTGTAAGAATACAGTATACAATACACATAACAAGCAAAATATATGTTGATCATTGTTTATCGTTGTTTATGTCATTGGCAAGGCCTCCAGTCAACAGCAGACTATTAGTAGTTGTTTTGGGGGAGTCAAAAATTACATGTGCATTTTCAACCGCACCTGGGTCAGCGCACCTAACCCCCATGTTGTTCAAGGGTCAACTGTGTGTGTGTGTGTGTGTGTGTGTGTGTATTCAACTGTATATATGTGTATATATGTTCAACTGTATATATATGTACGTGTATGTATGTGTATGTGTGTGTGTGTGTATATATATATATATATATATATATATACATAAAATGAAAACCCACATCAACATGGTAAACACAGCTTAGAAGTGAATACAGGTAATGAATTTGTCTGTCACATGACAGCAAAAAGTGACACAAAAACTAGGACATGGTGATTTTTCTGACAACTGATGTTTTAGCTCTCCATAATTCTGTGTGTCCCTTCTATATGCAATAAGTCAAACATATCAGAGGCTTAGTTGAAAACTGTGGGGTTTTTTATGCAGAAGAAAGAACACAGGCATCACTCCTTGAACATGTTCAAAGTCCCTGCTTAAGTCCCATGATAACCGCTTGCTACCTGTCACCTTGAATATTTCTGGGAAAAAATATTTGATATCCAGCCACATTCTCACATTGCACTTACAAACCTGAAGAGAGCAGACTGGTGGCTTTCACAGGTGGAGGGTGGGGACGGTGGAAGAAAGGAGCGTTAGGGGGGGGTTTTGTTGTTGTTGCTGCTGTTAGTCAAAATAAATTGAAAAAAAAAATTGCACCCAGACAATCTACTGTCTCAATGTACTTTTAAATCACCAGAATCCCAGAGTCTTTCTTACTTTTAGGTTTATAATACATTGTCTTCAAGGTTCAATGCTCTTTGATATAACACTGGCAGCATCTCTAACCCCATCCATTTTGCAATTTCTTTCTGTTGTTTCTTCCCTAGCTCTAGCTACTCCTTCAAAAAAGCTGACTGCTGCATTTGCAGTTGACCTGTTTTTAAGAGTCCCCCTTAATGCTTCTTTTCAAAAACTATTAATGCCTCCTGATATTATATTGAAAACAGATGCTTCGAATTAAGGTGCTTGTAAGTTTCACCAGGGCTGATAACCCAACCCTGCTCACGTCATCTATAATAGCTTTGGAAGTTCAGCTTGAAACAAAGTTCAAAAACCAAATTAATCTCCAAAAATACTTCTAATCCAATACTGTAATTCGTAAAGTAGGTATACTTCTCTCCTTCTCCTCTCTTTTGTACTTTCTTTTGCTCTTCCTATAGAATATCAGAATATCAAAATAAATTGGCCCTCCAAATGAAATCAGAACTTTACCAACACAGTCCACTGCACCCTGATGTGCTAACCTTTGGGTGTTAGCACGAGTCTCAATGTTAAACAGCTGTTCCACAAAACCAAAAGATAGAAGTAGATACTTTGTGCGCACACACACACACACACACACACACACACACGGAATGAGAAGTAGATGTTTCCCATAATTTCACAAAGTCTGCAAAAAGGCTTCCTAAGTTCTCCAAGCTTACTGTACTTGAATATAGGTTTTGAAATAAAGGCAACTTTCGACAAGATTACAAAAACCTAAGCTCAACGTTCACCTATGAAAAAAATAATAGGAGACCTCCCCTTGCATGGACAGGGTCAGATTTGGAGATAAAGACTCAAAGCTTTGTACACACACAAACCACAAGTCTTTACACGTGAAGCCTTACGATGCAACTATATAATGCTGCTTGAGTCTGAATGGAGACCTAAGAATCTGATTGGCAACCTCCTGAAATTTCTGAATCTCCAATAAAACCTAAGTGTCAATAAGTATGTGAGTGTAAGAACTCTCTTGTCATTGCCTTATTTATCTCTACTGGTTCCTATTCTTAGTTTTCCTCCCAAGACACAGGAGTCTCGCGCTGAAGTTATCAAAATACATAATCTTTTTGGATGCAGGATTTCCTAAGGGGGAAACATATGTATGATTACAAAGAATTAAGCTCTATAAAAGAAAAACACCACATCGAGATATGTATACCTTTCTACAGAGTAAATATTTTATTCAGTTAAAATAATATTTGGTAAAAAATGGGTTCTAATTGAGATTTTGTCACTTTTTATAAGTATGAGGCAAGCAAATGGTTATGAAATGCATACTTCTCCTTTGCATGGTTTATTTTAATTACATTTCCATAAATAGTACACAGCTTCGGCAAACAGTACATTCTTCCCATTTTCCCCTTGGCTATTAAATACTAATTTCTGAGGGCTAAAATACAGAACTAAAGGTACAATTGCACCCTCTACTGTTCAAATTTTCCATTCCACATGGAGCAAAAACATCTTGACTATGCTTGTTTACCACATGCATTGCAAAATTAGCAGGTAAATCATATTGGCTTCCATTCGACGTTAATTGGCAGATCTTCAAATGATTAAGCTATTTGTTAGAACTTCTCTGGTCCTACAAAAGGAAAGTGGACATTTATACAGTTAAATGGGACCACGCTACCTTAGAAAATAGTGATTCTTATCAAAGTATTTGAAATGTGAAGCATCCATTAACTTACTGACCACAAATGCCAATGCTGATCACCTGTGACATCAGTCATCACAAGGACAAATGTCAAGTCACTGAAGCCAACAACTGGCATCCACTTCCAACAGTATATAAAGTTTTCCAATTTTTTTCAAGTTAGAAATTAAAATAAACATCAGTGTTGCTCTAAAACTGTACACTGAAGTTCTAAATGTTTTTTTTTTCAACATTTATTTATTTTTGGGACAGAGAGAGACAGAGCATGAACGGGGGAGGGGCAGAGAGAGAGGGAGACACAGAATCGGAAACAGGCTCCAGGCTCTGAGCCATCAGCCCAGAGCCCGACGCGGGGCTCGAACTCACGGACCGCGAGATCGTGACCTGGCTGAAGTCGGACGCTTAACCGACTGCGCCACCCAGGCGCCCCTAAATGTTTGCTTTTGAGAGAGAGAGAGAGAGAGAGAGAGAGAGAGAGAGAGAGAATATACAAGTGGAGCAGGGGCAGAGAGAGAGGGACAGAGGATCCCAAGTGGGCTCTGAGCCATCAGCACAGAGCCCGATGCAGGGCTTGAACTCATGAACCGTGAGGTCGTGACCTGAGCCCAAGTCAGACACTCAACTGACTGAGCCATCCAAATGCCCCTGAAGTTCTAAAAAACTAGTTTTGAGATCTTATTATTTTCAAAACTTTCGATACCGTGGATGCAAATAGCTTCTTTGTTCCTTTCTTTTCAACCCATTTTCCTCCTTTTAATTAGATAGTACTTGTTTGGTATTTATTCAAGAGTTTTTCTTATCAACTTCTTCTATTGATAAAGGGTTAGCTTGTTTCTGGCAAATGGTCCCACCAAGAATGACTAGAAAATCTCGCCCCCTGCTCCAAAAAATGTTTCGGGCTTCTGAGCAATAGCATTTGAAGGGCTAACATCTCAGAGAAGAGCATAGTCCAGAGCAGTAAACTCAACATTCAGTGTTCTTTTTGGTGCACTATACAAGTTACAAAACACTCCTAAAGAAGATAAATAATGGAGTATACATTAGAAGCTGAGAGGCTAAGAAGCTAGGCAAAGCTTCTAAATGCCTCATGGGGCCAGAGGGACAGAACTGAAGTTCAGGCCAAACCGGCTCAAAACCATGAAGGCCAAATCTGGTAACAATCCAGCACTCTGCAGACAGAAACCCTGCTTTGAACCTGGTGGATCCACGATGGGGTTAAGAGCCTGCCCTTCAAGAGCAAAAGCAAGTCCTCAGCAGAGGGCGAGCACTAGACCAGAGTCTCAGATCATCTCCCATTTTCACACACAACACCCAGGATTCAATCAGAAACAGGTACACCAGGGGACAAAGAAACATAAATCTAAGAAAAAATAAATGCATACAACAAACGCAGACCAATGGGAATCCTGATAATGAAATTACCTGATAGGGACTTTTAAAAAAATCTTTATTTTATTTTAGAGACAGAGAACACACATAAGCAGGGGACAGGGGTGGGCGGGGGGGGGGTGGGGAGAGAGAGAGAGAGAGAGAGAGAGAGAGAGAGAGAGAGAATCTCAAGCAGGCTCCACACTCAGCACAGAGCTCGACAAGGGGCTCGATCCCACCACCATCAGATCATGACCTGAGTCAAAATCAAGAGTCCACTGCTCAACCAACCGAGCCACCCAGGTGGCCCACCTGATATGGACTTTTAAATATTTGTGACAAATGTGTTTTAGGAATGTGGTGAAAATGTTGGTAACTTCAAGAGAAAACTGGCAACTATAAAAGAAATTGAAACTTAGAACTGAAAATATTCAGTAGCTGAATTTTAATAATTCTGTAGTTGCATTTAACGGCAGGAGACAAAATTAGTAAACTAAAAGATAAACCCAAAGAAAATAGAGTAAGAAATGAAAAAGAATAGGATATAAAAATACTTACACAAAGGGTCACATGCACCCCAATGTTTACGGCAGCACTATCAACTAGAGTCAAATTATGGAAAGAGCCCAAATGTCCATCAACAGATGAAGGGATAAAGAAGATGTGGTGTGTGTGTGTGTGTGTGTGTGTGTGTGTACACACACACACACACACACACACACACACACATATACAATGGAATATTACTCAGCCATCAGAAAGAATGACATCTTGCATTTGACATGGATGGAACTAGAGTGTATTATGCTAAGCAAATATAACTCAGTTAGAGAAAGACAAATATACGATTTCACCATATGGAATTGAAGGAACACAACAGATGAACATAGGGGAAGGGAAGGAAAAATAAAATCAGATCAAAACAGAGAGGGAGGCAAACTGTAAGAGACTCTTCAACACAGAGAACAAACCGAGGGCTGTTGGAGAGAAGTGGGTGGGGGCTGGGCCAAATGGGTGATAGTCATTAAGGAGGACGCTTGTTGGGATGAGCACTGGGTGTTATGTGTAACTGATGAGTCACAAAATTCAACTCCTGAAAACAATACTACACTGTATGTTAACTTACTTGAATTTTTTTAATTTTTTTTAACGTTTATTTATTTTTGAGACAGAGAGAGACAGAGCATGAACAGGGGAGGGTCAGAGAGAGAGGGAGACACAGAATCAGAAACAGACTCCAGGCTCCGAGCAGTCAGCACAGAGCCCAACGCAGGGCTCGAACTCACGGACCGCGAGATCATGACCTGAGCCGAAGTCGGACGCTTAACCGACTGAGCCACCCAGCCCCAACTTACTGGAATTTAAATAAAATCTTGAAACACACAAAAAGAGAGAAAAATAATTTTAAAAAACAGAAAAAAAAAAAAGGATACAGGATGTGGGATCATAAAGGAAAGGTCTAAGCTATATGTAATTGGAGTCCCAAAAGCCCAAAAGAGAAGGAAAGAGAGAATAGGTCAAAAACAGTATTTGAAGAGATAATGGCTACGAATTTTTCAAAACTGATGGAAGCTGTATCAAGCTACAATTTCAAGAGGCACCGTAAGCTACAAACACAATAAATAAAAACCACAAGTGACAGAAACACAAGCACACACAAACCCAGGGATATCATTGTAAAACTTCTCACAATCACAAATAAAGAGAAAACTCCAAATAGCAGATGGAGAAAGATACTTATCACCTTCAGAGGGGCAACAATATGATTACAGCCAACATTTTTTTTTAATTTATTGATGTATTTTGAAAAAGAGAGAGAGAGAGAGAGAGATGGAGGGGCAGAGAGAGCGGAGAGAAGGAATCCCAATCAGGCTGTCAGTGCAAAGCCTGATGCAGGGCTCAATCTCCCAAACCATGAGCTCATGACCTGAGCCGAAATGAAGAGTCAGGCGCTTAACTAACGGAGCCACCCAGACACCCCTCCAGTTGACTTTCCAATGGAAACAGTGAAAGTCATAAAACAATAGAACAATAGCCTCAAAAGACTGGAAGATTAAAACTGCCAACATAGAATTCTATACTTGGCAAAAATACCCTTTGCAAATAAAGGCAAATGAATACATTTTCAGGGAAACAAAAGCTAGAGTATTTGTCGTCCATAGATCCATTCTAAAAAAACTTTTTTATTTAATGTTTATTTATTTTTGAGACAGAGAGAGACAGAGCATGAACGGGGGAGGGGCAGGGAGACAGGTTCCAGGCTCTGAGCTGTCAGCACAGAGCCTGATTTGGGACTCGAAATCATGAACTGAGAGATCATGACCTGAGCTGAAGTCAGACGCCCAACCGACTGAGCCACCCAGGCACCCCGATCCACAGATCCATTCTAAAGAAGACGCTAAAATATGGTCTCTGGGAAGAAAGAAAATGAAACTAGAGGATTGCAGACAGATCTAAGGGAAAAACTATCACAGAAAAGAAAAATATGAAGTTAAGTCTATATTAATGATTACTGCATAAAACAATAAAAACATCTAATAACAATAAAATGAAAGATAGAAGGGGACCGAGAGGGGTAAGAGTGTGGTCAGGTCATTGCAGTGAGAAGAACTCAGACTATTAATTTATCTTTAATCTTGCCAGTTCAAGGATACACTGTATGTTGTACTTTCTTGAGTAAGCCACAATAGGAATAAAACATACATAAATAAAAAGTTGATGGAGAAAAAATGGAATATCAAAGAGAAAAGGAGACACAAATAGAACACAAACAGTAAGGTGATCAATTGAAACCAAAATGTCCCAGTAATTAAACTAATAAAGAGATTAAATACTCCAATTACTAGACAAAGATTGACTGAATACAAAAGAAATAAAAGTAGATACATCTCACAAGGATCAATTTTGTAGAAGGGCACAAAAAAAGTTTAAAGGAAAAAATGGAACCCAAACCAAAAGAAAGCTGACATCACTGTACTGATACCAAGGGATATTTTAAGAAAATAAACATCACTAGAGAGGAAGAGGCACATTTCACAATAATGAAAGGATTAATTTATCAGGAAGGGATTATAAATATATATATATCTATCTCCATCCATCCTCAATAACAGCCTCAAAACATGAACCGTAAAAATGCATAGCCCTAAGAGGAGATACCAATTGACAATCTTATTAAGAGATTTCAGCTTATCTTTCAAAAACTGGATGGACTAAGTAGACAGAAAATTAATCAGGACATAGAAGATTTGAACAATATACTTAACAAACTTCACTGCAATACAGAGAGCACTCTCCCCCAACCTGCAGAACACCTTATTTCCTAGTGTGTAAGCAATTTTTTATGAAAACTGGCCATGGGTGGGGCCATGAAACAAGTCTCTGCAAACTTTGAAAGATGGAAATGGTGTCCTGTTACTGCAGAGGAGTTTAGCTAGGAATAACAACAGTCATCTCGATAGACGCAAAAAGGGTGGGACAGAACTCAAAATGCAGTCATGATTTTAAAATCATCTATAAAAAGGTACGTATGTGATAAATGATATCTATAAAAAAATCTAAAAGAAACCTCATGCTTAATGGTGAAATGCTGAAAGATTTCCCCCTCGTATCACAAAAAGAAATGGGTGCCCATAATCACCACTCCTATTCAACATTATAATCAAGAGCCTGGCCACTGAAATAAGGTATGAAAAAGAAAGAAACTACATAAAGACTGGAAAAGAAGATGTCATACTTTTGGATAGGTTCTATATCTAGATCTCTGTCTCTTTGGACAAGTTCTACGTCTCCACTAAGTTTACCTACAGGCGAACTATCAGACGAGGTGAATTTAATAGCAAGTTTAATAAGAATAAGGATGTCTTAAACAAGACACCAAAAGCACTCACCATGAGGAAAAGAATTCATAAAATGAACTACATTAGAACTAGGAGATTCTTTCGATCAAGAGACACCGTTGAAGTGAGCACCTGTCATTATACATTTATCAAAACCCACAGAATGTACAACACCAAGAGTGAACTCTAACATAAGCTGTGGACTTTGGATGATAATGACATATCAATATAGGCTCATCATTTATAACCAACATAGCACAGTGGTTCCGGATTTTGAAAGTAGGGGTGGCTGTGAGTATGTGGGAGCAAGGGCACTATGGGAATCCTCTGTACCTTCTGCTCAATTTTGCTGTGAATATAAAACTGCTCGAAAAATAAAGTATACTTTAAAAGATATTATTAGGGGAGTTAAAAGGCAAACTATAAAACAGGAAAATACACTGGTAACATATATTTAATCAGCAAAAGGCTAGTCTATATACTATATCTGAAATTCCTAAAATTTATAATGACAATCTCATAGAGAAACAGGAAAAATACCTGAAATTTTCAAGTACTTTCTTATGGGACTGGTGACCAGGAAATGGCCACATTTTAAGGATTTTGACCCAAGAAAACAACCAAATAGCCAATAAACAGATGAGAAATTGTTTAATTTCATTAATCAACAGAGAAATGTTAAACACAATGAGATACCACTGTATATCTACACAACGGCTAAAATTGAAAAAAAAAACTCATGACAGTGAATGTAACAGAGTTTGTGACATAAGGGAAATTCTCATACCCTGCTCTTGGGGGGATAAATTGGTATAGCCAACTTGGGAAAACTGTGGCAATTTCTACCTAAACTGAATATATGGATCCCCGATCATCCAGAAACTCCAATCACAGCGATATACCCCAAAGAAACAGGTAGATATCACCACACAATGTGTGAAAGAATATTTGTAGAAACATTATTTATAATATGCCCAAACTGGCAACACCCAAATGCCCACCAACATTAGGACAGGTAAATATATTCTGCACGCTACACAATACAGAAGACAGTAAAAATAAGTCAACACTGCTACAAGCAACAATAGCAACAAAACTTGGAAACAATACTCAGCAAGATGCACCACACATAAAGGCAAACACATTGTACGGCTTCTTTCTGATAAGATTCAAAAGTGGGAAAAACAAGTTTACGATGAAATGATGGCCACTTTGGGGGCAGCAAGTGGGAAATGGCGGGCATCAGAGGGGCTGGGGATGTTCTGCGTCTCCATCCGAGCAGTAGTTTTCGTAGAGTAAGTTCAGATGACTTGTTGAATTATAAAGTTATGGCTCATGCACTTCTCCATATGTGTGCTCGAGCATACTAACAAAGCTGAAGACAAATGCTTTATTTAGTTTATTAAGATCAGCAACCAGCAAAGAATTATTGAATATGATTTTCGACACCTTAGATGATCGAAGACTCCAAGTCTATTCCACTGTCAAATATTTATATTGTACAACCGTTATATTTGGACAACCAATGAATTAGATATACATCCTACCTTCAAAACAAAAGATGTAGGGGTGCCAGCGTGGCTGAGTCAGTTAAGCGTCCGACTTTGGCTCAGGTCATGATCTCGCGGTTCATGGGTTTGAGCCCCCTGTCGGGCTCCATGCTGTGCGGAGCCTGCTTGAGATTCTCTCTCTCCCTCTCTCTCTCTGCCCCAACCATTCTCATGTTCTCTCATCTCTCTCTCTCTCTCTCTCAAAATAAATCAACTTAAAAAAAATTTTTAAAGATACAGAATTATCTAGGTAAATGAACATTATATTGTGATATATGTGCATGTGTATGTACACAAATATACATACGTGTAGTCATATAATGTATACATTCCATATTTCAAAAATATATAACTCAGGAAAATATGTGTAACTCAGGAATAATTTTCGTGTGTGTGTGTGTGTGTGTGTGTGTGTGTGTGTGTGTGTGTATTTTTTCTTTTCAACAAACCAAAGGAAAAACTTGCGCTAGAAATGAGTCTTAAGAAACGGAATAAAATAGGAAAAGGTTCCATTTGACCTCAGGTCAGGATCTGAGTAAGCGGAGGAAGAAAGCTGTTTCAAGGGGGGGAGAGGAAGAGCTTAATCAGAGGGGCGGTGTGGGAAAGGCAGGCCTGAGGCCGGGGCTCGTTCTAGATGGAGAAGAGAAGGACTGGGCAGAAGAACCCTGGGAAGGCAGGTGAGGACACTCGCGAGAGCCTCAGGATGCCACGCTGACTAACGGAGCCTGTGTGCACCCAGGAATGGAAGGAAAACCGGCTTTGAGCCGGGAAATGACACGACCCGCGTCGTGTTTTAGATCGATTCGTCCGAGAGCACGGGGTTCCGTGACCTGAGGACTGAGAAGACCGGCCAGAGACCCGGTCAGGAAGCCGCTGCAAGACTAAAGGTCAATCAAAACACAGGATGGAGGGCAGAGAGGGGAAGACAGGAGCGAGGTTACCTGTTGAAAATACCATTCATTCCTCAGGGCCGGCATTCACGGCTGTATTCCCACATAATCATTTTTTCACTGCTCCGTAGGTGAACTGGAAACAGAGATCAAGCACTTGGGGTCCAGGCACAACTTGTTAAGAAAGTTAACTGTTATGGAGAATCATCTCTGAGCATACGTGTTCTTCACAGGGCCTGGGCTCCTCTTCCAGAAGGTACTTTCCTTGTAATCTCACTAAACCCAGGCATTAGGCCCAGGCCTGGCTGGAAAGCAGGAGAACGTTCTTGAAGAGCTCTTGAGGAGGAACCGTACGTATGCAATACCACCCCACTCCCCCTGCACCTCCGTATCTACCCAGGCCGTCTCAGGGCCCAAGACCCCACGAGTTCCCTTGCACTCCCCAACTATTCCAAGCTAGTGAATTCACAGGTGCTAATGATTTGATGCATGACTTTGTTGGCTCAGTTTCCCCATCCCACCTTGTTTTGAGCAGAGGACTTTATTTGATCAAGAGTTGGCCCCGTGTGTTGCACAGTCCTGGGGAAAGGGAAGGAGACACAGGGGCTTGGGCCAAGGGTGGAATTTTCACTAAGTTATGGGACAGAGAGCAGGGAGTCGCAGTTATAGTATGTAAGTCAAGGGGTTGGAAGAATAAAGTGGGATTTATAAGTACCTCCCTTTGGGAAGTTTAAAAAAATTCACAGTTCTTTTAACTAACTTTTGCTTGTTGACCTGTTCATTTGACCCTGGATGGTGTGGATTCTGGCTTTACAAGACTACAATAACCTGAAGGAATTACAATGGTACAAGAAAGCAATTTAGATTTTTTTTTATTTTTTTAATGTTGATTTCTTTTTGAGAGAGAGAGAGAGAGAGAGTGCGCGCAAGCAGGGGTGGGGCAGAGAGAGAGGGAGACACAGAATCCCGAGCAGGCTCCAGGGTCTGAGCTGTCAGCACAGAGCCCCATGTGGGGCTTAAACCCACAAACCGTGAGATCATGACCTCAGCCAAAGTTGGACATTTAACCAACTGAGCCACCCAGGCACCCCTAGATTTTTTTTTTTTTTTATGGAGGAAGAGGAAAAGTTTGGTTGCATTTGAAATCAATCCATAAAAGGAGTCGGTCACTCTGACCTCTACCTCTGACTCTGCAGGGCAGTTTGGGCGCTATAGAAGGAAAGGACTCAACGAAGAGAAAGCCAAGCCCTAACACTGAGCACTGATAAAGCTTCACATGGCAGCACACCCCTGAGGTATCGAATGCCACTCCCGACATCCTCCTCAATTAGGAAAAGAAACCAGAATGCCTGTGGCTCGGGTGTTTAAGCGGTCAACTCTTGCTTTTGGCTCAAGGCATGATCCCAGGTTCATGGGATCGAGCCCTGGGTCGAGCTCCATGTGGAGCATGGAGCCTGCTTGGGATTCTCTCTCTTTCTCCCTCTGCCACTCTACCCCACTTGCACTTTCTCTCTCTCTCTCTCTCTCTCTCTCTCTCTCTCTCTCTCTCTCAAAAATAAAAGAAAAAAGAAAAAAAAAGAAATGAAAGCAACAAAGCTTTCCATTCATGAAGCTCTTGGTAGGTATGTATATTACACCCTTTAAAACCAGTTTATACTCGGGGATAAGAGGGGAAACTGAGGGAAAGAGAACACGAATAACAATATAAATAACCGTTATGTATATTATTGTAGCATCTGATATTTATCGAATGCTTATCATTATAGTATCTTAGACGCGCTAAGTACTGGCATAAGTGCTTTTCACAGACCACCTCAAGCCTCACGAATTTATGAGATGGGTATTGTCCTCATTTTAGAGGTGGGAAAAACGGAGAACGATGGATGTAAGTGGCTTGCCCAAGGCCACAGAGCTACTGACAACAACAGCTGGACTTCACACTCAGGAACTCTTGACTCCAGAGCCACGGTTTTTATAAATACGCTATGATGCTCCAGCAACTATAATGATGATGATAATGAAACTTATTAAGATCTGCTCTGCACACTTAGATACGCCCATCAGCAAAACGTTTTCCATGCTTTGGGAATCGGTCACACCGCTGTCTTCTCAGGATGTGACCCCCACACAAGGTTATAGTAACAATCACCAAAATGTAGGCTTAGTTTTAATTCTTAAAAGCACAACCCTGCCCCCATGCCCAAGGGACAGGCTACATAACTACGTAGCACCAACTCCTCTACCAGCATTTAATATTCAGCCTAAACGAGTGTTGAACATAGAAAAGATGGGAAAAAAACAAATAATTTTAAGGAACTTATTTTATACTCTATTCCTCCACAGAATGAAATGTTTAAATTATCGTTGCAAGTTTCAGAGGTCTCCTAATCCTTCTATGTGATTGCATTTTAAAAACAGAATAGATGTTCCTCAAAGCTAGAATTCTCCATGGACTGGTTTTTTTTCCTCTCTGAAAATTTAGGGGAGAAATTCCTATGTGTGTATGTGTGGTTTAGTTCAAGATGAGGTTTAGTTCAAGAGGAGACAGATTCTCACAAAAAGGACTTAGTGTCAAAAGTTAAAGCTCAAAGCAGTAAAAGAAGATAGCATACTTGCAGTTAGGAAAAATTAACTCTTTTAAACAAATGCCTATTTCATTAACATTCTTCTGCTACAAAGTGTTTAAACTCCATTGCATCATTTTTACTGTACTTAGCTTTGGATGCGAGAAGTTGGAGTCAACATAAAACAGAGCACACGAAAGAAGCAGTTATAAATAACTTCATTTTACGAAGAGATTGAAAAGAGTCAGCTGCCAACACACAAACCCACAAACCACCAACTTTTCCAAACTTCAGTTTTATGATGTCTCAATATATTCAAAAGCAAAAAAAAACACAAACAAAAACAAAAACAAAAAAAACCCCAAAAACAAAAAAACTGTCATGAACTACAGAACACCAACAAGCTGTGTGGTCCTCCACTTACAAAACTTAAACTCCTACCTTGTAGTTAACATTTTCTATAAACTACTCAGATTTTAAGCCAAAAGCTTTAACTTGTTCTCCTTTGAAAAAGAAAGGTAACTTTCTAATGTTGCTTGTGAAGATGAAAATCTAGTATGTTCATAAACGAAAAGAAGGCCCATATATACATATATTGGAAATTCTAAACTTCTTTTCTTTTCTTCTTCTTTTTTTTTTTTTTATTTATTTTTGGGACAGAGAGAGACAGAGCATGAACGGGGGAGGGGCAGAGAGAGAGGGAGACACAGAATCGGAAACAGGCTCCAGGCCATCAGCCCAGAGCCTGACGCGGGGCTCGAACTCCTGGACCGCGAGATCGTGACCTGGCTGAAGTCGGACGCTTAACCGACTGCGCCACCCAGGCGCCCCAAAACTTATTTTCTAATGTTTATTTATTTTTGAGAGACAGAGAGAGAGAGACAGAGCGTGAGTGGAGGAGGACAGAGAGAGGGAGACACAGAATCGGAAGCAGGCTCCAGGCTCTGAGCTGTCAGCAGAGAGCCCGATGTAGGGCTCGAACCCATGAACCGTCAGACCGTGACTTCTGCCAAAGTCAGACGCTTAACCGACTGAGCCACACGAGCGCCCCATTTTCTTTTTTTTAATGCATATTGGCAATTCTTGGGAGGGAGATTTATGGCAGGAAACTAAGGACATGTATTTTTGAAAAAGGCAATGGTCCAAGATACCACAGAAATAGCATTCCTAGTTACAAAGATAATTAAAAAGGGCCAGTCTTACAGATTCCATGTGCCTCCACTGTGCCAGGACAAATTTACCTTCTCCAAGTCTGCCTTGGAGTCACAGAGGTGCCTCAATGTTTTTATTTGGAGAGTACATCCCAGCACACAACAAGTCTTACAGGGGCACAGTAATTACTGATTGAAATTAGGAGGTGGGGGCAGGGTAGAGAATGATTAAGATACAAATAACTACATTTTAATGATTTTAAATATCCTAGTTATTCAAAAAAAGTCATTAAATGCCTGTCAACCCGCCCAACCCTTTTATCTACCCAGTGCTAGGGGAAAAAAAAAAAAAAAAAAAGGTGAAAACGTTGTGGAAAAGGAACCAGTTGGCCTCCACACGGGGCAAAATGTCTAAGTTGAAAACAAGAGATAAGCATTCAGGGGCAGAATTGATTTCAGATGAAGAAATGGTCCCCGGCAGCCACAGGCTCTCCGCCATTTGACTTGCTATGAGGACCTTACACTTGAACGCAGCTGTCTGTGGTCACCAAATCAAACCGGCGTGGGACACGGAACAGGGTTGAGGCCAG
Organism: Herpailurus yagouaroundi; assembly: GCF_014898765.1. Classification (NCBI taxonomy): domain Eukaryota; kingdom Metazoa; phylum Chordata; class Mammalia; order Carnivora; family Felidae; genus Herpailurus; species Herpailurus yagouaroundi. Next base: position 6,194,867 of record NW_024412442.1, read on the forward strand.
GCGAAAACAAAAGTGCACGTTTTGCATCTCATATAATTTTCTCCGTTTAATATTTTACTTGGGGAGCTTTCTTCTGAAAGCTTCTGAGTGAAGAAAATGACCAAAAAAAAAAAAAATTGTGCACATCTGTTTATGTATTCAGGAAAAGAATATTCGAACTGGGCATTAGTCCATGGGAAAGCCTGCAAGACAGAATCCAGCCCACCAAACACACTGTTCGTGTATTAATAAGAAAATTCCAGGTTAGATCCTTGCCAAGAGATGTTTCCTTTTCCAAAAATTATCTTTGGCTATACTTTACATTTGATTTACTCCCCTTGGTGCATAAAAGAAATAAAAGAACTATTGTCCAATATTAGCGGTTGGAATTTGTCTCAACTCCGCTGAAAAGAATATAAATCTACTCATTAAAATTATTTTGGGGAAGAGTATAATTTATACAATGTACTGATTGCCTTTGATTTTCATTGCGCTACAAAATCCATATTATTTTGTTATAAACCTTTTCTAAAATATCCTGCATATAGGCATGATTTGATAAATCCTATGTTTTATTTTTATTACCAATAATAGTACTTTGCTGTTTATGGATCGACTGTTACTTATCAAAGTACTTTCATATCAATGAATGTATTTATTTACATGGGTTAATTAGGGTTATTACTTATTAGTGGTGTTACCATCCTGGACTGATTTCTCTTGAGTCTTGGGAACGTGCTAATTGGAAGGTTTATACACAAAAGCATTAAAAAGCACAACTTTGCAATAAGAGTTGAATGATGTTTATTCTTCATGTAAAATGGCAAGGAGTGATAATAGGCCAGTGTGTTCTGGGAATTATCAATAAGTAGATTTTAGTTTATTCGGAGTGGAGGGTTTTGGACAATGATACCCAAAACCCCACCAAAAAACCATAAACAGTATTTTCTTTTAATGCTTATTTTTGAGAGAGAGCATGAGTGAGGGAGGGGCAGAGAGAGAGGGTGACAGAAGATCCAAAGCAGGCTCTGTGTTGACACCAAAGAGCCCAACGCGGGGCTTGAACTCACGAATGAGCCATGAGATCATGACCTGAGCCGAAGTTGGATGCTTAGCCAACTGGGCCACCCAGGCGCCTTAACATATTTTTTTTTTTTTTAAGTAAAGGCTAGTTACAGCTCAACAAGAATATACATGTCTATTCATGGGTCTGTTGTAATCATAGGAACAAGTAGGACTTACTTGGAGATGGTGGAAGGGAAAACATTTTTGAACGATGAAAACAAACATGAGGGACTAGCGGAAAAGTGGAGCATATATTGAAAACGAAGCAATGGAAGAGGTGAATGTTTTCAGGAGAGAACACGTAAAAGACTATACACACGTTTACTTTTCTGGGTGGGGAACAAACAGCACGTAGCAAAAGTGAAAGCATTTACAATGTTGGGGTACCAACTAGACAGGACGTCCAGCACCCGAAGTTAATTACAGGTAAGGAAACTGGACATGGCCACGTGTTTTCATGAGTTTCTGTAAATGGAAGTGACACGCTTCACTGACCCCATGCCAGCCGTACGGGTACTTTAGCAGTTTATCATAACGTTCACAAAGCTTGAATTACACTACTACGAAAATAAAACGTTAAATACATTGAGGCGGACAATGCGCAGAAATCCCTACCACTTGTAACTGAATCGTATTCTGTGCGTTTGGCACAAAACGAGTAAAACACATCACTGGATGGCAGAAGTCATAACAGAGAAGGTGGAACTTTTTGTATTATCCGCAGTGGCAGCAGCAGAAACAGACATTCAAATACCTTTCTATACAGTGTTTGGAGCTTGAAAGTTAAGCCAAACTAGTAGATAATTGTGACCGCCTAGAAACTTAGCGTTTGCCTTAACAAGACAAGATGGACAGGAGCAAACTGTCAGTAAAAGAGCATCATTCTCAGAGGACAAGGGGAACAAAGGAGCATGGCAGAGATGGAGGGCACAATCTCCGGAATCAGAAGCCTTGCCCGGACACTATGCATTTAAGGTCAAGGCTCTCCATTTATATATATATTAAAAAAAAAAAAGATACGAGTTATGACGCCACGCACTGATATTCATACTCAGATGACAGTCATGAGAGGTAATTGGTGCAGGTTTCCAGGTAGGGTTCAGGAAAGGCATAGCGAGTGAGGATAGTCACAAACACACCAGGTCTCTCCCTTTCCAGACATGTGGTCAAGTTGCATTCCCCCACCTCCTGGAACCCGGACACAGCCACGTGATTCCATCCAGGAGTTAAAGGGAGCGGGCAAGTGAGATTTCGGAGTGGAGGCGTCGAACCGGCAGTCTGGGACGAGGCGGCTCTTCCTCCTCCTGCAGTGGCGGCAGAGGAAGCGTCTAGACAGAGCCTGTGTCAGCTGTGGTCGTGAGCAGAGCTCCCGTAAACCCTCAATGGGCAGGTGAGCAAAAAAGTAAATCTTTCCTCTGCTGAGCCGCTGAGAATTTGGGATTGTCTGTTACCACACCCTTGGCTAGTCTCACTGACTGCTATGTGGGGCATGTGACCGAACTGCAGGCTCGTTAGAAAAGCCACCACCCTCTGTCCTCTTGGTTTCAAATCTATTTTCTCAGTTCAGTTACCCCTGGAAGACACACACATTCTACCACCGTAAATTACTTACCACCGTTGGCCACTTGTCTAGTGGAAATTATTACTCTTGAAATACATTCACATGTACAAGGGAGAGAGAGAGGAAAGGAGGGGGGGATAGAGGAGGAGAGAGAGGCTGGGGGGGGGCATAAAGAGAGAAAGACAGACTTGTTACAGTTGCAGTCCAACCCATCCCAATGATGGGGAAGAAAATACGAGGCCTGAGATTGTCAAGTCATCTACAGGATAATCACCAAGGTTCTGCGAGTAAAAGGGCTGCGGGAATTCGGTGAAATGCAGCGGATGGCTTTAGGCTACTCGACAAAAGCCAAGTATCGCAGGCCACTTCTAGATAGTCCAGGCTCCGGGGAGCTCTCCTCATCCTTCCTTGTGTCCCATAGATCCCGATTCACAAGCTGATAGGACGGTAAGGGTCCCAAAGACACCATCGTTGAATAATGTGGGCTGAGCGTATTCTTTCCTACTTTTCTGTGCCTTTTAAACACCCGAGCGGGTTCCCCGCATCCACAAAGAAATACACTCTCACCTAACGTTCTTGTACGTTAGTGCGGAATGCCAGCTGACACGGGTTCTCCAGAGACAACAGTAGTGGAGACTGAAAAGGGCAGGCCTTGTGCTCAAGAGGCCGGCAGTCACCCAGCTCCTGCAGATGGCTGTCACGGAACCCTGAAGTCGACATCTCCCACATTTGGTGACAAAAGTAACGGATAGGGTGAGAGCCGTCAGCCTCAAAGTGCTACCTACACGGTCAGCGGTGTAGCGGTCAGCTACAAAGTGTTGTATGGTGCTGAAATATACAAGAGTATTTTTTTTTTTTGTCTAACATCTTTTTACTCTTTCCATTGCTATTATTTTTACGTTTTAACTCCAGTATGATTAATATACAGTATTATATTAACTTCAGGCATACAATACAGTGATTCAACAATTCTATACTCAGCACTCTTCACGATAACTGTACTCTGGATCCCCTATAAAAGAGCATTTTAACTACTATTAAATATGTCAGCAATAGGACAGCAGTGGAAGGAAATAAATTCTCCTACTTCGACAAAAATAAAAAAACAAATCTACGAGGTTGGTTTAGCTCAGGAGCCAGACATTCCACTACCTGTTAGCCACCTTTCTAGAAAACCAACACAGGTTACTCATGGGCAGATCAAGTCCAACGAATTAACACCATGGATTTCACACGATGTGCCCTGCAAAGGGCTAAGTGCTTTGCATGAACTATCTGATTTGCTCCTTACCAGGACCCCATGACTACAGAACAAGGAAATGAAGCACACAGAATGTAAGACCGCTTTAAGGTCAAGTAAGGGGTCGGAGCTGGGGTCCAATCCCAGACGTAGCCCAGGCCCCAACCACTCTCCGCTAACATCGTCTAAGTGCACATCCCACACAACGGGCCTTGAACTACCACCTCCAGACAGGATCCGCTGAAAGACTGAAAATCACTACCACGAAGGCCACACCCTACACTCCATGTGAGAAAAGCCTTGCTTTTCCCTTTTGACCATTTTCTTCATGTAAATACTGTGGTCTGGTTTTCCAGAAAGGCTCATATTACATCGTTATCCCATTTTATCAAAAACATCAGGAAAAGAGCACAGGTATCTCTGGCTGAGCTCCGAGCGCCGACTCATCCCACGAGCATGAACTCCATCTGAGCGCCTGACGTTTCCGACAGAAACACATTCTGGGCGAGCTCCAGCATGGGACCTGCCAACCCGAGGCATGGAGCGCCCGTCGGTAATAGGAGCACTTAATATTTCCCGAATCTTCCTGCCGGCATTCTGCAAAGACCCCGTCAAGCCTCATCGCCATGTGTGCTGTCTGGCGGGGCTGACATATACTCCACAGCTGGGTTCTGACTGGTCCACATCCCACAGGTAGACCAGTGGGACCATTCTCATTTCCAGCAGTATCTCCATGAGACCTCTCCTCCTTCTGCGGAAGGGACAGCTGAACTCTGGGCAACAGAAGACTTGCAACCAGACGTTTTTCTTTCCCAGGAAAGATTGAGCCCCTGATTTCCCATCCTGATACGACCCTGGGCTTTCTTTCCAGTTGAACACAGACTTAGGTTCGACCTCATTTATCAACAAAACGCCCTAACGGAGGCCCAGCCCTGCCTTCCCTCCTGAATTCCTTCCAGAATTTCTTAGACCAAGGGAAACACTGCAGGGCACTCTGGTAGCTCAGATTCAGAACCTCCCTGAGCAGATTCCGCACTCGGAACGAGCAGCCCCTGCTTGGGAGGTCCTGTCCAGAGCACCCCGGCCCGGGCCCCGGGCAACAAGGGGACGCAGTCACCTTTCTGGAATGCACTTAATTGGTTTGTTAAGATTATTAAACCCACGGTGGGGGAAGATGGAACGCAATCTGTAGAGCCTGATTCGACCAAGGTTCCCCTGGAAACGACCACACCATACAGGAATACACTTTCACGGGCTCTTTTATTCTGACCATTTGTTGGCACTGGTGGCCGTGTGGGTGTCGCTGGGTTTGCATCCTGGTGCTACCACTTTCAGAAAAGCTTAATGCCTGCCTCTAACTACACCGCTCAGCGACAGAGTAGTGTCAGCGCGTAGGGGACCCTATGGTGTCTTCCAAGTTTTCAACGTTAGAACCACCCTTTCAAGTCTCAACTGTGGAAAAAAATTAAGCTAGAAATATGTGTTTAGTCCACAATGGTTAAGTCACCTCTGGCATCATTGATTTATGAAAATGAGGAATCCTTTAAAACCTTTCATTAGCGGGGCACCTGGGTGGTTCCATCGGTTGAGTATCGACTTTGGCTCAGGTCATGATCTCACAGGTCGTGGGTTCAGACCCTGGCGCCTGCTTCGGATTCTGTGTCTCCCTATCTCTCTACCTCTCCCCCGCTCCTGTTCTGTATCTCTCTCTCTCTCAAAAAACAAAACAAAACAAAACAAAAAAGATAAATAAACATTAAAAATTTTTTAAAAATAGGGGCGCCAGGGTGGCTCAGTCGGTTAAGCGTCCGACTTTGGCTCAGGTCATGATCTCACGGTTCGTGGGTTCGAGCCCCACGTTGGGCTCTGTGCTGACAGCTCGGAGCCTGGAGCCAGCTTCTGATTCTGTGCCTTCTCTCTCTCTGCCCCTCCCCTGTTCATGCTCTGTCTCTCAATAATAAATAAGCGTTAAAAATTTTTTTTTAATTTTTTAAAAAATAAAATGTTTAGGGGCGCCTGGGTGGCGCAGTCGGTTAAGCGTCCGACTTCAGCCAGGTCACGATCTCGCGGTCCGTGAGTTCGAGCCCCGCGTCAGGCTCTGGGCTGATGGCTCGGAGCCTGGAGCCTGTTTCCAATTCTGTGTCTCCCTCTCTCTCTGCCCCTCCCCTGTTCATGCTCTGTCTCTCTCTGTCCCAAAAATAAATAAAAAAAAAAAAACGTTGGAAAAAAAAATTAAAAATAAATAAATAAATAAAATGTTTAATTATAGGGGCACATGGGTGGCTCAGTCAGTTAAGTGTCTCTTATTTCAGCTCAGGTCATGATCTCAAAGTTCGTGGGTTCGAGCCCCTCATCAGGCTCTGTGCTGACAGTGTGGAGCCTGAGTGGGATTCTCTCTCCCTCTTTGTCTGTTCCTCCCCCACTTGTGTTCTCTCTCTCTCCCTCTCAACTCTCTCAAAGTAATAAACAGATAGGCTTTAAAACACTTTTTAAATGTTTAATTATAAAGACTATAGTAATCTAGAAAAGATTTTATGATGTGATGTTCAGTTTAAAACCTATAACCACCAAGTTTTATAAACAACCATGAGCACAACTGTGGAAATGTACATGTGCGTATGGACAAGGGCAGAAGAAAAACACGGGATATAAAACCACTCCTTTATAACGGTAGGACTTAACCTTAAAATATTTCCTCTAAAGTGGTTCCAAAATGACAGTTTTTGAAATACATGTATATAATTTAAATAAAAGGCTGAATCATGGTATCCCCTCTCAGTGTTCAGGCTCGGATTTATAGCAGGTTCTTTTTTTTTTTTTTTTTTAATATTTTTTTTCAACGTTTATTTATTTTTTGGGGGACAGAGACAGACAGAGTATGAACGGGGGAGGAGCAGAGAGAGAGGGAGACACAGAATCGGAAACAGGCTCCAGGCTCCGAGCCATCAGCCCAGAGCCCGACGCGGGGCTCGAACTCACGGACCGCGAGATTGTGACCTGGCTGAAGTCGGACGCTTAACCGACTGCGCCACCCAGGCGCCCCTATAGCAGGTTCTAAGCATGACCTAGAAGGATCTTTTTTTATCACTGCTGTGAATTTTACTATTCCACCAAGCAATAAAAGCAAGTAAAAGTAAACATATTAAAAGTGTTTTAAGAGACAATTTTCTTCCAAGAATAAAAATGTCTTTTTTAAAATAACATATGTCCCTTTCCACAATAGAACTACCAAATAAGTGCCCTAAAATATCATCACGCAGTCCTAATAACTTCCTTAAGTGTTTCTTTGGAAGCACATCAGCTAAATCCATCCACAGACATTCAGCTTCCAAGACTCCCTTTTTTATTTTTAATAGCATAATAACCAAGCACTCAAACTCAATCCAGTTTTCCAAGCCTTTCCTTGAAGTCAAAGAATGTAGGATTTTCTTAAGCATCGTCTTTTTGGAGGAGAACAGGACACTTAGAAATAGCCGTCGAGGGGCACCTGGGTGGCGCAGTCGGTTAAGCGTCCGACTTCAGCCAGGTCACGGTCTCGCGGTCCGTGAGTTCGAGCCCCGCGTCGGGCTCTGGGCTGATGGCTCAGAGCCTGGAGCCTGTTTCCGATTCTGTGTCTCCCTCTCTCTCTGCCCCTCCCCCGTTCATGCTCTGTCTCTCTCTGTCCCCAAAATAAATAAACGTTGGAAAAAAAAAATTTTTTTTTAAAAATAAAAAATAAAAAAAAAAAAAAAGAAATAGCCGTCGAAAGGCTCCTGACAATCCTCACCCAACCCAGTACTGCTCAGGGTACTGGGACAGGTTCATATCTGTCGGTGACCAGCTCAGGGCCCCACAACCCGACGTACCTAAGGAGGGGGTGGTTTCTGTCCTTCTGTTGTGGAAAATAGAGCCTTCCTGCTCTGTCTCCTTCAGTGAAACATACTTTCCCCTTTGCCCAATGAGCTCTGATTGATAAAGTTTAACGTTTGGCTTCAGGTGTAGGAATCTCCCATAACTTTTCCGAGGGGACAGCCACCAGAAGGCAGGAGGACGATCCCAGAAGAGTGTGGGCTTCTCCAGCTCCTGACTCCCTGCCCCCGCCCCCACCTCCCAGCCCGCCTCCCCCTACTCAATCGGAGGACGGAGCCCACGTCCAGCATCTCTTGCATCCACATGGATATAGTTACCAAAGTTCTGTGAGATCAAAGGTGTTTGGTGAACTCATGCACACGGCCTTCCCACAACCCAGCTTAGGCACATTTATGCATGCGGAGTCTAGCAAGGGCAGGGACCCAGCCCCAGAACGAGGTCCTAGTGAAGGAAAGGGGTGAGGTGCCGGAGTGAGAGTGTCGGTCTTGCCGTTTGGGAGGACGGAAGCGAAGTCTGGCACTCCCGCTGTGTCAGCCGTGTTCCCCGGGCAAGGTGTTTAGCCTCTCCATACCTTAGTGTCATCACGTGCAAAATGACCACGGCAATCGTCTTTCCGTCATACGGTCGTTACGGGGATTGAATGCGTGACCACACGTAAAGTACCCTGGCAAACGTTCGGTACAGGGGAGAGGTAGCTAGTAACTGCTGGTCCTACTTGGGGACCTCAGATCACTGGGACTGGCTGTTCTCAGGCGTCCGTGGCTCTCCGGATATCCTCCCTCTTCCCTGTCCCTACTTCCCTCTTCCAGGGGAATTCCAACATTCACGCATCCACCCATCCGGTAAAATGTTGATCAGTTCCCCTTCCCGGCACTGTGCTACAGGACCAAACATTAAACAAAGCAGACGTTGACCTTATTGTTGTGGAGTTTACGCTATAAATGGTCAGACAGGTGGTGAAACACCAACCAAAATAGCGGGGGGGATGCTTTCAGTAAATGAAAAGAGTCCAAAGGCCTGCGGTTCCTGCCCCCTGAAGTCTAACGGGGACACAGGCCAAGACTGGAAACCTCCACATTGTATAATAACTGCTACCGTAGGTTTAAGTAAATAGTCCTACGGAAGCAAAAGGGGTGAACAACGGCCAGCTTTAGTATACAATCTAATCACAGTGCACTACAAACTGCACACATTATACGGCCATCGCTAGGCTGACCAGAAGTGTTAAAGGAAAGCAGTTCATGGTCATGGTCAAGGATCAGAAAAATCCTAAATGCAATGGCTTTTCACCTTTCAGAAGGTCCTACACATCTTTGAGAATATGATTCACATTAATAGCACTCTTTCCTGAGAAAGCATCTGTAGGCCCGGCATTTTGCACCGATTGCAAGAATAAATTTAATTTTTTTTTTTCAGCTGGAGACAGAATTCTCCTTAGGAGGATCAAGATTCTTCGCTTAGCAAAAGCATTATTTTTTTTAATGGCGTGCATAGTGCAGATTAAAAGAAAATTATGCAAGAAAATAAAGCAGAAAAAGAAAAGAAGATTACTTATTTAGGTGTTTGAGGAGAAAGGAAGGGGGAGGGAGGGTGAAACAGGATGGAAAGCGAGTTCTCCAGGAAGACTGCAGGTGTCAGGGACTCCGGGTATCAGGAGAGCCGATAAGAAACATCCAATAAATTGAGTAATGAGAGTTTGGAAAATGCACATGACAGCAACACAGAGGATGTGGTTTTCAATTAGCCAGAACTGTTCATGAAATTAAACTGCTTCCACAGCTGTAGGTCAATGGTACACTGGACAATTTTTTTTTTTAATCTGAATGGAGAAAATCTTAAAAACCTGAATAAGTGCCCATGATGATGCGCTGTAGAGACACAACAACCGGTGAAGTTGGCAGAGCCATGGTGAACTCAGAGTCAAAAGTGACAAGGAATTAACAAGTATGCTGGGTGCGGGGGCTCCGGCCAAGCTTAAACATCAAAGCATGAAACATCAAAGGACGAAACAGCCTCAGTAGATTTGGTTCGGAGACACCCAAGACACTGACATCTGGATCATACATAAATTTCAGTTAGTTCAAGGACCCCCTGTCACCTAGCCAAGGATTTCGGGGTAAGAACCACCATGCCAATGGGATTCGTTCATTGCTCACACAGATAGTATTTACCGATCTGCTGCTACATGCTTTGCTGGAACCCACATGAAAGACGACAACTTCGAGACCAACTCACAGAGAACAAACCCATTATTCTTGCCTGGGAATCAAAGAAACAATACATTGTGAAGGGAAAAAAAAAACCCATAATATGATGCCAGGGTACCATATATGAAGTCCAACGTGAGTACAACATGTTTCATGTGCCCCTTGTAATTCTTCCAACCGCCTAAGGTGCCAGGATAATATTTCAAAGGATTATGGAAATCAGGTCGGCACTCACGACTACTTTTAGACTAACTGTAAGATTAAAAGGCGATTTTTGAAAGTATGGTTTAGGTTGCACCCAAAAAGGTCTCTGAGAGCATGGGGGCGGGTGGGGAGTCTGAGACCAAAATGACTGGAAAACACCAGGATCACTTATTTAATGTGACATGTGACTTTCATAACCCCTTGTGTTCGTTGAAACCTCCGGGCTGAAAGCAAAAAACGGTAATAGCACTATGAATGATTTGCATCGCTAGTTACAAAAGAGGATGCCAGAAGGATGTGCAAGGGGACCTTACACAGCCAGCAGGATGTACGCAAGCACCCGAACGAACGCCCTGCTCTCTTCCATACCATCTAAACGGTCCTAATGACCTTAGGTGAATCAAGACTTGAAACTGAGAGTGTAAAAGTGTTCGTCTACAGCCACATCTCTAAACTGTGCCCAGTGTGTAAAAGCAAGAACCCCAGCAAGGAAATAGGTTTTTATTAAAGCCTATAAGCAGAAGTAGCCTGAACATCTCCACTGTGGCAGCTGGCAACTTCCTAACAAAGGCGGAGTGGGGGGCAGGGGGGCTGTGGTTCTGGCCTGAAATTAAGAAGCAAGAAACACAGTCACCTACTGAATTTAAACACAAGAGGGGCGCCTGGGTGGCGCAGTCGGTTGAGTGTCCGACTTCAGCCAGGTCACGATCTCGCAGTCCATGAGTTCGAGCCCCGCGTCGGGCTCTGGGCTGACGGCTCGGAGCCTGGAGCCTGCTTCCGACTCTGCGTCTCCCTCTCTCTCTGCCCCTCCCCCGTTCATGCTCTGTCTCTCTCTGTCCCCAAAATAAATAAACGTTGGAAAAAAAATTTTTTTTAAAAGAAAAATAAAAAAATAAAATAAATAAACACAAGAAAGCCAGATTTCTATGATTCCTCTTAGGTTCGTAGACGTCTAATTAAAGTAAACTAATGTTAATGTTAAAAAGGCACTTTCACTGAGTTTTTAAAGCGGGAGGCCATTTAATGAATTGCCTTTGCATGAACACTTTATAAATATCATCAAATATTTTTGGTCTAGAAATTCTTTTCAATTTTTAGACACCTCCTGCAGGTATTGGTAAAAGGCTCTGACTTCTTAGACATGAGGTTTTAAATGGGTTTGTTTCTCTAGATTGGTGGGGGGGTTTAAGTTTGTTTATTTTTGAGAGAGAGAGAGAGAGAATATTCCAAGCAGGCTCCATGTCAGTGCAGAGCCTGACATGGGGCTCAATCTCATGAACCGTGAGATCACGACCTGAGCTGAAACCAAGAGTCGGGAGCTTAACCAACTGAGCTACCCAGGCGCCCTGCATTAGTGTTTTTTATTTCTACTTTCTAAACCAATTCATAAGTGAGAATCATCCAACACACATAAACAAACAGAAATAGCTTCCTTGTTAGAATTTAGAATTTTACATTAGCTATAAGTCATTTCCCCCATCTAATCTGAGAATTCATTCTCCCTAATATTGTTAAAAATGTTTTTAATGTTTATTTTTGAGAAAGAGAGAGAGCGGGCAGGGGAGGAGCAGAGAGAGAGGGAGACACAGAGTCTGAAGCAGGCTCCAGGCTCTGAGGCGTCAGCAAAGAGCCCAGCGCAGGGCTCGAACTCATGAACCATGAGATTGTGACCTGAGCCCAAAGTCGGACGCTTAACCGACTGAGTCACCCAGACACCCCTATTCTCTCTAATATTTTGATTTTGGCTTGAGAAAGTAGACTCAGGAGTCAACTAGTCCAGGGTTGCATTTGGGCCCCTGAATAGTTCCTACCTCTCCGGGCTGTTGAGTAGACCCAAGGCAATGATGTTGGAAAGTCACTATGATAGGTGCTCCATAAATACTGTCCCTTCCTTTTCCTGCTACCACGTGCCAGACACAGCACTGGAATTTTTTCAGTGAAGTCACAGGCTTGGAACTGGATTCCTTGAACGTAATCCAGGCAGTCCCAGGCAAGCGTACATTCACTTAATCCGCCAATAAATAAAGGAAGGGTCTGTTTCTCGTCCCATTGCACCCACGAATTTTATTCTGAAGGTCAGTGGAAAGAACTGAGCTCTTGATGTAAGGCGTGAGGGAAAAGAGGAGTCAAGAGAACATTTTTCACTCCCCTGTCCCTCGTCTCCCAACCAGGCTGTTCCTTGATTTTCCCTGCCCACCCCCACCCCCAAGCTCCATACCCTCCCTCCAGAATCACATCCCAGATCTACCCAGCCCCAAACAACAAATCGTAGGAGCTTTCAGAATGATTCGCTGTTTGAGAATGATTATCAGATGCAGATGATACCTATCACGTATTTATTCAACAAATATACACTGAGCCCCCTGCACGTGGCCAAGCAGTTTCCTGGAAACTCTGGTTACGATGGTGACACTAGATGGAGCCTGGGCTCCCATGGCACAGATAGCCTGGTGGAGGAACGAAGCACAGATCAACAGGTGATGATCCGGGGTGACTCTGTGGGTATAAAAAGGGCGGATGAGCAAAATGCACAGCACTATGAGAGACACTGGCAGAGGACAGGCAATGTGAAGAGCATGTTTGGCAATAATTAACAATGGCGATTTTATTTATTTATTTATTTATTTATTTATTTATTTATTTGGAGAGAGTGAGCATGTGTGTGGGGCGGGGGGTGGTGGGGAGAGGAACAGAGGGAGAGACGGAATCTCAAACGGCCTCCACACCCGGCACAAAGCCCAACATGGGGCTCAGTCTCCTGACAGTGACATCTTGACCTGGGCCGAAACGAAGAGTCGGACGACACTTAACCAGCCTGAGCCACCCAGGTGCCCCAACAGCAGTAGCTTAAATATAAATGCGTAAAATGGGATATAATGTAAATATTAAAGAATAAGCCCTACGTAACTTGCATCACGTTAAAAATGACATTTCTGAAGAGTACGTCTGATTTCAAGGTAAGTGTCAATAGCGTATCCCTTCATGAAAGAGCAGGCTACCAAAAGCACTTGGCTTATTCCAGCTTTGGTTCAACACAGAAATGTGTGTGTGTAGAAAACAGGCGGAGAGTTAGTGGTTATCTCTGAGTCGCAGGACTGTATGTGATTTTAAACTTGTCTGTAGTTTCTAAAAGTCTGCAAAGAGCATATAGTAGTTGTATGAGTTAGCAAAGATACACATTTTCATTTAGAATATTTTGTAAGAGATTACCTGAGAAACTCGTTTCTCAATGCCTGTTACCCAATACTAAAGCCAAGGACCTACATAAGAAATGCCCCATGTTCCTGAGTGGCTCCGTAATGCAGACATGCAGTAAGGACTCAGCAGTAAGGGGCTGTCCAGGTATTAGGTTAATAAAACCTGATGATTTGCCCGGAACCGATTTTTCCCTAACTACCTCAACCAAAACAACAAGAAGACTTACTGTTGTCTTCGTCTCTTGCGACCTACAAATTAGGAAACAGCAGGATGTTGAGAGGACCTTTCTGCTGTCTCCTGCCCTAAGAAAATTACCAGGAAACTGATGCTATGATCAATTACACAGCGGTAACCAAATTTTGTCGAGCATTATTTCCCGTAATCATTAATAATCCTGTGAATTAACTACCATTATTATTCCTAGTTTACAAATGTGGAACTGAGGCACAGAGAAGTCAAGGCCAAGGTTGCACAGCTGGTAAACCACGGAGCCAAGATCTGAACACAGCAGTCTGAACCAAGAGCCTGGACCCCTGACCATTACGCTTCGCTGTCTCCCATTTATGACCATGAGTCTCATCTCTGTCCCCTTTCTGCCACACACCTCTTTTCAGAGTCCCAAATAAAACAAACCATCATATGCAGCTGATGTCAGGGAGAGACAGTTGGACAGAATTGTCTTGAGGGCAGGGTTGGTGGGCTTAGCGGCCAGCACAAGTTTGAGATACACGGAGCCTCGGTAAATAACCAGCTGTTTGAATGAGCCAGAAAGCAGGTTCATTTCAGAAGCTTCCTGGTCCATATTGGACTTTTTTTTTTTTTAACACTTTCTTCTTTCTTCTAAAAAACAAGCATAGGATGGGGAAAGGTCTGTTTACCTAGAGATTTCAATCTTTATCGCTTGAATTTCATAATGCAATTTTATAGTAATCCGAAAGTTAAATATATAATAACATTTTTTACATATATATGTAATTTTGCTTATTGCATTATGACAAATCAATTTTATGATTGTGGGCAAAACTAAAATACCATCAAATGACCATACAAATTAAGGTTTTCATAAAAAAAAAAAAAAAAAAAAAAAAAAAAAAGTCTTGTAGAGGGGCCCCTGGGTGGCTCAGTTGGCTGAGTATCCGACTCTTGATTTCGACCCAGGTCACGATCTCACGGTTCATGAGATCGAGCCCCACGATGGGGTCCATGCTGACACACAGCCTGCTTGGGATTCTCTGTCTCCCTCTCTCTCTGCCCCTCCCCCACTCACACACGTGCAACATACATGATCCCTCGGTCTTTCCCTCTCGATATAAACAAACATTTACAAAAAGCCATGGATAATTGTATATTTCTAGACAGGACAGAATTGCTAGCACACACTGGAGAGTACGTGATAACATCCTGTAGCATACATTTAGATTAACATAAATCACCAACAAACTACTCATTATTCGTTGCCTGTGGAATAAATATATCAAGTCACTTCCGTATCCGTTCCTGTCCGAACACACTCTTCAACTTAACAACTTCTCAGTATCTGAGAAAGGAGCACATTGTCAAACCCGAAAGAAAATGTAATTAAAATATAGAGAAATACAGTATGGGTCTCACTGCCTGGGTCTGTGAAGAGTGACTGCTACATAATAAAAATACTTATTTAAAAAAAATTTTTTTTCAACGTTTATTTATTTTTGGGACAGAGAGAGACAGAGCATGAACGGGGGAGGGGCAGAGAGAGAGGGAGACACAGAATCGGAAACAGGCTCCAGGCTCCGAGCCATCAGCCCAGAGCCCGACGCGGGGCTCGAACTCATGGACCGCGAGATCGTGACCTGGCTGAAGTCGGACGCTTAACCGACTGCGCCACCCAGGCGCCCCCATAATAAAAATATTTAAAGTACATTAACCCCTTTAATTTCAAAATGTGCTTTTTCACACATTTCACTTATTAATAATTGTATCTCTTTTCCTCTCTTGGAATTCTAACCATAATCTAGAAGCATCTCACTGCCTCGGGTGGGAGGCAGTGTTGTGCCCTACATAACACTCAAAGTGAGTTAAAGAGAAGAGCTCCCCTTAAAAGATTTGAACTTGAAAAGGTACATAAAAATAAATGACCAAACTTGAAATAAGAGCGAATCTTAAAGCGTATAATGGTACAGAATGCTTAAATACAGTGAGTTGGGGGCATTTGCTTTCTTGCCTTCCTCGCCTAGCTCTCTGTATGACACATATTTTATGCAGCAATTTTCATTCCTGTTTGGAAACCGTACCTGCACGATATATGTGGTTTACAACAATTCTTCACTCTGAAACGTGACTAGAGGCCTGTGTGATCCGTTATGACACACTGGCATGCATCTTTTGAAAAAGAGCACAGTGAGCTTTGAATAAATGTTTGTCACTTATTATTATTGATGAGGAGCGCCAATATAAGAAATGGAAATGGGGTGCACGTTTGTGAGGAGAACAATGAGCACAGGGGGTCCAGTCTCAGGGGCGAGAACGGGAGTGAGTGAGTTTTGGAGAGGTGAGACCCCAGGCTCTGGGAACAACGAGCTTTCTAAGACAGGAATACAGAAGGCTTGGAAGGTAGGGGAGGAGACAAAACAGAGTATTTAGGCAAGTGAGTGCAACCATAATGGAAACAAGTCACCTTAGAAGAAGCAAACACACGTGCATATATTATTGTGTGTGTGCGTGACATCGACACATGCATTTATCTCTACCTTCTCTGGAAATGAAACCTGTTACACTAAAAGCACAGAAGTTTTATAAAGTCTGCAAGGACAAAGAAGATGAGAGAGGAAACACTAGCAGGTAAGAGCTGTCGCAGAGCTTTGGGAGAAGCGGAGGGGCCGCAGAGCTGAGACCGCAAACACCAAACGTGGGCAGAGGGTGGAGCCCAGGGGCAGCAGGGCAGCGAGTAAGAACACCAGAGAGGCAGGAACCCACAGGACAGGTGGGCACGGTCCCTCCGGCCCACCGGCCCTTTGCTGAGCTCCAGGAACACTGGCAGCTGCTCCAGAACACGAGAAGGTTCTTCTGGGCACCCACTGAACGGCTGATGGTTTCCCAACCACATCCGGTTCCCCCACTCAACTTCACGACAGCCAAGCCCACCAGTTTTAACGTTTTTTTCCCATGCAGAGCATCTAACCAGCTTGGGAATAAATTTGCCTCATACAGATAAAATTCCGTGAAGCTCTCCAACCTTTTTATTACAGTAGACTCCTCAACATTTCTTTAGGCTTTCTGGGTCAATTGAAAAAGTCACCTAAAATGGCAGGGTTAATTGACTACCTTGGTCAAGATCTAACAGTGTATCTTTTCCTGCTTAACATCCCCAGGACTTTTATACTCATAGGATGAGGTGTACAATGAATGTTTATGGCGTATAATCCTGTGTTAACAGGAAAAGAAAATAGGCAGGTATCAGACAGACCTGTATTTTGACTTCTGACCATGCCACACACTGGCTGTGTGATTGAATAAATCACTTAACATCTCTGAGCCTTACACCTACAAAACTGGGCCACAGTATCTCCTTTGCAAAGCTGATAAACTGAGATACTGCCCGTAGCTAGAAAAGAACGTGGTCGGGGCGCCTGGGTGGCGCAGTCGGTTAAGCGTCCGACTTCAGCCAGGTCACGATCTCGCGGTCCGGGAGTTCGAGCCCCGCGTCGGGCTCTGGGCTGATGGCTCGGAGCCTGGAGCCTGTTTCCGATTCTGTGTCTCCCTCTCTCTCTGCCCCTCCCCTGTTCACGCTCTGTCTCTCTCTGTCGCAAAAATAAATAAACGTTGAAAAAAAATTAAAAAAAAAAAAAGAACGTGCTTGACGCGTAATAGCTACTTCACAAACATTAGTTTTCTTCTTTTCTGTTCTTTCTCCTCCATCCTCTGCCCTTCACTCCAACCCTTGTGCTTAGAAAATAAGTAACACGTATTTAGAGGCTCTTCTTTTACGGTCATTCCAAGGCATTTATGGAAAATTTGCCATCCCTTGGTGTTTCTGCCACAATCTCTGGTCTGTGGCCAAGATTGACGAAAAGGAGTTTATGTGCAAGGAACTCGCAGTTGAATTGAGGAAACCAACATTCATACAAATTTAAGATTTAGAGCTGACCTATTTCACAAACAGGAAAAATATGACTCCGGATAGTATAACCAAACAAATTAACTCTAATAACCTTTTGTCCGCCACTTATAAATTCCAACCTACCAGCCAGGAATCTGGAAGATGCAGGACTGAATTCTGAAGGAAAGACTTAGAAGGTCATCAGCGCTTCCAAAAATGGAAACAGAGTCAAGACTGAGTTATCTTCGAAGATATAACCCTCGACTGCGAGAGGCAGTCTGGAAACTGGGTGACCCCTTGGTTCCTTTCCTCTCGGGGTCTGTAACTGGAAACCGATTAAAATCAGGGGCTCAGGGGGCACCTTCTGAAACTGAAGGGCAGCGCACCTGAAAAACCCCCACGAAGTTTCTTTCTTTGGTTACAGAGTGTGGATCGTACCAGGAAGTATTTTCTACCATAAAGAATTCAAGCGAATTTTAAAGGGAACATGGTCCACAGGAAAAAATTGGACTCTTTGAGCAGCTCCTTCTCTGATGTGGGAATGTCATGAAACAACTGAAGCAGCTCCGTGCCGCAGCGGGTAAGCCACAACAAGCGACAGGCGTCCACATTCACGTCTTGATCTAAATGGCAGAAAGCACTGCCATCATTTGAAAGAGAAAAATCTTTGTCTG
>NW_024412442.1:6212931-6238584 GCF_014898765.1 Herpailurus yagouaroundi
TCATTCGTGTTCATTTGACCCCAAAGATAAACACGGTGTCCAAGCCCCTGTTTACCCAATATTTAGTATGGAGGGGGACACCATAGGGAGAAGGGTACTAAATTCACTGTTCTAAGAGATAGATTTTTTTTTACTAATATTTTCATCACAACCCTCACACCCATTGCATATATGAAAAGTTATTACTTGCCCTGGGTTTCCCAGCCAGCAAACGTTGGAGCCTTGGTTTGAACCAAGCAGGTGAACTTGAGCTCACACTACTACATTTGCATAACATTTTACACTCCCCTCCAAGACACGATTTCACGTGATCCCCACAAGACGTTTATTAAGCGGGAAAGGCGTCTATTTGTTTCCAGGCAAACAAACCAAGAACAAATTGAAAGAAGTCACCCATGGTCACAACTTGTTTATATGTCACAGATGGGATTGAAATCCTGCTGTTGCGCTCTGCTGCGATTCCAGTAGGGTCTCCTACAGCTAAATCCAACGAGCACATTCTGACACATCTTTTAAAATACATCCTCTGAAATCTCACAAGTTTTAGGACTTCTGACATTCTGACATAAAATATATATATATATATATATATATATATGTGTGTATATATGGCAATAAAGGAAACAGAAGAGCTGGCTTCTTTTACAAAGAGTCACAGGCTAATGATACGGATGGTTGAATTGTGGGTGCTGAGACCTTTCCCACATAGAAACCATTAGGCAAAGGCAAGCGGCTTCTTTCCAGAGCAACAGACGCTGATCCGGTGACACAGCCCTTGGTTATAATGACTCCATCTCCGTAATACCAAACGAATAATACCTGTGCGATCATGCTGTGTGACGGATGTTAGTGCAGTCGAGCGACCTTGATCACCTCCCGTTATTGAACTGTTGCCATAAAGGCTGAGTCTTCATTTTCTTAGCCCTTATTTTGAAGCAAATTCACCCAAACCACAATGGCAGCTTGTGCTTCTAGGTAACCTTCTGTAGCTCACCCCAAGACCGAAATAATAAAATCGTTGTGTGGTCACCCAGTTGTCCGTGGACAAAAGAAGTAGGGAGAAAAGGAAGTTATCTTGTAGTTTTTGAACGGACACCTGCTAATAGCCTACTGAGTATTTTTAAGTAAAATGTTGATTTTGATAAGTACGGATAGAGTCCTACTTGTGGGCTTTGAAACGGAATTAAATTTGGCATTACAAATTAGTTTAAGTGACTTGTGAAACTATGAGTTTATATTCTAGAATGATCAAACATCCAACTCAAGACAGCCGCAAAAATAACAAACAAATCAGACATATTTCTAAAGGAAAGATGTCCCACCTGGTGTTTTCCTGTCTTCCAGGGTAAGAGTTTCTCACTCATTGGAACCAACAAGTTTAAATCCATACTTGGTATGATCTGGTGTTTTACTCGTCGTTTTGTTCCTGACAATTTGCTACATTTCCTCTGCTTTCTTTGCCTCTCCAGTCCACCTCTCTGAATTCTAATTATTTTCTGCCTTCTCTTCCCTCTCTTCTCTTAGCAATCAGATTAAGCATATTATTATAATTTTGTTGTTGTCTCCCCACTGCCCTGCCAAACTCGTTCTTGTCTAAAGCCCTAGGCTTTCATCGAGAATGCAGCCAAATTCAGTCAACATAGAGTTCCTGGCCGACGGACATGTAAGTACATATGGAAACAGCATGGCTCATCTTTGCTGTGGCCCTGCCTCTTCACCTGATAAGTCACTGAATTAAAAAATTAGAAAACGTACTTTTATGCTCTTTGATATTTAATTATTTGATTTCATTCCTGAAAGCCAGAAGGGAAATAACTTGGGCATTCCTTAAAAACATTTCGCATGTAAAACTCTTACACTTTAATAAATCAGAATATCTGATTTTAAAGCCAGGGTTTTTTTTAAAGTAATATGGGGCACAAACACTCTTTGTCTTTCTCAAATATTCATCGGTTTCCCCTTTGTCATTTTGAACGACAGAAATAAGGTCACTGGAATAAAGCAGCTTCACAAGAAAAAGCATCTTTCATTTCGAGTGCCTCAGTCCTGCCTTAGTGTCTTTAGCTGTGATAAATGCCTTGTCTTTGTCTAGCATTATCTACCAGAGAGAAATCAACTATATATAATTATTACAACCAGGGGATCATTTCTTTTCGTCTGATATTTTAAAAAAATAAATGGCTGTCAAAATGAGCTGACACTGAAGACAGTTAAGGGGTTTGGTTGCTCAGTTGCATACGAGAAGCTAGGAGCTGATAACAAATAATAAATAAAAAAAATACGCTGGTAACAAATAACTGCTTTCTACTTGGCATGATGCCATTTTAGTCTGGGTGACTTAATGGTCTCTGAAAATTGGGAGATTATTCTCCTATCCTAAGGTAACCCTAAGAAGATCTGACAAAAATTAGGATCCTCTTCCATGTTTTTTAAAGCTCTACTTGCTTTAATCTTGGGACAACACTGAAAATACCAACATTTAATGAAATGACCTTGATGTGATCATTTTACTTTCTGTTAGAAGGTACTGCTGGATAGTAAATCTTAAATAGATCTCAACAACAACAAAAAATTGTTAACATTAACAATATCATAAGGATCTGCAAAAGGAGCATGAATAAAAGTACCAAACCTAATTATGCCATCACCTTAGTCAGAAAACTGCCTGATAGCTTATAAGCAAGCTAGATCAATGGCCCATCCACTGAAAAATCCATGGAACGCTAACCTTTCAAAAAGAACACTAGGTGACTTCTGAGGAGGATGGCGGAGAGGGAGGATCCTAAGGTCATCTCCTCCCAGGGATACAACCAGATATAACAGCCGCATCAGTGTAAATAACCCAGAGAACAACTCAACGACTGGCAGAACAGATTACCCACAGCAAAATGTAGAGCAGAGGTCACACTAAAGAGGGTAGGAAGGACAGAGATGTGGCTGGGAGCTACATGGACCTGTGGGACTGCCCACCGGAGGGAAGGACCTGTAGGCATGAACACACCCTCACCCCAGGCACCCCAGGCACGGGGATCCACACAGGGAGGACAAATCCCCATAACATTCGGCTTTGAAAACCAAAGGGGTATAATTATGTGACTTCTTATAATAAATGGGGTTTAACACCAGGGACTTTAAAAATTAGTGGGCTCAGCTCTGGGAGAGCCAGGAGGGAAACTGAGTCTCCCTGCACTTAAAGAGACAACACAACAAACAACCTTGCAGAGATACAGCACAGATGTGACCATTTGAAAAATGCCCGGACAGAGATTTGTTCACTAATGTCAGAGCTTGTCTCAGAGGGGCAGGGACCGCCGGGGGAGTTCTCCAGGAACAAAGGAGCTGGCAGGCACCATTTCTGATTCCAAACCTGCCGCCTTGACACACTGACCTCTGTGGGAACCAGCAGAGCAATACTCATTACCAGACTTGCTAACGATGTACCCTGCCCCCACACTCTCCTGCGGATTCACCCCTACAGCCCCGTGGCAGGAATTTCCTGAAGGGACTCCAGGTCTTCTCCCGCAACAGCCCTGCACAAACCTTGCTAACACCACAAACCCTGCCCCCTCCGATACACCGTTGGTGGGAGCCCATTCAAGCAGTGTCACAAGCCTTGCAAGGTGCAAGGAGCTCTGACAGAGGTCATCACCACTCCAAGGTGACTCCCGTACCAGGGACAGTGGAAGTCAGTCCGACACGCCAGTTAGACTGTGACCCCCAATGGTGGACTGGGGGCAGACATCTAGTCTGACTGCAGGCCTCACCCACCAATGCAAGCTTCTCAGGGGACAACACAGAAAAAGGATGCTGTGGGTCCATGCTACTACATCTTTGACAAATGCCTGGTTGGACTCAACTCAAGCCCACGGTAACCCCAGACTGCCCCACTAACAAGACAGGACCAAAACTGCCAACGGCAGACAAAGAGACCCACTGCAGATGACTGGACTGAAGGCTAATGGGCTCAGCCACAATCAGGCACATACAACACAGGAACACACAGGAGATACTCCTGAAGCACCCGGTTCTGGTGAACAGGGGACACTGCACTGCAGGGCGCTATGGGACCTCTTCTTCATAAGGTCAGCACCTTCAAGAGCAGGAGATGTGGTTGACTTTCTTAACAGAAACAGACACACAGAGTTAGACAAAATGAGGAGACAGAGGAATATGTCCCAAATGAAGAACAGGACGAGACCTAGGCAAAATGGAGGTAAGGAATATGCCTGATAGAGAATTCAGACCCTTAATGGACAGAGAGAGCACATAAAAAATAAGCAATTGGAGATGAAGGACTCAATAACCAAAATTAAAAAGACACAAGAGAATACATAGGAGACTAGAGGAAGCAGAAGAACAGATCAGTGACCTGGAGGACATAGTAACTGAAGGCAATCAAGCTGAACAGAAGAGAGAAAAATTAAAATAAAAAATGAAAATAGACTTAAGGAACTCAGCAACACAGTAAGTATAACATGTGCATTAGAGGGATGTCAGGAGAAGAGAGAGAAGGGGGCAGAAAGTTTATTTGAAGAAATAATAGCTGACACCATCCTGAATACAGCAAAGGAAACAGAAATCCAGATCCGGGAGACACAAAGAGCCCCCCGAGAAATCAACCCAAGGAAGTACACATCAAGTCACATATTAATCAAAATGGCAAAGAAGTTGTGATAAAGAGAGAATTTTAAAAGCAGCAAGACCAAAGAAAACAGTTACACAGAAGGGAAACTCCATAAATCTCTCAGCAGATTTTTCAGCAGAAATTTTGCAGATCAGAGGGGACTAGCATGTTACACTCCAAGTGGTGAAAGAAAAAAGCCTGCAGCCAAGAGTACTCTATCCAGAAAGTCTAGCATTCAGAATAGAGGGAGAGATAGAGAGTTTCCCAGATGAACAAAAACTAAAGAAACTCATTACCATGAAACCAACCCTAAGAGAAATGTTAAAGGGGACTCTCTGAGTGGAAAGAAAAGGCCATAAGCAGGAGTTTTGTAAAAAGTAGGAGACACAAAAGCACTAAAATGAAGTAAATCTATAAAAATCAGTCAAGGGATTCACAAAATAAAATTATGTAAAATGAGACACCATATACCTAAGACGTGGGGAGGAAAGGAGTAAAGAATGGGTTTAAACTTAAGCGACCATCAACTTAATACAGACTGTTATCTGCAGAAGATGTTATGTAGAAACCTAATGGTAACCACAAATCAAAAACCAGTAACAGACGTACAAAAAAAAAAAGAGAGAGAGAGAGAAGAAAGTCAGCAAACCACGGAAGACAGCAAGAGAAGAAACGAACAGAGATGAACTACAAAAACAACCATAAAACAACTGACAAAATGGCAATAAGTACATACCTACAACTAATTACTTTGAATGGAAATGCATTAATTTCCCCAATCAAAAGACATAGGGTGACAGAAGAGGTAAAAAAGTAAGACCCATCTATATGCTGCTTACAAGACACTCATTTGAGACCAAAAGGCACTTGCAGATTCAAAGTAAAGGGTGGAAAAGCATCTATTATGCAAGCGCAAATGAAAAAAAAAAGCCAGGGTGGCAACACTTATATCAGACAAAATAGACTTTAAAACAAAGACTGTAACAAGAGACAAAGAAAGCTACCACATAATCGTAAAGGGAACAATCCCACAAGAAGGTATAACAATTGTAAATATTTATGCACCCAACAAGAAAGCACCCAAATACACCAAGCAGCTAAATGAGCATAAAGAGAGTAATCAATAGTAATGCAATAATTGTAGGGGAGTTTAACACCCTACTTACATCAATAGACAGAGCGTCTAAACAGAAAATCAAGGAAACAATGGCTTTGGATGACACACCAGATCAGGTGAACCTCACAGATACATTCAGAACATTTAATCCTAAACTGTGGAATATATTCTTTCCAAGTGCACTTGGAACATTCTCCGGAATAGATCACATGTTAGGCCACAAAACGAGTCTCGAGAAATTCCAAGCTTTCCAGTCACAATGCTATAAAATTAGAAATCAACCATAAGAAAAAACCTGGAAAGAACACAAACACATGGAGGTTAAATAAAATGCTACTATACAACGAATGGTTCAACCAAGAAATCAAAGAGGAAATCAATAAATACATGTAGCCAAATGAAAATGAAAATACAATGGTCCAAAATGTTTGGGAGGCAGCAAAGCTGTTCTAAGAAGGAAGTTTATAGCAATACAGTTCTACCTCAAGAAGCAAGAAAAATCTCAGTCAACCTAACCTTACACCTAAAGGAGCTAGAAAAAGAGCAAACAAAAGCTAAACCAGGCAGAAGAAAGGAAATAATAAAAATAACAGGAGAAATAAATAGAAACTAGAACACAACAAAAAAAGATCAAGGAAATCAGGAGCTGGTTCTTTGAAAAAGTCAACAAACTAATACGGTTGTAGCCAAACTCCTCAAAAGATGGGGGGCGGGGGGGAAGGGGCTCAAATAAACAAAATCAGAAATGAAAGAGGAGAAACAATGACAGACATCACAAAAGTACAAAGGATTGTAAGAGAATATTATGAAAAACTATATGCCTAGAAGAAACGGAGAAATTCCTAGAAACATATAACCTCCCAAAACTGAAGCAGGAAGAAATAGAAATTTTAAAGAGATCAATTACCAGCAATGAATTTGAATCAGGAATCAAAAAAACTGCCAAAAAAAACAAAAGTCCAGGATCAGACAGCTTTACAAGAGAATTCTACCAAACATTTAAAAAAAATTTTTTTTCCCAATGTTTATTTATTTTTGGGACAGAGAGAGACAGAGCATGAACGGGGGAGGGGCAGAGAGAGAGGGAGACACAGAATCGGAAACAGGCTCCAGGCTCTGAGCCATCAGCCCAGAGCCCGACGCAGGGCTCGAACTCACGGACCGCGAGATCATGACCTGGCTGAAGTCGGACGCTTAACCGACTGCGCCACCCAGGCGCCCCCCAAACATTTAAAGAAAAGTTAATACCTATTCTCAAACTGTTCCAAAAAACAGAAGAGGAAGGAAGGCTTCCAAATTCATTCTACAAGGCCAGCATTACTCTGATACCAAAACCAGAAAAAGACACCATTAAAAAAAACAGAACTACAGACCAATATCCCTGGTGAACAGAGATGGAAAAATCCTCAACAAAATACTAGCAAACCGAATCCAACAATACACCCAAAAAAATCATTCACCGCAGTCAAGCGGGATTTATTCCTGGGATGCAAAGGTCCTTCAATATTCACAAATCTCTCAACGTGATACATCTGATCAACAAAAGGAAGAATAAAAACCGTACGTTCACTCCAATAAATGTAGACAAAGCGGTTGGCAAAATACAACATCTGTTCGTGATATAAACCCTCAGCAAAGTAGGTTTAGACAGAATATACCTCATGATTAAGGCCCTATATGAAAAACCCACAGCTAACATCATCTTACTGGGGAAAAACTGAGTTTTCCCTCTATGGTCAGGAACAAGACAGAGATATCCATTCTAACCACTTTCGTCCAAAACAGTACTGGAAGTCCTAGCGACAGCAACCAGGGAACACAAAGAAATAAAAGGCATCCAGACTGGTAAGGAAGAAGTAAAACATTCACTCTTGTCAGATGACATGACACTATATATAGACAACCCTGAAGACTCCACAAGAAACTACTGGACCTGAAAAAGGAACTCAGTAAGTTCACAGGATACAAAATATACAGAAATCCATTGCATTTCTATATACGAAGAGTGAAGCAGTTGAAACAGAAAGTAAGAAAACAATCCCATTTACACAGCATCAAAACTAAGAAGAGACCTAGGAATAAACTTAACCAAGGAGGTGAAAGACCTGTACTCGGAAAACTATAAGACTCGGAAAGAAACTGGAGATGACACAAACAAATGGAAAGATATTCCATGCTCGTGCACTGGAAGAACCACTATAGTTAAAATGCCTGCCCCCCGCCCCCAAAGCAATTTACGGATTTAATGCAAAAACTATCATAATACTAACAGCAATTTTCACAGAATGAGAACAAATAATCCTGAAATTTGTATGGAACCACAAAAGACCCCAGTAGCCAAAGCAATCCTGAAAAAGAAGAACAAAACTAGAGGTATCACAATAGCAGATTTCAAGATATATTACAGAGCTGTAGTAATCAAAACAGTATGGTACGGGCACAAAAATAGACATGTAGATCAACAGAACGCAGAGCGCAGAGGTCAACCCACAATTATATGGTCAATTAGCCTATGACTAAGGAGGTAAGAAAATGAAATGAGGAAAAGTCTCCTCAACAAATGATATTAGGAAAACCGGGCAGCCACAAGGAAAAGAATGAAACTGGACCACTTTCTTATGCCAGACACAAAAATAAACTCAAAATGAATGAAAGACCCAACGGTGAGACCTGAAACCATGAAAATCCTAAAAGAGAGCCCAGGCAGTAATTCTTCTGTTCTCTGTAGCGACTTTTTTCTAGATCTGACTCCTAGGACAAGGGAAACAAAAGCAAAAATCACCTATCGAGACTACATCAAATGTAAAAACCTTCTGCACGGCAACAGAAACAATCAACATAACTAAAAGACAACCTACAAAATGGCTGAAGACATATGTAAAGGACATATCTAATAAACAGTGTCCAAATTATATAAAGAACTTATACAACATAGCACCAAAGGAAAAACCCCCAAATAATCCAATTTAAAAATGGGCAGAAGACATAAATAGACATTTTTTTTTCCAAAGAAGACATCCAGATGGCCAACAGACACATGAAAAGATGCTCAACATCACTCATCGTCAGGGAAACACAAATCAAAACCACAATGAGATATCACCCCACAGCTGTCAGAATGGCTAAAATAAAAAAGACAAGAAAGCAACAGGTGCTGGCGAGGATATAAAGAAAAAGGGACCCTCGTGCACTCTTGGCAGGAATGTAAACTGGTGCAGCCACTGTGGAAAACAGTATGGAGTGCCTTCAAAAAATTAAAAATATAATTACCATATGATCCAGGAATTCCACTGGCGGGTATTTATCCAAAGAATCCTAAAACACTAATTCGGAAAGATATATGAACCCCTATGCTTATTTACGATAACCAAAATGTGGAAGCAGCTGAGGCGTGCGTTGACAGATGAATGGACAAAGACGACGTGGTCTATATGCAATGGAATATTACTCAGCCATCAAAAGGATGAAATCTTGCCATTTGCAGCAACAGCGATGGATCTAGAGGGTTTTACGCTAAATGCAATAAGTCAGTCAGAGAAAGACAAATACCGTATGATTTCAATCATGTGTGGAATGTGAGCAACAAAACAAATAAAGAAAAAAGGAAAACCCAAAAAACAGGCGAAGAGGATGAAGAGTCCATTTTTCGTGGTGAGCGCTCAGAAACGAATAGACGTATTGAATCACTACTTCGTGAATCCGATAACCAGTATAATGCCACATGTTAACGATCCTGGAATTAAAAGAACAGCAGGTCCACACGCTTTTGAGAAGCGTAGTGATGTAGACACCACCTCATGTCTCCCTTCAAAACATGCAGGATCAACGACACGCTAAACCTGCTGCAAAGAATCCGTGGAACATTCCGATTCCTCACCTATTTCGCCAGCAGAGTGTTGCGAAAGCATCAGAGCACGGCCGGGCCACCTGAGCAGCCATCCAGGACCCACCGGCTTAATGCCCTGCCGTCTTTAACCTCTTAACTAATCTTTAACAAGGGACGCTACCTTTTCACTTCGAAGTGGCTCCCACAATTTGTGTAGCCTGTCCTGAGTCAGGGAGTTGCATTCACACAGACGTGGAGTTGATCTGGGTCCAACGCCGCTTCGGCGAAACGACGTTAATTTGTGCAGTATCTCGGAGCCGCCTCCCCTTTGAAAAATATTTGTGGCCACTTGCAGGGTTTGGGGAATTAAGGAAGAGGATGCGTGTACGATGGGCAGCAAGGCCCCCACCTCACATCAGTGCTTAATAAATGGTAGCTCCCCGTCTCCTTCCCACCCTATTGAATCCCTCACCCTCAGAGATGGTACTGTGAGGATAGGCCACACCTTGGGGTCAGTACCCTAAAGTCACCCCCGGCGAGCCAGCCCAACTTGAAGGGGTAACGCAAACAGGTCAGACTTAAGCCACGCCTCGGCATATAGCCTGAAAGCAAGACGGTGTGGGTCAGTGGCTGTTCCTTGACTCTGTCCATCCCGTGATGAAGAAACTGGTGTGGCTGGCTGGCAGGAGGCCCCATGTGCCCTCACGTTCTAGAGGGAGCTTCTGGACTGTCCGGGTGGGCCTTGTGGAGGCAGCGGTTTAGAATCTCTTCTGTTGATTTTAGCTGGCCGCCCTTCTCCAGCTGATGGAAGAGGCTGAATCTGGAGACTGAAAGAGAATTTCTTTGGCATTCCCTACTCGTGAGGGCATGAGAAGGGACACACGGGATATTTATTTCCTTCTTCACTAGTTTCCTTGAGTTTCTACCGCAAAACACCACAAACCGGTGGTTGAAACAGGAGATTTCTTATCTCTCCGTTCTAGAAGCTACAGGTCCAATGTCAAGGGGTTGGCAGGGATGGTTCCTCCCGAGGGCTGGGACGGAGAATCTGCTACAGGTCTCTCCCTTCATTCCGGTGACTTGGGGGCAATCGTTGCCATACCGGGGCTTGTAGATAAATCGCACCGACGTCTGCGTACATATCTCCGTCCAAATTTCTCTTTTTATGAGGACTCCGAGTCATCCAGAAGTAGGACCCCACCCATTCCAGTGCATCCTCCTCTGAACCAATTGCATCGCCAATGATGGGATTTCCAAATAAGGTGCTGTTCTCAGGTACCAGGGTTAGGACGATCACATACAAACATGGGGGGTAACATTCAACCCGTAACATCCTCTCCCAAGTCTAGAGAGAAGGTCTGCTCGGTGAGGCTCAAGGGACTCTGCCCTTGTCCTGTGTCACCTGAAGGACGTGGAATACCTGTAAACTCTGAGGCTGTACCTGGAGCAGATTCGGCCCGACGACAGGGCAGAGCGGCACCGGGATCCAGCCACCCTTCCCCTGACAGCGAGACAAAGGTTTCCAGGGAGCCAGACTTGGAGCTAGCCTCAGAAGGTCATCCGCCAGGGGATGCCAGCAAAGGGGCTGAGCAGCCAACCGAAGGAGACGCGTGTCCCCCGCGACGAGGGCTACTCAAGGAGGTCCCTGGCCAGAATGTCCCTGAGGAATCTGAACCCGTGTCCAAACTTGAAAGAGTCAGTTTTGGTGGCCAGCCCTAATTTGAACTTACTAAGGTGGGGCCCTGCCTGTGATTAAGAGACTTGGAAAGGAACGGAAGCCGTGGAAGGTCTCACCCACGGCAGAGGAACGACAGGTCCGTAGCGCAAGTGCTGAAGTGAGTAGAGAGGTGTAGACTTTATTATTATTATTATTATTATTATTATTATTATTATTATTATTAAAGTTTGCTTTTATTTTCAAGAGAGATACAAAGAGTAAGAGGGAGAGGGGCAGAGAGAAAGGGTGGGAAAGAATCCCAAGCAGACTCTGTGCTGTCAGTGCAGAGCCCAACACGGAGCTCGAACTCACAAATGCTGAGCTCATGACCTGAGCCGAAACCAGGAGTCAGACGCTTAAGTGACTGAGCCACCCAGGTGCCCGAGACAGGTGTCGCTTCTCAGGCTGCATCCCACCGGCCCGGCGGGTTCAATCCATGGGGCACCTGGCTTCGTAGTGCCCGATGTGGGGTGGCGTATCCTGGCGGGGTGCAGGGTAGACAGTTACGGAAACAGACGCACAGCTTTCAAATTACTTCCTCACTCGGCCCCAACTTCCCATCTAAACAGTATCCACATCATAGGGGTTACTTAGAAAACTTAAACAGAATCTAGATGAAGTACGTAGAACTTACCACATGCTTGATAAACACAAGCCAGTTTCACCCCCTACGGGGGACAAGTACATATCCCGCCTGGGATCCAGGGCAAGGGAGAGGAAATGAAAGTCTGCTCTTATTCAACACTAAATTCCGACACAATTAACCATATGTCATTGGAGCTTCAACAAGAATGCTTACACGATTCCTCACACAGTTAAAGGCATTTAGAAAGGACAAAGTGCGAGCGCCTGGGTGGCTCAGTCGGTTAAGTGTCTGCCTTTGGCTCAGGTCACGATCTCGTGGTTCATGAGCTCGAGTCCCACATCGGGCTCTGTGCTGACAGCTCAGAGCCTGCTTCAGATTCTGTGTCTCCCTCTCTCTCCACCCCTCCTCTGTTCACACTGTCTCACTCAAAAATAAATAAACACTAAGGTTTTAGAGTAAAAATTATTATAAATGCTGAATTCTGACCAACACTGACTAAGATCCTGACTTAAATTCAGAAGCACTTCCTTTATGGATAAATGAAGATCCACACCGGCACACGCTTCTGCACTTAAAGCTACTTGGACATCTGGAGTTCTGATGCAGAGGTTGCGTTTAAGCAACAGAGATGTTAACATTTGAGTACAGTCTATTATCCCAATATGTTGAAAACGACAGAGTCCATTCAAGTGGCAGAGAGGTTCCACAATTCAAAATACAGTGCTTACAACATGTAACATTTGCCTGGAAATCTTTGGAGGAGCAGGATCCCTGCCAGTTCTGAATGTTCTTGGCTAAATTTTCAAATGAAACTTGTTTTGTGCTATGCGGCTTTTTGTTCGCCTCAGAATACAACCAGGGGTATCGAAACTAGAAAGAGACTGTGGTGAGCAGCAGAGGAAAACCTTGGCTGAAATTCAAACTGGAATTGAATTATGAAAAGCAGTGAATCTTGAGAGCCCAGAGAAAATGCCTAGGTTACGCATTATTTTCATTTCTGATCTGCTTTTTTTAGGCTATCAAAACAACCCCGGATGATTTGATTTACTGGAAACCATCTCTGAGAATTTACCCAGTAACGAGAAAAGTCCATGCTGGATGATATTCGTGCACAGGTCACGAGTTCCTCTTGTTTTTTGAGTTGCATCTCTGCTTTCATAAGCCTGACCTTTGACACAATTATTGTACCGAACTTCTCAGCGCCTTCGAGACAAATCCCACTGGAAAGGTTACCGTGGAGAGGGCCACGGTTTTCCCCATGCCCTTACACAACAGTCGCATAGCACATACGAAAAGCATAGTGTCCGGGCTGAATTTTTCACATGACAAATTTAGACAAGTGACCTTTATTTAGCATACGATGCTTCGCACTGGGAGAAGGGCCGTTAAATCCATAAAGTGCTTGAACTATTAGGGCATTACAGATGATCTAGTCTTACTCCGGAATGGCACCAAGAAGCAGCTGAGGTCCAGCAAATTCGCCTCCCCCCTCCCCCCTCTAGGTTGCACACAGCTTCGTGGAACATCAGTCTCAGATCCGGATCGTGCATCTCGTGCCAATACCCTTTACACTGTGTCGAGCTGCCTCTCCATCCATGTGAACGCATGCTGTGGGGCACTCATCTTTTAAGTCCTAACTTACCTGAATTTATTTTAGCATGTATGTTAAATCCTACATTCTATCTGGGGTCCGTTTATACCCCCATAGTTGTTACTCGGAGGAAAAGTGAACAAGAATTTTTTTTTCCTGATCAATTTGCTTTGGGGATGAAAAAAATTAATTGCCAAGGGGTGTTTGTTCTTCCTATATTATGTTCGCCTTCTCAAATGTCAGGCAGCTCACCCGGGCTCAGAGGTGGTTTGTACAAAAGGGTTGGAGAGTGTGGGTTGTCAGCCAGACACTCCCTTTCCAGCTTTGGTAAAATCCCATCACTCCAGGTGCCCAGAAGGAAGTAGGGAGAGAAGGGAGGACCTTGGAGAAGCAGCCAGAGGAAAGGAGGCGTTTCTAGACCGTGAAGGGAAGAGAAATCAGCAGGTCTGAAAGGAGAGAGGGACGTGCACAAAGGGGGACGGCCACGCCCTGAAGAGGGGATATCAAGAGCTGGGGAGCACCTGAGAGAAAACACAAGACACATGGGGCTCCAGCCACACCAAAGACTCCCGAGCTCTAGGAGTGGTCCCGAAACAGCAGAGCCACAAAGCCTGAAGTCCCCAGACTATGGTGGGTATCTAGCAGTGACCAGTGTCGTCTGATTACTGATGACTGGAAGGACCTCTCCAATGTTTTGGGGATGCCCAGCATCCGAGGACCACTGCACAACCCCAAGAAGACAGAATTCCCATGCCAGGATCGAACACCCCAACAGAGGCTCAAGGTCAGACATGCATTCATTTAATAAAATAAAGACATGTGTCTCTTGCACAGCTGAGCTTATGGAATGACACACACCCACTGCGCGAACCAGGCTTTTAATTCTGAATTGATAGAAGATCTGCAGGTAATTAGATAAGAAGAAAAAGAAACCACTGGATGTCGTATCTGCTCCACGCCGTCTGCCAAATATGGTACAGATGAAAGACTTTCAACCAAGGCATTTGACTGAGCCGGCAACATTTTTCCTTTTTGGAAAATGAGTCAGAATTCTTCACTGAAGATAGAACTGGGATGGAGAGGCACACTGAACAAACAGGGCAGTCTCCTAAGTTTGGTAACAAGTTCTCGTAAAAGTCGTATTTGCTGAGAAATGCTGTGGGAGCCAAGAGGCTGGTCTGGTCTTGGGGAACGTTGTGAAGGAGGTACACTTTGTCACCAGGGATCCTTCCACCCGGCTCAGTTATCATCAGGGCATCCAACACTCTGGCGATGCTGTCGCCATAGAATCGCTCCGGAACTTGTTTTTCTTCCTTCTATATCAGAATTTGCCTCTTCTTCCAAGACCCTATGAAATAATCTGAATCAACGATGAAATATATTTCTAATCTCTAGTCTTGATTTTATAGAGACCATGACCATTTTGACATACACACACACACTTAGGTAAGAATTTCAACAAGAACAAAGTTTTCGAACACGAGAAACGCTTTATTAAACGACACATATGGTCTCCAAAATCCAGTGATGGTCTCGCCAACCATGCTCCCCCTTTCACTGACACTCCTCTATCAAGAGATAGATAGGCTATCTACCAGGCTGGGAGGAAGTGAAACAGCCACATGGAATGACTCGGGAAGGGCCACATCTACTCGTTCCCACACCTGCCACCGCTGAGGAACCAGCCAACATCTGGGGTCTACTGCTAGACATGTGAGTTAGCAAGCCCTCAGATGCTTTCAGCTCCTGGCTTACAGTAAAGGGGTAGAGATGAGCTATAAATTCAGACTTGTGACCAAATACATGCTGTGGTTATTTTAAGTCACAGGATCTTGAGAGTTTCTTCAGGAAGGCAGCCCTCAATCACGATACCATCAAAACTGAATCCGTGAATGACCTTCTAATTTGCTTATCTGTTTGGCCTTCTTAGATTCAAAACTTTTAAAGAAGAAACATTTGTGAAGCTTTGGAAAACGATGTAACAGTCTCAACATTCACTTAAGGTTCATTTGCTACCAGGATGGGGCTGGATCTCATAGTCCCTTCTGTTAGACATCGGGAGAAGACGAAAGCTTCCTTCCAGAAGGCAGGGTTGTTCAGGTTCGAGAATGAAAACTAACCGGTGAACACAGATGTCACTGCCTCTAAGCCTCTATGTATATTGAGTACACCTGCCACATACAGCTTTTTAATATTAAGGACAAATGTGGCATGCTAAGACATTGCTGCCCTGGGGAAAGAAGTGCTGATGCTAGGCTATAAAACTCACTTCCTAACTCCACTTCTTAAGGGGGAGTTCTCTGGACCCTTAAAGTGAGTGGCCCAGTGCCTGGGTACACAAGGCCACAGGATAAACACGGTGGCACATTTCTTGCATACGGGAGTAGAGGAATAAAATATTTTTACACTAGAATTAGTAGCAACATATTATGGATCAGAAAACAAAACAAATGAGACTATATTAAGAAAAACAAGGATCTTACAAGTAATTTCTTATTTGAAGGAGACTGCCTTGGTTTATGTGCTGGACCCTGGGGTGTTTTATAATTATCTTTAGCATCTTGTACGATTCCTCTACATTCGACTCATAATTCCAGTTGGCCATCCCAAGGGTGGCTGGAAGAATGAACTATATCTTAACAATTAGTTATGCTTTAGATTTGGAATCCTTAAGATTGACTTCTTCACCTTCTTTATCACCATCTATGTTCTATGCTTCTTGGAAGAACCCTTGTAGGAAAGGCTGGCTCAAGGCATACCATCCAGTAAGTAGCAATGAAAAGACAACTCTAACAGGAAAACCCTGCCTGTACATATAAGTTGTTTTCCTTCACTTCAGTTTTGTACTTCAAAACTATGTAGCGGTACCTGTCACTGCTCAGTTCTGTGAATGTTCTGCCATCTTGTATTCCTATAACAGCAATTCCTATAACAGTTTGAACAGCTCTCATGAAATTTAGTATTAAAAACAGTTTGGTTAAACTCAATGAATGCATCACTTTTGTTCCATCAGAGAACTTTTTCTACCTGGTCCCTGTCTATAATTCCAGAGCCCCCCACTGAGAAGCCTGCCTTTATGGGGCAAGTTGCTGAAAATCCCACTGACAGGAGGGGACTGAGATTGTGATGAACTTCTGAGGCCCTTCTGGAAGTTTCCAGATTACAGAATCTTTGAGAAAACTGCTAGGGTGGCCAACATATGCCTTTGGGTATCAAGAACAGCACCTGATGCAGAGTAACTTCTAGAAAACTTGTTGAATGGATAGGTTTATTGATAAATGTATATATTTTGCACCCATGTGTGGTATACACACACACAACCACAGAGACTTAAATTTACTTTGCTTGTCATACATTATTATTTTTCGCCCTAGAGAATGCTGAAGAACAGAATCCCAGTTATAATCCTTTGAAGTGACTGCTAAGGAAGCGAGGGCGAGAGTCCAATCTATAGACAAGTTTGAAGGCACTCTTGAAGATACCAAATATAAAACACGAGTAATTGTAAGATACTGTTCATCCTTCCAACTACATAGAAATATGAGTAAAACGTAGTGGGATCTTGCAAGACTGTAATGGATACGTGTTATAGAAAACTCAGTGGCCTGAATGAGGGGATGTCAACTGAAAACTGGGTGCCGGAGCTGGGTGGGAGATGGCAGATGAAAAAACTACACAGCAACGCTGAGATGTGACTCTGGAAAATCACTTCCACCCTGCATCTGCTCTCAGATCATCTCTCCCAGGGGATTTTCTCAGAATACAACAATCCTGTGTGATAGTAAATGTTTTGCATGGGAAAGGAGAATTTGAGCAGGGGAGAAGATCCATGGCAAAAATAAGGGAAATGCTAATTTTAACAGACTCTTCAAAGTTTTTTGAGAGCAGTATTTCTCAGAATCTTTAATATCCTAACACACATCGCATATTCCAAGAAGGGAGTATGACACACAGAGTTCCCAACTGTAATTAACTTTCGCTTTTCAAGGAGCATCCTGTAGAACTAGGTCTTGCCAAACACATTTTGGATAATGCTCCTCTAAATCCAAGTACAGATTATGAGCTAACGACAGTTAATCTTGAAATTACAATTTTAGAGAGTAATAATGGCCCCACATGTCTCCCTGATTCTTGATGGGGTAGGAAACATGGCTGGATTTGTGCGGTTGAAGGGTACATCTTCTTTCACTGGTAGAAGGAGATTGGAAAATAGGCAATCATGAATGCACCTCTTGGAGAGTCCATGAATCAGCGTAGATGGAGGACAGAAAGCCCGTGAACTAAGATAAAAAGAAGAAATCAAAGTGATACCGTTGTGAGAAAACTCTTCAGACCTCATAGCCAGTTGGAGAATAAAGAGTTTACATTGCTGTAGTGCAGAGAACAGACCTAACAGAGGTCTATGATACGTTCCTCTACTTACTAAGAAACATCGGACAAATTATAGATAATTACATGTTTCTTAAGTGTGGCCCATAGCCCCACGAGGCTCCTCAGTATCTTGCAATCTGATTTTCTTAAAGTCAGTCTATCTTTGGTTTTACAGGCAGGTGACCGAACTTCATAGCCGTATTTAATACATGACATGAGTAAAGGTCATTTACTTATAACTTATCCAATGAATCATTAAGGTTACTAAGACTCAGTATTGATGAACAAAAACTAGTGCATTACAAGAGCTTAGCAACTTTTCTCAGGCAACCTTTTACTAAGAAACATGTCATTCAGTGCTTCACAACTTTGGGAAGTTCAGATACTTGGAATTTCTAGGATTTTCTGCAAGACAGAGCCACAAGTGCTGCCTTGACTTTGCCATGGTTTGCTGCTTTATATCATCACCGTGAATTTCATTCGTTGATGGGTTGTTCTGTTAATCCTGCAACAAAGCCTTATAGACCACTGTGACTAGACGTTGAGCTGTAATTTTCAAATATTACTTTCTAAGACATGTATGAAATGTTTTTCAAATGTGGATCATCTTTTTACCCTACTGCTATCACAAATCTACAAAAATACGTACCATTCAACGTGACCACCCACTTGTAATGACCACGACACCTCGTCGATGATGAGCAGACTATGGATTTATGCTGGCGAAATGATCTGCCATATAAGTTACCATGTTAAAACTTAACGGGGTTATTTTTATATTTTTAGCCCATTTTTATTACATAAGACCATGAAGACAAGCATATACTGCAACATCTAATTTTACCCTTTTCCAATTCCTTCACAGAATTCTACTCTTTTTCCACTAGAAAGGGGGACTATTTGGAGAAGGAGTTGTCAATGGACTAAAAAATTTTTTTTTAGTTTTTTGGGGTTTTATGATAATCACAGTGTTCTAACATGAAAGAAACACTAAATGGAAATTGCTAGTCTGGATTTAATTCTGACTTCCTATTAGAGCATAAAGAGCGAAACAATACAAGGTTAGAATTACATAACCTTTTACTTTTGTAGAGTTTATAATGACAAAGCAGGGTGAGATGCCAGACTGATCCCCAGTATTTTCACCATGAAGGGTCCCTTTTGTAATATTCACTCAGCAATCCCATCATTGAGCTTTCTGTCCTATAGAACGCGTTTAAGTCAAAAGTTATTTTCTTATTTCCTTACTTCATAATCAAATAAACATGTCATTACCACTCAGAGTCTCTGATGTGCAAGAGAAAACCAGCTGAACACAGTAAGTTGGTTTGAATCCCAGGCAAACGTCCTAGTAAGCCTCTGTATTTAGTCAATTTCCGATTTACAAATTTTAAACATTAAAACTTTCTAGTAGATCTCTATTTTCTGGAGATCAAAAGAACACCAGATTGGAAACAACTGCCCTAAATGTTTCCAAAACCTATAAAAATCATATTTATAGAAAAAGTCAAGTATGATCCCATTCTCAGGGCTTAAGGGAATTGAGCACGCTGGACTGGAAATCAGAAGACCCAAGTTCCCCTCTCGGCGTCAGTGTCCTTACCAAAATACCGATGACTAACCTTGGGGCAGCACGCTATATTGCCTAAGAGCACGGCCGCCGGAGGAAGAACTCCTGGAATCGCATCCTAACTCCACGAAATCACTTAACCTCATCAAGGCCGTCAGAATCAAATTGTTAAGAAGAAATCTTAAGAGCAGACGCAGAAAGAGAAGACATATCGCATACAAAGGAACAAGCATAAAAATTACCATAGATTTTGTGCACCCCCCAAAAACCACGCAAGCCAGAGGGCAATGCAATAATACCTCCAAAGCGCTAAAAGAAAAAACCAACCTAGAATGCTATATCCAGCAAAAATACCCTTCAAAATGAAAGATAAATAAAGCCATGTGTCTCATTTGAAAAGGTAAAGCATAACGGCACCCACCTCCTAGAGCTGTTATGGGTGGTGGGGATTTAAAAATGAAGTATTTCCCGATGAAAAGACGGCATGAGATTAATAGACCCCCCCTGAGGAAGAAGGAGAGGTTAAGTACAACTGTTTGTTTTATGAGTAGATCATACCAATAATATGCCTTTCTTGGTCAATTTAGGCTACCGTAACAAATTACCATAGACTAGGTGGCTTCCAAGCAGAGACTTCTTTCTCCCGAGTTCGGGATGCTGGCAGTCTGAGATCAGAATGCCAGCCTGGTTAGGATGTGGTGAGAGCCTCCTTCTGGGCTACAGACCGCCAACCGGTCCCACTGCAAAGAGCATGGCAGGAAGAGAATCACACCAACATTCAGTGCATATCCACGTCTATTCAACTAGCAGGTAAACTCTTTGAAAGTCTGAAATTCCATCTTAGCATAATGCTCTGTGCTCAACTTTCTAAGAATTTCTCCTACTCTAAGTCACTTATAAAGCACTTTCACATACTAGAACAAGGTCTTTAGTTTTCGCATTCAATCGGTGGTGACACTTCCCAGGTTCTTCGGGGGATGGAGTGCAGGTGACAGACTTGCAAACAGGCAGATATCAAAGCCCAAACGTTATGATATGTAGCATCCTAGGATGCTACGAGGACCCAGAGGATGGACAGCCGACCCAGGGTTTGGGCACCAAGGAAGTCTTTTTCGAGGAGATGCACTTAAACGGTGTCCTAAACAACAAAAACAGGGGAGTAGTCAGGATTGATCAGAGGCTCGGGGAGTTTGAAGAGGGTTTGTTATAGGATCTTGAGCAAGTCATTTGATCAATCTGAGCCTCAGTTTCTCAGTGTTAAAAGGGAGATAATAATATCCTCTTCACCAACTTGCGGTTAGAATGAATGAACTGAAGGAACAGAAAGCTGCCTTAAAGCCCCGCATGGGGGTCAAGCACAGATACTGGCCAAAGGCGTTACCCACTAGCCTTTGAACGGCTTTAGGGAATAAATGGTATTCAGAAAAAGAGGAGAAGTAACATGGCATTTCCCCCTTATCATAGAAGCCTGAAATGAATCTTGCTTGAGTCAAGCACTCTAGCCTATTTCAGGCAGTGCATTTCTGCCATCAGAAGTAGTAATTTTACTCAATCATAATAACAAAGATTTAGTAACGGTGACATAAACAAAAAATACAGGGGCACTGGCTGAGAAGGGCAGAGAACGTAAGTTTCAAAACTTGCCGGTAAACCACAGGGCTGGCAGAGCATTTAATACAGTATAAGCTGATAGTGCCTGACTGAAAAATGAAAGAGAGGGACCCTGGTCCATTTGTTTCTAAACCTGTATCCCCGTCCCCTTGCCAAATACAACACACGTCATGAAAGATGTACGTTCCGTGTTTGTCGAATTGCAACTACTTACTTTCTGGAAGCCTGATGTCCTGTGCACACTATGTGAAAACACCAAACGCCTATGACCCAGATGAGGACGCCCTACGGAAAGCTTTCCCGATGCCCCTTTGCTGCTAGGGCAATGTGCTCTTTCCCACTAGACCCCTGACCTCCTCCCCAGCGCTCCTCTGTCATCACCCTTACAGGGCTGATCAAAACTCTCTTTACTGGGCTTCCCCCACCCATTTCTGTGAGCTCCTCACCCGCTGTACCTGGATGAATTGTGTTTTCCCAGTACGTAACACAGTACCTGGAACATTACAGGCACTCACTTACATATTTACTGAGATACACTAACCCAAAATAGGATTCTGACTGGGGTCTTAAGGAATTGGCTGTTTGTCTTGGGGGGGGATGGGAGGTCCTGTTTTCCTAACCTACAAAGGGAATGGAAACTCTAGGGACAAAATGAAACGCTCAAAACACACAGACTTAAAAAACAGAGCAGGATCTGGAACATGGTAGGTGTTGAGTAAATATTTAATGAAGATACAGTGAGATACAAGCCCAGTAATTGTAATTTGGGATGCTTGCAAGAGCCTGGGAAAGAAGCTTAACTGCAATCTGGACATTCTTTCACAGTTAAGTCAAGTCATTATCGTACTTAGAAACTGGTTCAATGAGGATTGCAATGAAAATGCTTGCTCATCTAGAAAGAAATTTTATTTAGCCAAAAGACCGTTCCACGGCAGAGTGGGCGTGGTCTTTCTGCTGAATCACTTGGAAATAATTTTTCAACACATTAGACGTACGTGCTGGGAAATCATCCAAGTTCCTATCATGCGACAATCAAGGCACTTCTGCTGTGACAAGAGCATCAGTCTCACCCTATGTCACTTGGACAACAGGATGCACAAGAGCCACACACAGTGTCACCCCAGTCTCCATACGTTGTTTTCAGCCCATCTACGTCACGCCACACTACGGAGTCGGGAAGAACAGCAGGACGGGACAAGCCAGTGTGAGGTTCTCCGTCCTCGTCTCCACGGCCCTTGGCCACAGGTGCAGGAAGACTGCCAAGGAACCAGTCTTCTGCAGGCACAGCTTCACCACTGATAGGCCACCAAGACTTGAAGTCTAAAAAAAATTGTTTTCAAGATAATTTTTTCTGACAAAAATTTTTTCCCGTAAGTTTTTACAGCTGGGATCTAATTAATCACTACTCTATGCCCACCGCAACAGCAGACTCCCGTAGTTTGCAGAAATAAAGATAACGCCATCTCACGTCAGCTCGTGTAAGAAATGGATAGTGCCCTCTGGGGCATCTCAAAAATAGAAGAAGAGAAGGTCCACCCAGTAGTGGCTCCCATAAGACAATGACACCTTCTTCCATCAACAGCTATCAATTAGCTTAACGCCCGGTGATGTGCTTCTAGCTGAGGCTACCAGCACGGGTTTAAGAGCAGAAGCAGAAGCAACAGGGACAGGTGATGAGACACAGCTGACATAAAACCCTACAGAAACCCTATTAGCTATTAGTCATGTTCACAGTCAAACGGTATTAAGGTTTTCATTCTCCCGTAGCTTTTAAAAATATCGAAAATTTCCTTTTTATTCCTAAAGGACCCACACACCTTGTACCTAAAAATCAGAATATTCAAATATCTCTGCCTACACATTTGGGGTTTTTTTTTAACCTAGAAAACATGTGAGAGCCACTGACCAAGATGATTTAAGAAAAACACACCCCTTGTGGTTTTTGGAGGAGCCAAGATGGCGGAACAGCATGGAAGTTTTTTGTGTGTCTCAATCCATGAAATACAGCCAGACCAACCCTAAACCATCCTGTGCACCTAGAAAACTGATCTGAGGATTAACACAACAATCTGTACAACCTGAGCCACAGAATTCAGCAGGCATGCGGCATGGAGAGGTGACTGTGGGGAGTGAGAAGCCACGGAGGGCAGGGAGCCACTT
The DNA here is from genome assembly GCF_014898765.1 of Herpailurus yagouaroundi. Classification (NCBI taxonomy): domain Eukaryota; kingdom Metazoa; phylum Chordata; class Mammalia; order Carnivora; family Felidae; genus Herpailurus; species Herpailurus yagouaroundi. The sequence continues at coordinate 6,236,105 of NW_024412442.1, forward strand.
TTGTGTGTAGAGAGAGGATGGAGGCGGTGGGGGGAATACAGGAAAAGCACCCCTCCCCAAAAGCAGCTGGAGACAAAATGGAAAATTGGAAATAGCCGCAGGGACTGAACTAAAAAGGGAGAAAGGAGAAAGGAGAGGGTTTAAATTCCATTAAGGGAATGGGAGAGGGGGAGCACAAAGTCTGCAACTCCACAGCTCCATAACTAGCTGTGCTCTGGTGGGAAGGGCGAATCCCCAGGAGAAGAGTGGGGTCCGGGAGGTTCTCAGGCCACACAGGGAGAAGCAGTTCCATTGCTGGAAGGACATTTGGTAGAGGTGAGGCCACCTGGGCCCAGCAGACCCCAGAGAATGGCCACATTCGCTGGTGCTGGAAAAAGGTCATTGGGGGTGAAGCCTGGTGCCAGATGTGTGCTGTGAGTTTCCATAATCCCGGAAAAGCTGCTGCTACACTATCTCGTGAACTTTTTCTGGAATGGGCTGGCACCTGGCCACAGTTGCTGGGCTTCGGCAGCAGCAGGGTCCAGCAAGCGTTCCTGGGCGCTGCCGGCACCCAGCCATTGCTCGGTGAGACCCTCAAAGCCGCAGTCCCTCAGAAGTGGGGGGCCAGGAAGGCAGCCGCATCTGAGATAAAACTCGGGAGGGAGGTGCCGCCTGGGGCCTGGTCACAGACAGTGTGGAAGCAGGGAGTGGATGGAAGCTGAAGACAAAGAACGGGTATGGAAGTGCTGATCGGGGAGAACAGAATTCTGATACTAGAGACTGGGTAGCCGAGGGACACCATTTTCACCGCTCCCAGGCATGTGCATATGCACCTATGAGCACCACAACAATCCACCCCAGTAGGCTAAGCAGAGCCATCTAGTGGAGAATGAAGCCATTACACTAAGCTCCGCCCAACAGGGCCAACCTCGCTCTTCAAGAACACACTTAGTTCATAAACACACGCCTGCTTAGTTTATGGACTATAAAGCGCTTCACAGTTTAACTTCTAGGGGAAAACGAAGTAATTTCAGTCGTATTTCAGTCTGTTAGCCAGTCCAACTATTCAATTTTCTTTAATTCTTTTTTTCTTCTCTTTCTAAATTCATTTCTTTTTCTTAAATACAGAAAAAGAAAAAATTCGTTTTTATTTTAAATTTTTATTAAAAATATTAAAAATTTTTTTCTACCATATTTTTTACTTTTGTGTAAATTTTTTCAAATTCTATTTTACTTTCATCATTTCATTTTGGTCTACTTCAGTGTATTCATTTTTTCAAATTTTCAAATGATTTCTTTGTTTCTTTTATCCCCCTTTTTTTCCTCTAATCTATCAAGCCACTTTCAACACCCACACCAAAACACATCTAGGGTCTAGCATCATTTATTCAATTTTGTGTGTGTGTGTGTTTGCTTTTAATTTTTTAACTTTATTTTTTAATTTTACCTTTTTTTAATTTTAATTTTTTCTACCTCATTAATTCCTTTTCTCCCTTCAAAATGAAGAAATGAAGGAATTCACCCCAAAAGAAAGAGCAGGAAGAAATGACGGCCAGGGACTTAACCAACCCAGACACAAGCAAGATGTCTGAGCCAGAATTCAGAATCACAATAACAAGAATACTAGCTGGAGTCAAAACTAGATTAGAATCCCTTTCTGCAGAGATAAAATAAGTAAAAGCTAGTCAGGATGAAATAAAAAATGCTATAACTGAGATGCAATCTCAAAAGGATGCCATGTCGACAAGGCTGGATGAGGCAGAACAGAGAATCAGCAATATAGAGGACAAACTTATGCAGAATAATGAAGCAGGAAAAAAAAGAGATTAAGGCAAAAGAGCATGATTTAAGAATTAGAAAAATCAGTGACTCATTAAAAAGGAACAACATCAGAATCATAGGGGTTCCAGAAGAGGAAGAGAAAGAAATAGGGGTAAAAGGGTTATGTGAGCAAATCATAGCAGAAAACTTTCCTAATCTGGGGAAAGACACAGACATCAAAATCCAGGAGGCACAGAGGACCCCCATTAGATTCAACAAAAACCGACCATCAACAAGGCATACCATAGTCAAATTCGCAAAATACCCAGGCAAGGAGAGAATCATGAAAGCAGCAAGGGAAAAAAAGTCCCTAACATGCAAGGGAAGACAGATCAGGTTTGCAGCAGACCTATCCACAGAAACTTGGCAGGCCAGAAAGGAGTGGAAGGATATATACAGTGTGCTGAATCAGAAAAATAGGCAGCCAATAATTCTTTATCCAGCAAGGCTGTCACTCAAACTAGAAGGAGAGATAAAAAGTCTCCCAGACAAGCAAAAATTAAAGGAGTTTGTGACCACTAAACCAGCCCTGCAAGAAATTTTGAGGGGTACTCTCTGAGGGAAGAAAAGATGGAAAAAGAAATGTATATACGTATATATATATATATATATATATATATATATGTGTATATATGTGTGTGTGTATATATATATATATATGTATATACATATATATATAT
>NW_024412442.1:6238594-6264585 GCF_014898765.1 Herpailurus yagouaroundi
TGTGTGTGTGTATATATATATATATATGTATATACATATATATATATATATACACATCAAAAGCAACAAAGATTAGAAAGGACCTGAGAACACCACCAGAAACTCCAACCCTACAAGCAACATAATGGCAATAAATTCATATCTTTCAGTACTCACGTCAATGGACTCAATGCTCCAACCAAAAGACATAGGGTAACAGAATGGATAGAAAACAAGATCCATGTATATGCTGTTTACAAGAGACCCACTTTAGACCTAAAGACACCTTCAGATTGAAGTAAGGGGATGGAGAACCATCTTTCATGGCACTGGTCAACAAAAGAAAGCCAAAGTAGCCATACTTACATCAGACAATCTAGACATTAAAATAAAGACTGTATCAAGAGATGCAGAAGGGCATTATATCATAATCAAGGGGTCTATCCACCAAGAAGACCTAACAATTGTAACATCGATGAGCCAATGTGGCAGTACCCAAATATACAAATCAATTAATCACAAACATAAAGAAACTCATTGGTAGTAATACCATAATAGTAGGAGACATCAACACTCCACTGACAGCAATGGACAGATAATCTAATCAAAAATCAACAAGGAAACAATGGCTTTGCATGACACACTGGACTACGTGGACTTAACAGATATATTGGGAACATTTCATCCTAAAGCAGCGGAATATACATTCTCCTCAAGTGTACATGGAACGTTCTCCAGAATAGACCACATACTGGGACACAAATCAGCCCTCAGCAAGTGCAAAAAGATCGAGATCATACCGTGCATATTTTTAGACTACAACGCTATCAAACTCGAAATCAACCACAAGAAAAAAATTTGGAAAGGTAACAAATACTTGAAGACTAAATAACATCCTACTGAAGAATGAATGGGCTAACCAAGAAGTTAAAGAGGAAATTAAAAAGTACATGGAAGCCAATGAAAATAATACCACAACCCAAAACCCCTGGGATGCAGCAACGGCGGTCATAAGAGGAAAGTATATAGCAATCCAGGCCTTCCGAAAGAAGTAAGAAAGATCTCATATACACAACCTACTCTTACACCTTAAAGAGCTGGGAAAAGAACATCAAATAAAACCAAAACCAGCAGAATACACGAAATGATAAAGATTAGAGAAGAAATAAATGCTATCGAAACAAACAAACAAACAAACCCAGAACAGATCAATGAAACCAGAAGCTGGTTCTTTGAAAAAGTTAACAAATTGATAAATCACTAGCCAGTTTGATCAAAAAGAAAAAGGAAAGGACCTAAATAAATAAAATCAAGAATGAAAGATCACAACCAACACAGCAGAAATAAAAACAATAATAAGAGAATATTATGAGCAATTATATGCCAAAAAAATGGGCAATCTGGAAGAAATGGACAAATTCCTAGAAACATTTACACTACCAAAACTGAAACAGGAAGAAATAGAAAATTTGAACGGACACATAACCAGTAAAGAAATCAAATTAGTAATCAAAAATCTCCCAAAAAACAAGAGTCCAGGGCCAGATGGCTTTCCAGGGGAATCCGACCAAACATTTAAGGAAGAGTTAACACGTATTCTCTTGAAGCTGTTCCAAAAATAGAAATGGGAGGAAAACTTCCAAACTCTTTCTATGAAACCAGCATTACCTTGATTCCAAAACCAGACAGAGACCCCACTAAAAAGGAGAACTATAGACCAATTTCCCTGAGGAACATGGATGCAAAAATCCTCAACAAGATTATTAGCCAACTGGATCCAACAATACATTAAAAAAATTATTCACCACAACCAAGTGGGATTTATACCTGGGATGCAGGGCTGGCTCAATGTCTACAAAACAATTAACGCGATTCATCACATCAATAAAAGAAAGGACAAAAACCATATGATCCTCTCAATAGATGCAGAAAAAGCATTTGACAAAATACAGCATCCTTTCTCGATAAAAACGCTCAAGAAAGTAGGGACATGGGGCGCCTGGGTGGCGCAGTCGGTCAAGCGTCCGACTTCAGCCAGGTCACGATCTTGTGGTCCATGAGTTCGAGCCCCGCGTCGGGCTCTGGGCTGATGGTTCAGAGCCTGGAGCCTGTTTCCGATTCTGTGTCTCCCTCTCTCTCTGCCCCTCCCCCGTTCATGCTCTGTCTCTCTCTGTCCCAAAAATAAATAAACGTTGAAAAAAAAAAAAAAAAGTAGGGACAGAAGGATGATACCTTGAGATCATAAAAGCCATATATGAATGACCCAACGCTAATATCATCTTCAATGGGGAAAAACTGAGAGCTTTCCCCCTAAGGTCAGGAACAGGACAGGGATGTCCACTCTCACCACTATTATTCAACATAGTATTGGAAGTCTTAGCCTTTGCAGTCAGACAACACAAAGAAATAAAAGGTATCCAAATCAGCCAGGAGGAGGTCAAACTTCCAATCTTTGCAGATGACATGATACTCTATATGGAAAACCCAAAAGATTCCACCAAAAAACTGCTAGAGTTGATTCATGAATTCAGCAAAGTTGCAGGATATAAAATCAATGCACAGAAATCATTTGCATTCCTACTCACCAACAATGAAGCAACAGAAAGAGAAATCAAGGCATTGATCCCATTTACAACTGCACCAAAAACCATAAAATACCTAGGAATAAATCTAACCAAAGAGGTAAAAAATCTATACACTGAAAATTATAGAAAGCTTATGGAAGAAAATGGAAAAAGATTCCATGCTCCTGGATAGGAAGAACAAATATTAAAATGTCAATGCTACCCAAAGCAATCTACATATTCAACGCAATCCCTATCAAAGTAACACCAGCATTCTGCACAGAGCTAGAACAAACAATCCTAAAATTTGTATGGACCCAGAAAAGACCCTGAATAGCCAAAGCAATCTTGAAAAAGAAAACCAAAGCAGGAGGCATCACAATCCCGGACTTCAAGCTATACTACAAAGCTGTAATCATCAAGACAGTATGGCACAAAAACAGACGCTCAGATCAATGGAACAGAATAGAAAACCCAGAAATGGACCCATAAATGTATGGCCAACTAACCTTGACAAAGCAAGAAAGAATATCCAATGGAATAAAGAGTCTCTTCAGCAAGTGGTGCTGGGAAAACTGGACAGTGACATGCAGAAGAACGAACCTGGACCGCTTTTTTACAACTGACACAAAAATAAACTCAAAATTGATGAAAGACCTAAAAGGAAGACAGGAAGCCATCAAAGTCCTCGAGGAGACAGCAGGCAAAAACCTCCTTGATCTTGGCCACAGCAACTTCTTACTCAACACGTCTCTGGAGGCAAGGGAAACAAAAGCAAAAATGAACTATGGGACCTCATCAAAATAAAAGGCTTCTGCACAGTGAAGGAAACAATCAGCAAAACTAAAAGGCAACTGACAGAATGGGAGAAGATATTTAAAAATGACAGATCAGGTAAAGAGTTAGTAGCCACAATCTATAAAGAACATATCAAACTCAACACCCAAGAAACAAATAATCCAGTGAAGAAATGGGCAAAAGACATGAATAGACACTTCTCCAAAGAAGACATCCAGATGGCTAACAGACACATGAAAAAATACGTGGGAACACAAATCAAAACCACCATGAGATACCACCTCACGCCTGTCAGAATGGCTCACATTACCAACTTAGGCAACAACAGATGGTGGCGAGGATGCGGAGAGAGAGGATCTCTTTTGCATTGTTGGTGGGAATGCAAGCTGGTGCAGCCACTCTGGAAAACAGTATGGAGGGTCCTCAAAAAATTAAAAATAGAACTACCCTATGACCCAGCAATTGCACTACTAGGCATTTTTCCACAGGATACAGGTGTGCTGTTTTGAAGGGACACATGCACCCCCATATTTATAGCAGCATGATCAACAATCCAAAGTATGGAAAGAGCCCAAATGTCCATTGATCAATGAATGGATAAAGGAAATGTGGTATATTTATACAATGGAGTATTACTCGGCCATCAAAAAGAATGAAATCTTGCCATTTGCAACTACGTGGATGGAACTGGAGGGTATTATGCTGAGTGAAATTAGTCAGAGAAAGACAAAAATCATATGACTTCACTCATATGAGGACTTTAAGAGACAAAAACAGATGAACATAAGGGAAGGGAAGCAAAAATAATATAAACACAGGGAGGGTGAGAAAACAGAAGAGACTCTTAAATATGGAGAACAAACAGAGGGTTACTGGAGGGGTTGTGGGGGGGGATGGGCTAAATGGGTAAGGGGCATTAAGGAATCTCCTCCTGAAATCATTGTTGCACCATATGCTAACGAATTTGGATGTAAATTTAAAAAAATAATAAAATTAAAGAGCGCCTGGGTGGTTGAGTCGGTTAAGTGTCCAACTTCGGCTCAGGTCGTGATCTCTCACTTCATGGGTTCGAGCCCCAGGTCAGGCTCTGTGCTGACAGCTCAGAGCCTGGAGCCTGCTCGGATTCTGTGTCTCCTTCTCTCCCCGCCCCTCCCCCCTTCACACTCTGTCTGTCTCTCAAAAAATGAATAAACGTTAAAAAAAATTTTTTAATAAAATTTTAAAAAATAATACTAAAATAAAAAAAGAAAAGAAAAACACCGCCTGTAACCTCTCCACATTGTTGCCAAATGGTTCAAATCATGGAGAGAGAGAGACAACTCGGATAAAACAAAACTATGCCCTTTAATGACGTCACATACTTTGCTGTGGACGTTATATTCAAAACTTCACTCAAAGCAATCACACCTGTATTGGGTCTTGTTTCAAAGTTTTACACAAGGGTCTGAACTGGGAAGTTCCTCACGGACTTTACCTTGTTAGGATAAAATCCACATTCCTTCATATGTTCCACAAGGTCCAGTCCTCACAGTTAAGCACAGATGTGAGCCGGAATAAGGAACGAGAAAGTGATGTAACCCAAACCCTGGTCCATGCTCTGACCTGTAAGCCCTATGCCTCCCGACAGGAGCTGGGCCCTCTCTCTTTCTGGAAGCTCACTGCATGCCATGCTCCGACGCCCACTATACCCCAGCTACATGGTTCTTCTTTCTTGGCTTCAAAGGTGCCCGTGTCTTTCTCCATGTAGGTCCTTCGCACATGTCCTTCCCTCTGTCTAAAATGCTCTTCCCGCTGTTAGAACAATGGGCTCTTCATCTTTTCCGTCCCCATTTAAATGCCACCTCATAGGAGTCTCATCTTTGACCACCCCCTCTAAAACAGACCCCTCCTTCCCTCTTTAATCTTGTGCCACGGCACCTTTGGTACCTTCCTAGCATTCATCACCATTTGAAATCTTACTTTTTTAAAAATGTATTTATTTTGAGGAAGACAAAGACAGTGTGAATGGGGGAGAGGCAGAGAGAAAGAGGAGACAGACTCCCAAGCAGGCTCCACACTGTCAGCGCAGAGCCTGACATGGGGCTGGAACCCACAAAACCACGAGACCATGACCTGAGCCAAAACCAACAGTTGTACACTCAACTGACCAAGCCACCCAGGCACCCTGAGATTTTACTTCTTTGTCGGTTCCGTGATTTTTTGCTTGCTTTTATTCCCAGACTAGAGGCTACATAGGATTGGGGCTGCTGTGCTCTCAACACCAAGAACAACGACTGGCCCAAAGAAGGCCCTCGATAAATAACTACTTGCTGAATGAATAAAGGAATGAATGATGTGCTAAAAGGTACATTAATTCTAAACCTTAGCAGTGCTTTCTCGGCCGCTCACTGATCGTGCCCACATGGATGGTCTTGGAAAGCAAGTGGTGTATTGACCGATCGTGGCAGTAAGTGTCCAATTACAGAGCTAATGACCTCTTAGAATGACAGATGTAGGGATACAGGAAGGACGTAGGAAGTATGGAATGCACAAATAAACATCTGTCACTCCTAGAGTAACCTGCAACCTTAAAAACGATTCTACTTTTTCCAGGCCCGTTGTGAGCAAACCTCTCCTTAAATATCACCACTTACTCCCGTACGACTCCCCAAGTAGCTCCATCCAGAAAGTTCTGTTAGGAAGACACTCTTTACCCTGAGCGGAAAACTGTCACCCTATCACTTGCAATCATTTGTCTTCATTCTACTTGCTGAAACAACATAGAAGCTGTGAAATGCCTTGGTTCCAGTACACAAATAACTGTCCCTGCTCACGTGCCCAGGATGGAGCACAATACCCCCAGTGGGAGTAAACAGAGTGAGAATAGCACATCTTCTCTTCGCGATTCTCCCCTTCTTCTCACGTGGCCACAAGTCTGTTTATCGAATAAAACAGGATAAAAGTAAAAGAAAATCAGAAAAATCTAAATAATATGCTCACATATTGATGCGCCTGAACACCTGGTTGATTCATAGATCACCTACAGATGGTCCCTCAACTTGTCACAAATGCTTCCATGAGCTCACTTCTGATTATGAGATTTATTTCATGGTTCCTTCAGGGGGAAAGTTTTTCCTCATTTCCCCCTTCAACATCTTTTTGTTCAGTTCAGTGTTCTCAATTTAGGGTGAATATGCCCCCCCCCCCCCAGGAGACAACAGTCTGTGTCTGCACACATCCGTGGTTGTCCTAACCGGACCTGGTGGTGGGGGACTATCGTCACCTAGTGGAAGCCTAAGCACCACCAAACATTCTGCGACACACAAGAGCACCATCTCCCCCGCCCCCACGCGCCTATGCACAAGTCAAAGCGTTATCCCACCTAAAATGTCCACATTTCCAAAGTGAAAACAGTCCCGTGATTCTGAGCGCGAGCAGTACTGCCCCCTTGTGGGAACTCTGGGAATTTCTGGGGTGCGCTTTGGTCATCACCAGGTCCTGCGGTCCAGACACCACCACACACTGGAGAATTATGCCACGTCCGACGCAACTTCAAAATCTCTCACCAGCCATTCATGCAGAAGAAAAACCCGTATATCATCATCTCAGCCGAGAACCTAAATCTGTTTTACATGTAAACGAGCTGCTCGGTTTTGCCTGGTCTCAAATCGCGTACTGGAACCCCAAGAAAATACACCAGGACCCATATGTGTTTTCGGTTGTTATATGGAATGATTTTAGGAAGAGGTGCAAGTCCTTGCCACCTTCATTTCAACTTGCCACACTGTCCTTTTCCTGTGGTCATTTTCAACCTGGACAATCCAAGCAATTGTTAAACCGCGTTTATTATTTGATGATGCATTACTTTCTATTGTCTTTTCTTTGGACTAGCATTAGGAGACTAGGTACACAAACGCATACATACTAGGCGTGCAGATGGGCTACATTATCTCTGCATTTCATTTCAAATACCTGGGAGCATCTGGAAAATATATGGCATAACACGAGAGCAGTGGGCGTACCAGGATTCTACCCCATTCTTCTTATGCATCAAAGCCTTCTGGGATCTTGATTCTATTTTCCAATAAAATTAGCAACCCCTACAGCAACTTGCCCTCCGGAAATTTGATTCAGATGCCACTGATACCCTCGCCCAACTCTACAACCTAATACAAAAGATATCCTGGGAAATTTCCACACAATAGGGGCCAATCACCTCTTCCAATGGGTCTGACCCTTTGCTTACCCCTCTTCCCACCGCTGAAGGCACTTGGATATTTCCAGTAAGGTTTCCCAGAAATGAAATGGTCATATGAATTACTGATCTCATCTGGAAATAATAAGACAAACTTTCCTGGGCGTCTGGGTGGCTCAGTGGGTTGAGCGTCCGACTTCGGCTCAGGTCATGATCTCACGGTTCGTGGGTTCGAGCCCCGCATCAGGCTCTGTGCTGACAGCTCAGAGCCTGGAGCCTGCTTCGGATTCTGTGTCTGTCTGTCTGTCTGTCTGTCTGTCTCTCTCTCTCTCTCTCTCTCTCTCTCTCTCTCTGCCCCTCCCCTGCTCACGCTGTCTCTATCTCTCAAAAATAAATAAATGTAAAAAAAAATTAATAATAAAAAAAAGAAGACAAACTTTCCTTAAAGAAATCAGATGGCAGGTAGACAGGAAGCCAACAAAACAAAGGCATATACAATTTCAAAGAGAATGGAGAACAGAGACTTCTGTCTGCGTAGCGTGATTGCTTAGATAGATCTTTCTTTCAAAAAGGCCTCACGGAGCCCATACTGAACAGTACATCGTTAAATAGTCAAAGTTATCAAGAACCCCAGAGCCATTCCCAGAAACCTGGATTCTTTGAAGCATCTTGGAGGCAGAGGGGTTTGAGAACTACATATGTCCCTGTAAAAATATCTCCATATGACAATTTTTAAAATTATGTTTTCAAATAAGAACGTCCTTTAGTACATAATTTATTTTATATTAAACCAAATCACCAATAAGACTAAATGAACTAATGCCACTGTCTCTTAAACTTTTCTTCAATGTTTAAGAGGAAGTATAAATTCTTAGTGGTGGAAATACAATTTCTATTACAGGACACATTAAGGAAAAACTCTTTAGTTAGGTTACAAAGTATATGTGCACCCACCTCAGCCTGGGGTAAACCAGTTTAAATTCTACTTTTAAATATATAAAAGAAGGTAAACTTAAAAACGGTCTTTTCCACAACATAACCCTGTAGTTTTAAAATGTGTAATTTTGATTGAACCAATTAGAACTTTTCTAAATTGGTTTGTATTTTGACATTGCTTCGATAAATGTGCCAGAGCAAATTTGTCTTTACGTAATACGTCTACTTGGGGTTTACTCCACTTAATGCTTTGTAACCCTAAGGAAACAATTTGCCAAAATTATAGAGAAGTAAAGTGTCGAAATTACAGCATAGAAGTTTCTTCCCCCTTAAAATTACAGGTAGGAAAACTAGTCTACAGAAATGAAAATCACCAGTTGTCTCTCCTTTTAAGCCCCATTTTGGTTCCCCGTAAATCTTCATAAAACCCATACCGTGAAAACAAGAGAACCATAAACCACCAGAGATCTATGACATTTCCTGGAACCATGAGAGACTAATACTTTCCTCTGAACCAAAGGACTATCAATCAACATGGCATCTTTTGAAACATAAGACAAGGAGCAGGGGGAGGGGGCAGATGGAAATGGCAGGTGAAAAAGCCTCTGTGAAACCGGGCATCATTACCCAGGTACGCCCTTCACCCCACCCCTCCCCATCGCCTCTGAAACCTCTTTTCCACAGGGCTCAGCAGACTTCAAGAGTCACAGCTGTACATCCTGGGCTCAAGGGAAAAATTTTCAAAAACAGATGGCAGAGTGTATGGAATTGAATACTGCCCCCCCCCCAAATTAATGTCCACCCAGAACCTCTGAACATGACCTTATTATGAAATAAGGTCTTGGCAGATGTCATCAGGATGAGGTCATCCTGGGTGAGGGTAGTCCCTACCTTCAACAACTATGGTACTTAAAAGAAGAGGGGAATTTGGACACAGACACACGCAGAGGGAAGACAGCCGTGTGAACAGCGACAGAGACACTGGAGCGATGTGCCCGCATCGCACCAAGGGCTGCTGAGACTGCAGGCAACCGCTGGAAGTTAGGAAGAGACCAGAAAGCACCTTGCCTTCGCATCTTCAGAGAAAGCCTCACCCTGCCGACCCTTGAATCCAACGTCCAGTCTCTGAAACTGCAAGAGACCAATTCCCCACTGTTTTAAGCCCCCTGATTTGGGGTGATGTGTCACAGCAGCCCATGGAAACTGACACCTGTCCTTACAGGATCCACCTGTGGTGCTGTTGCTCCAGGATGGTCTGGAAAACGTCCTGGTCCCCGATTTCCCAAGCCTGTTATTAAGTCAGAATCTGTTGGGATGGAGCCCTGGAATCTCTTGTAACAATTGGCTCCATGGATATTTCCATGCACTATAGTGTAAGGGCCCCTGGGCACTGGGATGGTTGAAGGGTCTTCAAATGCCATTTTCCTTATACTTCTCCCCATGCACCTGCTGCAGGTATATGTATGAGCATATAATACACTGCTAGAGCCTTAGAGCCACAGTCCTGGGCCAGCAAGCCTCTGAATAAGCCACTTCACGTGCTGGAATTAGTGTCCTCATCAATGCAGAGCCCGTGCATTAGGTCCTGCCTGGAGGCGCCGTGAAGACTCATGGTGGTGTTCCTGACAACAGCAGACAAGGGCATGCCAATAAAGTGCATTGCACACACTCAGCTCTCACCCATGCTGGACCAGTGTTTCTCACTTTCCCATTTTACCTGAATTAAAGTTCTTTCCGGACCACATTTGTCATTTGGGGACAAATCTGACTTCGTCTCCAGAACACTAGTATTAACACTACAGAAGCGATGGTTATCACTCGCTGCATGCTTACGGCCAGTCTTCTGCACAGCATCAGCTCGGGTGGGCCTTCTTATCCCTGTTTTACAGATGGGAAACTGAGGTTCGAAGAGGCGAAGTGACAGGATTAAGGCATGAGGGGTTTTAAACCCAAGCACAGCCTCCGCGCAGAGGCTTTCCAATGTACAGCTATGCGTACGTATTGTCTAGAAGCGGACAGAATACCAGAATGTTTCCTCCAGGCTTTCCTAGATAAGGAGTTGATCTTATAATGTAATCCACGTTAATGTTTCATTAGCACATTAGCTTGCATTCGTGTCTGATTACTTGTGTAAAAAATTTAACTTGGACGTGAAAAAAGGGGGGGGGGGGCTGGGAAGAAAAAGAAGAGGAAGGAGCCAGAGAAAACCTCTGGCCGGTCCTTTGCCACATATGGATCTGGAGACCAGCAACGTCAGCATCGCATGAGAGCTGGCTACAGACACAGCATCTCTGGTGCCTCCCCAGACGTGTCGAATCAGAAAGCGCGTTTTAGTTGGATTCCCTGCGTTAGACTATGCAGCTTAGAATCTGAGACGCCTGGGTTTATTCAAGTCCGGGAGCAGGTAACTGAGGAGGGGGCTTACCCCTGCCAAATCTAGCGCCGGAGTGCTACGTTTCTAAAACGATGGGATGGGGGGGGAAGGGGCGTGATACGCGTAGAGAGAGAGTTGAGACTATACTATGAATGAAAAATAAGTCCTAAATACAGCCTACGTCAGAGTTTCAACTGTGATTCAGGAAAGGACTCCGAAAACCGGGTCAGAGCGATTGTAATGAGCACAACTGGGACCAAGTATGGAGTTAGAAATAAGGGAAGAATATAAATGGATCTGGAGTGAAAAGTCATTACACGCTTGGTGAATAAAGTCAGAAAAAATAAATAATAACGACGAGAGCCAACATTTATTGAATGACTATACAAGGCGCTTTTGAAATCATCACTACATGCGTGAGCTCATTTAATCCTCTCGGGCAACTTGAGATGTGTAGCAATAGAAGAAGCTGGTGGGAGGGGCGCCTGGGTGGCTCAGTCGGTTAAGCGTCGGACTCTTGGTTTCAGCTCAGGTCATGATCTCATGGTTTGTGAGTTCGAGCCCCACCTCGGGCTCTGTGTTGACAGCACGGAGCCCGCTTGGGATTCTCTCTCTCCCTCTCTCTCTGCCCCTCCCCCCGCTTGCTCTCTCAAAATAAGAAACCTTAAAAAATTAAAAAAAAAAAAAAAAAGCAGCAGCATCAGTAGCTGGGGCTTGGATGCACATTGCACGACAGCACGACAGCCAGGCTGGCAAGGACAGAATCTGGCTTTGGGTCTCCCGAATACCTCAGACATCTTCTCGCGTATTAGTTGACTGATTGACAGATCCAACTGCCTTCGGAGAAGTAAGATCTGCAATCTGCAATAGTATTTGTCCAAATTGGAAAGTTCCGATGCAGTCGATATCAGTCTGTAATTTGCAAACAGCCACAGAGAAGGCACCAACGTATACGTTTCATGTTGACTTAGGGAGAGGGACACACACAGGACAGTTCAGCCAAAGCACTTTCACCCTCCAGCTTTCAGGCTTGTAGGTGAAGTCTGCTGAGCTTCTAGAACATCTACGAAGAGCCTCCACCCACGTCTCTAGACCTGCAGCCCCCCTGGATGTGGAAAGTTACCTTCGTTTACGGGCACTGAACCATAGTGAGACAAGGAGAGCAGAAACAGACATGACGGCTGTCAACAGCCCCCGGGCTGCACAGGAGGGAGCAGGCGCAATGCGCCCCTGCCTTCTCCCGGGCTTTTAGGAGCGATCCAAGGCAGTGGTCCACTCCCACCCCACACCCGGAGGAAACTGACACGAGTGGTCTCCCAGAGCCCGCGGGGGGCTGCCCCGGGCACGCTGTGTGACCTCTGCTCGGTGATGACCGGAGCAGAAATCAGGAGTTGGACGCTTAGGCGACGGAGCCACCCAGGCGCCCCAAAACTCTCTAAAATTTTTTAGCCTTACATTGGCACACACTGGCTAGCAATTTTACTCAGCACTTTGCACTTGCCTCCTGTCACTCCACAAACAGGTATGGAGTATCTCCTGTACTATAAGCCTATGCGGAGAAGCATTGTTATCCCTATTTTACAGACGGGAAAACAAGCTCAGAGAGAGAAGTAATTCATCAAAAATCACAAGGCCAGTGTCTACAGGAGGAGTCAGAGTTCAATCTCAGGTCCATGACTCCAAAGTCCCCTGTTGTTGTTGTTTAATTTTTTTTTTTGTTGTTGTGTATTTATTTTTGAGAGAGAGAGAGAGAGAGAAACAGGGCACAAGCAGGGTAGGAGCACAGAGGGAGGGAGACACAATCCGAAGCGGGCTCCAGGCTCCGAGCTGTCAGCACACAGCCCAACGCGGGGCTCGAACCCACGAACCACGAGATCATGACCTCAGCCGAAGTCACCGCTGAACCATCTGAGCCACCCAGGCATCCCCAAAGGCCCCTGTTTTAAGTATCACAACACGTCGTGAGGTCATTTCTCTGTAAGACCGAGCTAAAATTCCTGAGGTTGCTCTACCTAATCTCCAAAAAGTTTCACTTTGTAGCTTCAATCTCATGTTTGATTACTTTTAATATGACTGATATCTGACCCAAATAAATGTTTGTAAAGTTATCTTTCGGGAAATCTAGTCCAATATCGTAACCATGATCAAAAAAAAAAAAAAAAAAAAAAAAAAAAAGGAAAGGAAAGAAAACTCTACCGGAAGTTGCCCTCCTATAAAAAGAAAGCTCCAGTGAGTGGTTCCAATACCATATATGTCCAAATCTTCCCACTAGCCTTTAAAAAAAAAGAATGTAGCTGAGTGACTTCGAATTTGTTATTTTCCCAAGTGGGAGCAAGATCCTCAGAATCCTTCAAGTATCAAAAAAATGTATTTTGATGAAAGAAAAACAAATCATTGCAATCCGTAAAGAAAAAGTCTGGTTACTTAAGAGCACAAACAACTGTATTCTTACTTTCAAAATCAAGACATTGTAGGAATTGAGGGATTTTATTCAACTTTAAAGAAGGGAAAAATCAAGCCCAAAGCACAACATGGGCTTTGTAAATCTGAAAAGTTAAAGGCATGTAAACATTGCTTCAAAGAGTGTTCTCATGAATGTGCTCAAGTATAAAAAAGGAAATGCATATGGTTACAGGTCTGATTGCTATCAATCCCTTCTAGAATGTAGAAAGTTAACCCCGTCAATGCCACCGGCATACCTTTTATGTGTAGCGGAAAGGGCTAGCGATCAATTTATCTGACACAGAAAGTTTACGCATCATCAGATAAACCGAAAAGGTCACGCTGAAAATTGGGAACTTTTTTTGACCTAGCGCGCTCGGCCTTTTGCAATTTACCCCGTAGATAAATAAAGACAGACGAGAAAATGTGTGCGAGAATATGAGTGGCCGTGTTTATGCTCGGAAACGGACAAAACCCATAACCATCAATATCAATAAGCGGAAGGACTTGGGACGCTACGGGACAGCGGGCGGCCATTAGAAAACCCAATGTGGACTGATCTGGAAAGAACCCTAGGAGCTATTAGCAAACACAAAAACAAAACACCAGCAGGTTGCTGAGGAGTGTTATAGAATAATGCCACTTGGGTTAGAAAAACAAGCAATGACCAAACAAGTCCAAATGGGCAGGGAGGTCCCCTCTCTGCTAAGGTCTGCATGGACATACAGAAAGCCTAACACCTGCTGCCTGCTGGAGGACGGGTGGCGCGGGTGGCTGTCGACAGGGTTCGAAGCCGCCTTTCACGGTCTCACAACCAGCACGCGTTACTTGGGCAATTAAAACAATCAAGGAAGTAGGCAGAGCCCAAGAAAAGATGAAGATCAGCAAAGCTGACATGTGACGCGTGTTCTTAAGCATCAAAAAGCACGTCCGGATTTTAGCACGGCGAGTATGGACGCAGAAGCACGCAGAGGAAACTTCTGTCTCGGATTGCTCCAAGATCAAAGGCCCAGCGAGCCCATAGCACGTGATGCCCGGGGCCCCATGGTGCCAACGAGACACCCTACGTCTCTCCTGCAGGAATTCGCTTTGCCTTGATAACAAACCAGAAAGATCAGAGGAAACAAAAGATGATAATACTTCTCTCCTGCTTCACCATGTCTAATAGTGAGACTTGCTTTTCTGGCCCCGTACGCAACAGAGAGAGAAGCCCTTCCGTTCTCTCTACGCGTCATCCTCTCTCACGGTCATACACTACAACGTTTTCTCCCTCGCCTGGAAAAAAATATAAATTATTGCCCTGAAGAGCATTGTTTTTATATGTTGACAGCTTCAAACAAATGTATCGCAGAGTTTCAAAACACGTTTTACAGAGGCAATTTATTGTCAAATAGGATATCAGTACGTGTCCTGTTTTAAATTTTCTCTCTTTTCCATCTTGCAAGCTTATCTAAGTACAACCTGACATAGCATCTGAGCCAAGAAATCAATTAAAGAGGGCCAAGGAGGGGCGCCTGGGTGGCTCAGTGGGTTAAACATCCGACTTCGGCTCAGGTCATGATCCCGCGGTTCGTGGGGTCCAGTCCCGCATCGGGCTCTGTGCTGACCACTCGGAGCCTGGAGCCTGCTTCGGATTCTGTGTCTCCCTCTCTCCCTGCCCCTTCCCTGTTTGCAGTCTGTCTCTCTCTCCTTCAAAAAAGTAAATAAACAGGGGCGCCTGGGTGGCGCAGTTGGTTAAGCGTCCGACTTCAGCCAGGTCACGATCTCGCGGTCCGTGAGTTCGAGCCCCGCGTCGGGCTCTGGGCTGATGGCTCAGAGCCTGGAGCCTGCTTCCCATTCTGTGTCTCCCTCTCTCTCTGCCCCTTCCCCGTTCATGCTCTGTCTCTCTCTGTCCCCAAAATAAATAAACGTTGAAAAAAAAAATTTAACAAAAAAGTAAATAAACATTAAACAGAACGAATTTAAAGAGGGCCAAGTAATCACAGTAATTCAAAACTGACTTCTTTTTACCCAAAGTACAACTTCAGTGTGGCATTCACCCTTGGTTACTGAGACAGACCAAAATCAGCACACTTCTCGGTGTTAAATCACAAATGATGCCATCAGCAAGGCTCTGTTACTTCTAGTCCCCTGGGGCTGTCACATGAGAGGGAGTCACACACTGCATGAAACAGCCTTTTACAGGAAGACTGAATGGCACTTGCCAAGGGATTATTGACTCAAAAACTTACAGTCCATTAGATGTGACCCACAATTTACCCCTTTGTGGTAGGTCAGGCCACACTTGCTCCTCTTTGCTCTGAAATTGTTGAAAGGCAGTTTATATTCAGGGCATCCCAGAAACAAAGCAAAAAACAAACACACACACGCAAACCTCTTTTTCGCTTGCAAATATTCAGAAGTATACAAATAATCATTAACTAGATTATTAAAATGTTTTTCTAAGAAGGACCTCGCCCTGTCACAGGCCATATTCAGATCTGCTTGATTATATTCTAGAATCACAGAATTACCAAGAAGATCCAACAACCTACCAGAAGCTACGCAAAGTTTCATCAAATAGCCCATCTGACTTTTTCTTATAATAATTGTCTGTTAGTTTTTTATGGAGGGTGGGGTTGTGTAGGAAGCCTCGATCCTACCTCCTCGCACATAATGCTTTTTACTACTATTAATTTCCCATTTTTCTTCTCTCCGTTGTCTCCTCTCGGGCAAATAGGAGTCCAGAGACCTCACAGGGGGTGAGGAATTTCCCTCAGATGGATATTCATGTTCAAAGACCTCTCCGTGCCAAGTCCCCCTGGCTAAAGGCAAAAATGCTACAGAAGGACACCGCACTCTGGCTTTTTAAACACTTTCCGCCAAATCACTACTAAATGGAAATAGATAGCACGACACGCATTCAATGATACGCTGTCCAAATACTTGAATGCTGACATTAAGAAGGTCGTATGCAGGGGCGCCGGGGTGGCTCAGTTGGTTAGGCGTCAGACTCTTGATCTTGGCTCAGGTCATGATCTCAACGCTCCGTGGTTTGAACCCCACATCAAGGTCTGCGCGGAAGGAGGGAAGCCGGCCTGTGCTTCTCCGTCTCTCCTTCTCTCTGTCCCTTCCATGCTTGCACTCTCTCTCAAAATAAATAAATAAACTCTGGGGGGGGGGGGGGGGCTGGAGGGAGAGAGGGAGAAAGATGTCTTCTTTGCGAGTCTATTTTCAGTCAACCCAGGCCATTGCCAACTACTAAATAATATGCTTCTGCTGCCATCTTGTGGTCAATGTGGAAATCGCAACCTCTCTCTCTTTCCCTCTCCCTCCTTCTCTCTCCCTCCACCTGCTTTTTCTATCTCGTGGAGGGTACCTATATCCAGAGCTTAAGGATCCCCTTTTTTGAGTAGGAGGGGAAAACAGCCTGCCTTATGCTCTGGAAGAAGACTGGATTGTTGCTAATACCTTTTCCGGCCTGTATATTCTTTCCCTCCCGTCTCACGCTTTTCTCCTGTTTCCACAAAGCCGTTCTTTCAACAATATTAACTTTTAGCAAGTCTTTCTCCTCGTGTTTGCCTTAATCTAGTTTCCTAGTCAAGTCAATGAAATGCAGATTACAGGAAAAGAAATGTGTCTTTTCATAACAGATTTTCCCTTCCCCACTTTTTCCAAATTGCGTTTTTACAGAGAGAGAAAGAACAAATCGGGTCTTTCCGGCTATAAAATGCCACGGCGCTACCATTCACGGCCAGACTTGGCTGCAGACTGTCAGGATCCAAGGAAGAACCCTGTGGGGAACAGAGAGGCCGCACTGCACGGCAGACGCTCCGGGACAGAGCTCCCCGGGGCCCCAGCTAGACGGAGACTGTGGCCAGCCCAGCATCCCTTACCATTTCCCTGCTGTCCTGCTCACCTGGGGCCCCTGCTGTAGTATGGCAAGGAAATTCATAAATCTGGTGGGGGCAGAAATCAGATGTTTGTCTGATGATATAGTAAAGTGACTCATTCTTAACCAGACTTTGTCCTCCGTACAAGAGCATATTCTCCAAAAGCCCACAATTCTTGCCTCACTCTAAGTCCCCGCTCTAACCCTGGTGGAGAAACTGATCGCTCTCCAAAGAGGCACCAAAGCTAACACAGGCAGCTAGAATCTTCCCAAACGGGGAAGGGGTAAGAAAAGAAGCATGAAAGCCGTGTTCCCCCATCCCCTTCTGTCAACCCATCTACACACAATCTCTACGTTCATATTTTTTTCTTAAAACTTAGCCTTATTGGGGCGCCTGGGTGGAGCCCAGTCGGTTGAGCGTCCGGCTTCGGCTCAGGTCATGATCTCACAGTTTGTCTGTGCTGACAGCTCAGAGCCTGGAGCCTGTTTCGGATTCTGTATCTCCCTCTCTCTCTGCTCCTCCCCCGCTCATGCTCTCTCTCTCTCTCTCCTTCAAACATAAGTAAAAAGATTAAAAAAAACTTTCAACTTAGCCTTATTATAAGCAATAACAGACACACACACCATGGATTTGCTGCAAATGCAACGTCTTCCTCAAACACTTACGGAAACTCCTAACTGTTTGCATGAAATAAATTCACTTGTGCACCACCCAGAAGCATCCCCAGTGCCACAATACTGTGAACATCACACTTCCGGGAATGTCGGTCTGACGTAGACACGCTGAACAGAGAGAGCGCAGTAAATCTCACAACTGTGACTTATAAGTAAGTAGCTTTGAGTGTCCCAGGGTCGAGATTTTCATTTTCTTAGAGCCATTATTCAGATCAGAAGTTCTCAAACATTTTTCCTGCAGTGACTCACCAGAGGGGTGACGTCCCCATGTGCAACACACTCTTGTGAAGAGTCGAGATCGCCTGTGGATTATGTGCAATTTCCTGCCATCTATTTGTCACCACGGTCTAGGAAGCCAGTTGGAATGTGAGTGAAGGGCTCTCCCTAGAGATGTCTGTGAGTGCTCTCGATCTTATTTTCTAAGAAGCAAGGCAAGTCACGAAATTTGATTTTTAAACTATTACCTACTCATTGGAAACTCAAAATAATCAAATACACACCGCTGTGTCTATTTCAGCACAGCTGAAATCTGCCTGGAGAGACAGAGAATGTTGTGCCGTATACTTCAGAACGATCTCACTCTCCGAGAGGAGACTGAACTGAATATGAGCTGGTTTTATTCTCTAGAAGGTTCAGGGATCTTTTGATTGTTGGTTGGTTTTGCTTGCTTGTTTTTAACACATTCTACATATGTGCTGTTCTTACACTTTGCCCAAAAATTAGCATCTGGGAAAAGAAAATTATGGTAAGCTGAGGGTTTTATTAGGTTGGAATTTTTACCGTAAACAGACCTGGTGTCTACCCAGGGGTTTACAACCTAAGATATAAAAGAATTTTCTATTTTAAGAATTTGGGGCATATGGAGCCAAGTTCCTTGGTGGCCATGTGACACACAAAATTAGCATTATCCGTACCACATGGGCAACAGAGACATCGAGAAAAATGTTAACGTTTACCCAAAGGCTTTAGATCCGCTCCTCACGGAATCAGAGTAGCATATAGTTGAAGAAATAGACATACAAATATTTGTAAGAGGCAAACACAGAGGTTATTTTTAGACTCCCCATAAGGTTTGCCAGCAGTGTTCTCACAGCCTTTCAGGTCAGAGTGCTCAAATAAAGACACATTTGAGGATTAAAACACATTAGGAAGCACTCCCTAATTTATTAGGACCAGAAAGGAAGCACAATTTGAATTAGCAACAAATCTGAGAGAATAACTCGAGAATTGTGGTGGGCTCTTCTTGTTCCCAAGTCAAAAATTTAACCCAACAAGGTAATTCCTGTAGACGTCTTATCGGATTAGCCTTCATAAACAAACACTCAGATGAACCCAGCATGTTCAGGATATCAGCTCGCCCACCAAAGTGGTACCCACGCGTCCCTACGCACAACAGAGTCACCTCCCATCAACTCCTAGTATCAACGTATTAACTGTTCACGGCTAAGTTGCACAAATATGTCAAACGAACATGCACTAAAACAAAAAAAGAAAGAAAAGAAAAAGCTATAAACATGCACTTAGTGCACGAGAGAGGCAAATTAGAGACAGTACTTCAAACCTTTCTAGTCAATATCAACTTTATATCGATTGAATTTAAAACTACACCATTTTCCAAGGAAGCCTGGCTTTCTACTCTATTCATACATAAGAAACAGTACGGAAATATTTAGAATAAAAACAGCATCTCGTACAACGAACTAAATAGTGTTTCATGAGGAGTAAGGCTAAGAGTTTTTAAAAAGGAATTTGTTGCTTAAGGGCAATAAGTAAACTAAGGAGATTACTTCCACCATCTGTATTTCTAGAACAAAACAAATCTATTTCAAAGATACCCATTTCCTGGAAATGTGCATATTTTATTGAGCAAATATGTTAAAGTGCTACAGATTTCAATACGGACAGTGGATATCTTTTAAACTTTAGGAAATTCAAATTGCGTGATACCCGAAACATCTGAAGAGAAGATAGACTCTAAAAGGTTAGAGTAGCATTATGAACAACAACTCCGTTCTGCGTGTGCTGTTTTAAGACTTTTGCTAACGAAATAGATCTGGCCGCAGTCACAGACCCTGGGCCGGAACAGAGAAACACGGGGGCGCGCGCGAGAGAAAGAGCACGAGCAGACCCAAGGACAAAGAAAAGGAAGTGAAAAACCATCAGTGAGTGAAAAGGAGGAAGGAACAGAGATTGGGTCCAATACCCGGTTCTGGGAAGCAAAGCTGGCACGTGTGCCCCACACCAAGCACGAGCGTTTGACAAACCGCAAGACGCTGTAGCCTATTGTATGAAGTCTATTGTATGAAGACACGTACATCTTTTCCGCAAGAAACTGATTTGGGCCAACGCAGAGGAGTCTCAGAATAACGACCACAGCAAGAAGTGTAACAATCATACGATGAATTAAGTAGCTATCTGTGCACATGCACACACACACAGACACGCACACACCTACAAGTAACCACACACACGTGGTCCCTTCTCTTCAGGGACCCAACAGCAAGGCTTTGGGACAATTCCCAAACTTCAGTAACCTCCAAGAGCTACAAGAATCCTGGATAAGACAGCGTCCCGAACTCCGCGAGGCACATTCTCAACAGCAAATGAAAATAATTATTCATATTCTGAGCAACTACAAAATCAGCTGAAAATCTGATCAAAAGAAAGGGTTTTTTATTTACTGATTTATTTATTTTGAGAGAGAAGGCACAGGAGCAGGGGAGGGGCAGAGAGAGAGGGAGAGAGAGCACCCCAAGCAGGCTCTGCACTGTCAGCACGGAGCCCAATGCGGGTCTCGAACTCATTACACCGTGAGATCATGACCTGAGCAAAAGCCAAGAGTCAGACACTTAACCGACACTTGAGCCACCCAGGTGCCCCAAGAGGAAGGGTTTTAATGCACTGTGGGCATCTCTTCCACAGTAGGGTGAGAGGGTGCTTTGGAAAGAGGATCAAGATATGACATCTGTCGTGTTTTCAGGTCTGTTAGAAATAACCTCAAGGGGATCAGCCAAATTTCTAATGACTACGTGATTAAATGTGAACTTTCAGCCTATACATAGATCAATGGTTCCAACGTCACGGGAATTCCTGGCATGTCACAAATACATCTGGAAACGGTACGTGATTCCAGAAGCTGAGCCAATCTCAAAGCAGAGTGAATAGGTCTGAAACAAGAAGTCCGGACAGACGAGAAGTTGAAGACATCAATTCACCAAGTCAAGCACCGATGCGAAATTAAGAAACCTGAATTACTTTTCCGGTCCCGTTTCTGAGATCCTGTAAAAGGCACTTTGGTGATAATGTGCTCCATTTTCTCATCACTAAAGGCAGGGTACTGCCCCATGCGATACCCGTGCAGCTCTGACCGAAAGGAGTGATGAAAGCCTACGCTCAGAACCTGTCCTCTCCCAAAGACCAGGATGTTGAGAAGCCTCCCAGCACAAAAATCCTCCCCTGCTCTCCTCAGCCCGCCTCCCCTTAAATTCCGGTCATAAATGTTACTCATCTGAGCCAAGGAAACCAACGTCCTCTCCCAGAAGCTGTTAAACTATTACTATGTTAACCCGGCAAAGATAACTGGGTAACACATTGATATATTGTCACTTAGCAAGAAATTCCTTCTGTTGGGAGAACTGGTAGGGACAAAGGGATTAGCATGAGCTGCCTGGTCTGCAAGGCAAAAGGCAAAGAGTCTCATGAATGGTGTTCACAGGACGCAACCCAGATCGCTGTCCCAACCATCGTATTCATCATCCCCACCTGTGACAGGAGAAGGGTATGAAGGAAGCAAAAAGAGAGACTGGTAAACTGACCATCCCAAGAGAGGCACGCCTGAGAAAACCCCAGCCTGGCGAGCGCGTCCAAGCCTATGTGCTGGATACAGGAGTTCGGAGGCCAGAGGTCACTAGACTGCTGGCTCTAGGACTGTTCACAGAAATCCTATTCGAAATTAGGGTAGGTTTGTTTCTTTCTGCCCGAAAGGCCTCACCAGTCACCAAGATGGAAATTACCCAATTCCAAGGTGACAGTATGTGACAGCTTAGAACCTGGGCCCTACAAACCTCAAGATTCGGGCTTGAAACTCATCTCTCGTGTTTCCTAGCTGTGAGATCTCAGGCGAGCGACTTCACGACTGAGATTCCTCACGTGCACAGGCTTTGCTCTCCCGATCATGATTATCTCTGCTATTTTCAAAGGCGCTGTGTCTTCTCTCTGTGAATAATTAGTCAGCTGGGCCCAGAGTTCGGCTGGTACCGAGTCATTTCATTGAAGTTGCTTATATCAAAATTAGGCCAAAACCCTTGATTTCTCGTCTGAAGGTCAAACCAGACCTGAATGGAATTAGACATGCAAAAAGCAAAGAGTTTTCTGGGGCATCCGTCCCGAAGCATCCGTGTCCCAGTGGAAGGAGGTTCAAGTTCCAAATGATGAATCTGCATCGTCAAGAATCAAGGGATTTGTAAAAGGAATAGCTCAAATGGCTTTGGAAAGAATCCACTGTCCCTGTTACAGATTAATATTGATTCCAGGCTTTGCCTGAGCCAATTTAAAAACAACAACAACAACGGTTTGCAGTCCTCTGAGCTAAATGGGCAGCCAAAGCAAGGAATTCAGGTGTGCGTAAAACACGGAGGGAAAGAATTAAGGATATTAGGTAATTCTTGATGTGGTGTATATCCAGGCACGGAGCGTAGAGCTCACAGAAAACAACATGACGTACTGGGACTCAACTGGCAGAAAGTGACATAGAAGTTCAAGATATCATCATCACCATCCAAAACACCGTCCTGTTTTCAAAGATAATCACTTGATCCCTACTGGGCATTTCTATGGGGTCTGAAAACGAGGGCTGCAATAAGTCGGATGTTTTCTTTTTGAACACGATCATCATATTGTACACTTGATACTTATGCTGAGCACTTAGATCTTCCCTTTCCCTAGTATAATGTTCATCTAAGCATTCCTTGGATACTGAGATCATTCTTAATGGAAATTGTGCCTTCTGCCCTCCGTGGACACATAGAGGCAGATCTGGCTAATTGGACTGACTTGATTACAACAGTCGGTGAATTCTCCCATTTCCTTCCCCTGCAATAAATGCGTAAGATATTTTCGCCACCTGTTATGTAAATATTTTCGATTGCCATCATCTTCTAAATCTAAAACGGCACTTTTAGGCAAAAGCTCTGTTTTTTTTTTCCTCCTGCCCACCAAACAGACTCCTACCATTTCAAAATACGTGTTCTTTCCTGTGCTAAACGCTGTGTGTCTTAGCAAAGTTTGAAATGAACTCCTGAATAGTTATCCCGCAAATCCAGCAGCAACTGCAAAGGAACACCAGCCTTGCAATAAAGCAGTCTCTGAGCCCAGGGATGCGGTCAGGATACTGCCACTTTCTTTTTTTTTTTTATTAAATTTTTTTTTCCAACGTTTATTTATTTTTGGGACAGAGAGAGACACAGCACGAACGGGGGAGGGGCAGAGAGAGAGGGAGACACAGAATTGGAAACAGGCTCCCTCTGAGCCATCAGCCCAGAGCCCGACGCGGGGCTCGAACCCACGGACCGCGAGATCGTGACCTGGCTGAAGTCGGACGCTTAACCGACTGCGCCACCCAGGCGCCCCAGGATACTGCCACTTTCAACACGGGCTACGTAAGGTGACGGAATATTGAGCCCCCCAATCCGAGTATCTGATAAGCAGGAAATACACTTTAAAAATTTTTTATTTTAGAGAGAGAGAGAGCGGGACAGAGGCAGGGGAAGACAGACAGAGAGAGAGAGAGAATCCCAAGCAGGCTCCACACAGCACAGAGCCCCCACGTGGGGCTGGATCCCATGACCCTGGGGTCAGGACCTGAGCTGAAACCAAGAGTCAGAGGCTCAACCGCCAGAGGCACTCAGGCACCCCATGATGGACTTTATTTCCGAAGCGTCTTGTCTGCTGTTACGTGTTGTATCAGACGACTCCTTTTTCAATCATTCTCCTTCTTGAACCAAATTAAGGTGCCTCACCAACAATGAAGTTGTGATTGTCTCTTTCAGGGCTAGGGGTCCTACCTGATGCCCATGGCTACTGTCCCGGAAGAGTGTACCCGACCAAATCGTTTCAACCCTAGTGAGCCGGCTTGCTGAAAATACACCCCAGGCTCCCCCTTGGAAAGTATAAAAAACCCAAGTGCTCAGTGGGAAAAAGTTCACCCTGGATCCCAGCGAAAAGCAGAGAGGAAGTTGCAGAGCATTCCAGCTCCTTGGTGTCCATACAAACATGCCCTGACCTCTCCTGAGCAGGCTCCCCTCCCCGCACAGGCCGGAGGCTCCTACCCCTAACACCAAGGCAGGGTGGGGGGGGGGGGGGGGGCCTAGGAAAGATCAGCCATTTCCTCCCAGCGCACACAAAACGTCCCTTCGCTGCTGGAGAGATTTCATCCTGGAGGATAAAAGCGCCTCTGAGAGCCAGCCCCCGAGTGAGGGAGGACTCTGGGTGGGGAGAGTCAACGCGGGGCCCCTGTGCTGCGAAGGGGCGCTGGTTACCCAGGAGGGGCGCAGCCCAGAGCGGGGATCTGAAATGCCAAAAATGCGCCAAAAATGCGATAAAGCCCCGGCCGGCCCGTCGGCCCCGGGAGGCCAGCAGCTGCCGGGTGACCGCTGACGAAGTGGCTCCTCAAGGAGGTGGGCAGATTGATTCCAGCTGCTGAGCGAGGGGCAGGGCAGCGGCCGCGGAATGCGCAGCCCGGCCGCGCCGCCGGAGCCTCAGCCCGGGGCAGCCGCCTCCCCACCGAGGGCAAGGCCAGAGAGGAGGGCCTTGTTTGGGTCTCGGCCTGGCGGAGGGAAGAATGCCACCGTTCCATCGGGCGGGGACGTTCAGGGCAGGCTAGGCCAAACGGTGCCATGTGGACGGTGTCACTTTGTAAGCCGAGTGTCCCTTGGGACGCTGAAAGCGGTCCCCCTAGACGTCGGTTCGGAACGGGCCCAAGCCCCCAAGGCGAATCCTCTCCGCCCGGCTCCTGTGTTTCTCCCCTGCCCCCTCCCAGCGCCTGGCCCTCTTCTAACAGCTCCTCGACCCTGCCCAGCCGCCTGTGCTCCCCTCCCCCACCGCACAGGCACGCTCATCAATGCACTGGAGAGGGAGACAAAGGAGGGGGTGCAGTGGCGGGGGAGGGGGGCCCTGAGAGCCAGGATGGAGACCGGACAAGAGAAAGTGCTCTTTACAAGGGCTGGCCTCCACCTCAGAGAGCGAGGGGGGAGGGACGACTTGAGGGGTCCCCTGGGAGCCCCAAACTCAGACACCGAGTGATCTAAGAGGAGGGAAGAGGGGGGCGGGCATGAAGGCACGCCTAATGGAATATTCAATATCCTGCGAAGTGCACTTTGGGCCGCGCACTTCCACAGACTAAAAGCCAGTAATGGACCCTGGAGTGTGCACTTCCTGCCCTAATGTCCACGGGCGCTCTAATGCTGGAGCTAATCGATCAGCCCCTCCGCTGCAGGCGGCGGGGAGTGCACAAGCTTCCTACTTGCGGCCAAAGTCGCCCGGCCTCCTCCGCGCGCTAGCCCCGAGCCGCACACAACTCGCAACCGGCAGGATCCGGCTCTTCAAGTGTCCGGAGAGGAAGGGAAGGAGCCAGGAGGCGCCCGGAGGGACGGCTCCCCTCCCGCCTCACCCCCACTTGAAGGCGCAAACGTTCCCAAGGAAGGCAACAGGCAGGCAGCGTGGTCCGCCCTGGGACGGGGCTGGCCCGCAGCCCCAAACCCGCCTCAGGTGCAAGGTCACCGCGGCGCCCGCAAGCCCGGGGCGCGCGGACGTCCACAAAGTGGGATTTCCTCGCAGTTTCGCGCTGACTTCACAGCTGCCTGGAGAGTGACCCTCTGCATAAACCTCCACCCCCGACCCGTCCCCACCCGGGAGGCCGGATCCCTGCAGCGGAGACGCGCCCCCGTCCCGCCTCCCCACGCCCCTGCACCGGCCCCGCGGGGCCCCGCCGCGGGGCACATTCAGTCGCTGCACCGCACCCGACCCCGGCCGGCCGCCCCTCCCCGGGACGCCGGCGCCCCCCGCTCCTCCCCCCCCTACCCCGAGCACGCCCTGCGGCCCGGGACTGGGGTCGCCTCGGGGAGCCCCAGCGACCCCGGGACGCGCGGGGCTCCGTCCCCGCAGCCGGGCGCGGCCCGACTC
>NW_024412442.1:6264985-6265418 GCF_014898765.1 Herpailurus yagouaroundi
GAGCGAGCTGCAGGAGGACTTCGCCCAGATCCTCATGCTCAAGGAGGAGCGCATCAGGGAGCTGGAGAAGCGGCTGTCGGAGAAGGAGGAGGAGATCCAGGAGCTGAGGCGGAAGCTGCACAAGTGCCAGTCGGTGCTGCCCGCGCCCTCGCCGCACATCGGGCCGCGCACCACCCGGGCGCAGGGGAGCTGAGCCGAGGCGCAGACCGACCGCTCCTTCCACGACCTGCGGCAGGCGTTCCGCAAGTTCACCAAGTCCGAGAGGTAGGCGCCGGCCGGGCGCTGCGGGCCGGAGGCAGGCCCGCTCGGGCGGGGGGCGCGCGCGCTCGCGGAGTGGGGTGTCCCCGCGGCCCCCGGGCCCCGGCCGCGTTTCTTTTTGTGCCTGGCCGTCACGTGCCGGGCCGGGCTCCGCGGGGAGACGCGCCCCGGCCGC
>NW_024412442.1:6265518-6306963 GCF_014898765.1 Herpailurus yagouaroundi
GGCGCGGGGGGCGAGCGCGGCGGGCGCGGACCCCGGAGCCGGGCGGGCTGCGAGCCCCTAGCGCCGAGCGGCCGGGGAGCGAGCGCCCAGGGCAGGGACGGGACGTCTGAGCGCGGAGCGGAGGCGAGGCCGAGCGCTAATCCCCAGGCTCTCGGGGGAATAGGTGATTATCTTTCATTGAGAAACCAATTAGAGCTGCCCGGCCTCCCCCGGGACCCCCGCCCCCGGGCGCTCCGTGAGAACCCCGCGCGCGCCGCCCGCCGAGAGCCGGGTGGACCAGACAGCCGGCCGTCACCCCATCGCCCAGCGAGCGCTCCCACACGCTATATGGTACCAAAGGGAAGGGGCGGGGTGGGGGGAGCTCGATGCCACTCGGTCCTCGAAATAGCAACAATCACCATGTGATCTGGCAGATGACGCAGCGCTTGTAACCGGAGCCTAAAGACTTTGTGGGGTGTGTGTGTGTGTGTGTGTGTGTGTGTGTGTGCGCGCGCGAGAGGGTGAGAGGGTTCATGAACACCGCGCCGCCTTCACCCGGCAGCTGCCTTAATTCACCTTGCTTTTCACCGTCCGCTTCTCTTCTGCTCTGGATCAGGTAGGGAGGCGGGGGAGGGGGAAGGGGTGCGGGCGCGCGTGTTTCTCTTACTGGGAAGCCCTGGGGCTTTGACCCCCCACTAATAATGGCAAGGCGTTCGCAGTTCCAACTTTTTTTCAGCCGAAAATTGTGCTGGAAATCGTCAGCTGTTGGAAGGAAAGTTGAATGAATATGCACGAAGTAATGAGCCAAACGCTTGGCGGGATGAGGGGCAGGCCCTTCTACTGTGCACTTCTCGGAGCCTGGATTTTATTTCACGCGCTACAATTAAAATGTGTGTACATCCAGCATCCGAATGGAATCGCAGCATCGTCTTCCGTGGCCGTGAAGCGGCATCCGCCCCTGCCGCAGGGCTGGCACGCGGGACCAGGGCCGGGCTGAGGGAAATTGAAACCGAAATTGCATCTGTAACCTGTATTTCTCCCTCACCTGCCTTTCCATCCCCTCACCTTATGCTAAATGGATTCTTCTTCCTGTTTGAGCCTGAGTATGTGCTAATGCCTAAAATTTCTTTTTCTTATGTATGTGTGTGTCCCAGAGAGCATATTTCATAACGTAAATCACTGTTTAAGGGTTTATCTGCCACGGGAGGAGTTGATCAGGTAATGATCAACAGATTAGTAAATGTGTTTTTAAAGGAAAAAAAAAAATACACGCAGACCAAGATACCAGAGGACTCTGCAATCTCAGCTTAAAGAAAGATCAGTGTATAATCAGTGGCTACTTATTAAAAACGAAAATCTTTCTACCTTGTCTGAAACTACTAACTCATATACTTTGGTTTGTAAACAAATCCTGAAATATATTTTATTCTAGGGATTTACTATTGACTGTTAGTTTTGCTCATCTGATTATTTTCAATCAAACACCTTTCAAACCACAGCTGAATTCTTAGTCACACCAGATGCCAATCTGCTTCTCATCTTTGAGAAGGAGTTGTAAGTCCTGTTGGTGTGGTCGCTTCTATCTATGACCAACTTAAACTTCCCGAATCCTTTTAGGAACGCTCACAAGTGATATTTTAAAAATAACACATTAGTAAACTTTATCACATTCAAAACTAGCAGAGGCTCAACCTTATGAAACAGATACAGTTTTAAAATGATTCCTGGACAGGTTTTTTTCAAGTTTTGCATGATCTTTTGTACATTTTTTAACATTATTTATTTTTGAGAGACAGAGTGCCAGCGGGGGAGGGGCAGAGAGAAAGGGAGACGCAGAATCCAAAGCAGGCTCCAGGCCCCAAGCTGTCAGCGCAGAGCCTGACACGGGGCTCGAACCCACGGACCGCGACACCATGACCTGAGCCTAAGTCAGACGCCTAACCTACTGAGCCACCCAGGTGCCCCTCAACTTTTATATTATCTTAAATGCAGATACTCAAATGTTTCTCCTGCTTATTTAAAAAAAAAAAAAAAAAAAAAAGCATGGGGTGCTTGGGTGGCTCAGTCAGTTAGGCGTCCGACTTCGGCTCAGGTCACGATCTCGCGGTCAGTGGGTTCGAGCCCCGCGTGGGGCTCTGTGCTGACAGCTCAGAGCCTGGAGCCTGTTTCAGATTCTGTGTCTCCCTCTCTCTCTGACCCTCCCCCGTTCATGCTCTGTCTCTCTCTGTCTCAAAAATAAAATAAAAACGTTAAAAAAATTTTTTTAAAAAACAATATTTAGACCAAGATTTAACATATACACATACACACAGACACACTCCTCAAAACCCTAAATTCATCCCTAAGTTCCAAAATTAATCTTATTTTTTCATACGTCAGTTTTAACTTAAGCGATGTTGACATTAAATCTTGTCCATTGGCTTAATAAATATTTAATTTAGAGCACAAAGAACACTTGAGAAAAGATAGCCTGGCAGGAGAGTAAACCCTGAATTACGGAAAAAAAAAAAAAAATAGCACTTCATAGCTGAAAACAATTAACCCATCTAACCCAATCACCTAACATTCTAAGAGAAAAAAAAAAAAAAAAGGATGCCTAAAGGTAAGGTCCAAGGTCACGACCTAAGTTAATAAGTTTGGATCCGAAATTCTCAATGCCCACACAGAGTGCTTTCCCTAACAGGCTGCTCCTAGCTCAACACCAGAAAATCTAGAAATTCTATGATTCAGACAACGTGGCGTTCAAAGACGTGGCTTTACCCTGTGTCATTTGCTTTTGACTCTGTAGCAGTAAGTTTCAACTATCAAAGCAAAAGTATTAATGAATCTTAGTTTTAGTTTGTTCCGTTTCCTGTTTTTCTTAAAGGAGAAGGTCGCCATCTAGTGCCCTTGGAGAGATTTGCTAAATAAAAATCAACCACAGTGAAGTGAGGTTATGTCCTTAAATACCCGTAGAGTGTTCTTATGTTCCTTATTTGAGAGAAAGAAAGAAAATACGCTGAATTTTGTATCAGAGTAAAAACATTTTTAAGAATTAAAATTTTAAGAATTTTAAGAATTAAAAATGTACATGGGGCGCCTGGGTGGCTCAGCCACTTCAGTGTCTGACTTTGGCTCAGGTCATGATCTCATGGTTTGTGGGTTGGAGCCCTGCGTTGGGCTCTGTGCTGACAGCTCAGAGCCTGGAACCTGCTTCAGATTCTCTCTCTCTCTCTCTCTCTCTCTGCCCCTTCCCCACTAACGCTCTGTCTCTCTCTGTCTCAAAAATTAACATTAAAACAATTTTAAAACGAAAAAAGAATTAAACATTTACAATCTTTTGGCCACTGAATAATGATTTACATATTATACAGCTTTTTCAATGCCCTTTATGCAACCGATTTTAAGGCTCATAATGACTATAAGGTGGGCACTAGCATTCATTTCCATTTTGTGGATGGAGAAACTGACGCTCAGCCAGATTAGGTAACATAAGCATGGTCACAATGTCCAGATTTGACGTAGCCTGTCTTAATCCCTGAGTGGGATAAACCCCAACCTGAAATGTTTTAAAATGTCCACTTCTCTATGAGCCCAGAGACAAGCAAAAGTAAAAGTTCTCTGATAATGGGAACATGCTAAATTTAAAACCCATTATGAACCCGGATAAATCTCTAAGGCACTGGCTTCTCAGCGATCTATTAACCAAAACTGTTTTCCCTGAGATACTTGGGGATCTACTCTCCATTTCATACCCGAGTTCAAAACAATGTGTTTAAAATATACGTACTTTCAAAATGTTATGGGGTGTGTTGCCTCTCTACCCCCTAGCAACAAGGAACATCTTGCAAAGAACTGGAAGCCTTATAGATAGCTCAGGGGACATTCTTGTCCTTTGCTCCAGGTCGACGTCCCAGGAAGCAATGGGAGTCGATAAAAATTTTTTAAAAACTAAAAGTCAGTCTGCTTTTTATCGTCACTGTATGACACAAGCCGTCCAGAATGTCAGTGGAAAAATACTCCCCTCCCCAAAATATTTCATTGGTCTAACTTCAAGCAGTTGCTGCGTTCACTGCTGAGCGGATGAACCGCTCCCAGAGCCACACCCCTGCAACAACACTGAGCTTTAGTACAGATTATTAGGGTCCGAGGACCCGGAGCAAAGAGAACAGGCACGTGCAGACGGCGGGAGTGAGTCTCCTGAATGGCAGCAGGAGAAAGGTTGGAGAAAATGAAAACAGGGCCAGAGGTCCCAGCCTCTGGAATGGTTGGCATGGGTAGGGTGGGGGTGGGGACTGAATCCCAACACCTTATATCCAAACGCTCCTCTTGGTTACAAAACGACAGTAGTTGCAGAAAACTGCTTACAATGCATTTCCCATCCAGGGATGCAACTAGCGAATGGAGCCTAAAGATGTGTATTTATGTCTCAACTCTTATCACTTCCCGAGCTGTGTGCTCTCGGGCAAGTCCCGAAACCTCATGGGGACGTGCTTCGCCCATTTGCAGAATGGTAGCACCTTTGTACCTTCGAGGATTCTGTAGAATTCTGCCTTCCCGGTGACTCACATTTTGAAATTATCAGTCCGTTCGTACAGAACGACATGCATCCATCAACTTCAGCAGAGTTTAAAATTTTTTTTTTCAACGTTTATTTATTTTGGGGACAGAGAGAGACAGAGCATGAACGGGGGAGGGGCAGAGAGAGAGGGAGACACAGAATCGGAAACAGGCTCCAGGCTCCGAGCCATCAGCCCAGAGCCCGACGCGGGGCTCGAACTCCCGGACCGCGAGATCGTGACCTGGCTGAAGTCGGACGCTTAACCGACTGCGCCACCCAGGCGCCCCGAGTTTAAAATTTTTGACAAGAAAGAGTTAAAGCAGAGTCTAGATGGTCCTTTAAAGATTACAGTGTGCTTTGTGATTAACAGAAGCTTGGAGCATTTTCTGTTAATTGTACATCATACTAGACGTGGCTTCGACGTTAGTGCCTAAACCACGTACTGGTGACCACGAGTGTGGTCACACTTTAGGCAACATAAAGGCGTGAAGTCCTGAAACACCTCCACATCTGCATCGACCATATAGAATGGAAAAGCGGCAAATGAAACGCTGCCTCAGTTAAACCTCAAAATTAGCTTCCGTTTATGGTATTTACTGAATACCATATGTTTGCCCTCCAGGAAAAAATACATAAATGCTTTTGGCCACGTGGTCCTGTGGCTGTACATGGAGCTCTTCCTCATGTTGCCTACAACGGGGAGACCATGGCCATTGGTGATATTTCTGTTATCTCCTCTACAAGGTTTGAGTATTGCAGAAGTCAAATTCTGAGATATATTCAGAACCTTGAAATACGGAATATTACTCCTGGAATATGGACATAGGGAAGGCTATGGGACTTCAGGCACATAATTATATCTCCCTGAGCCTCAGTTTTCCCAACTACGGATGGGTATGAAGGTCTCTTGCGCCTGGACTTATAAGGCTCAAATGAAGCCAGATGAAAACCAGATGCTTATCACTTAAATATGACCCTATATAAATAAGTAGAAATGAAAGGGTAATGCTCCCCCCCCCCACCCCCACCTGGATTCTTGAAAGGAAAGTCCCCCAGCAGGGGGCAGAGCAGACAGGTTCCGTGATGGTGGTGCGGTGGTAATATTTATACTACATTCAGCCTAGTCATCAGTTGCGGTGACAATTGAAAGACAGCCCCCAAGATACCTACGCTTGGTGAATCTGCACCCTCCCCCAGTTATTCAAACACAACGACTCAAGGTATTGCTCTGAAAGGATTTTACAGCTGTGGTTAAGGTCCTGTGTCAGTTGATTTTAAGATAAGATCATCTGGTGATGTTAAGATAAAATCAATCAGGTGAGCCTTTAAAAGGGATTGGGCTCCTCCCGGAGACAGGGTTTCCAAGCCTGAGAAGGTTTTGATGCAAGAGGGAGTCTGCATTGCTGCCTTTGAAGACAGAAGGACCATGGGGGGCGGGGGGGGGGGCGCCTGGGTGGCTCAGCCGGTTAGGCATCTGACTCCAGCTCAGGTCGTGATCTCACGGTTCATGGGTTCAAGCCCCATGTCAGGCTCTCTGCTGACAGCTCAGAGCCTGGATCCTGCTTCGGATTCTGGGTCTCCCTCTCTCTCTGCCCCTCCCCTACTCATGCTCTATCTCTCAAAAATAAATAAATATTTTTTTTTTTTTTTTAAAAAGGACTATAAGGAAGGCAGGTGGAAATCTAGGTGCTGAGAGTGAGCGTGACCACGGACACACAACCAGCAAGGAAATGGGGACCTCAGTCTTACCGTGGCAGAAAACAGTCCTGTCCCAGCCATGACAGCTTGGAAGATGACCCTGAGGCCCAGAAGAGAGTGTAGGCTAGTTGGCATGTTGGCCTCAGCCTTACGAGACCTTGAGCAGGGAATCCAGCCAAGCCACGCCCAGACTTCTCACCTCCAGAACAGTAAGATAAGAGGTGAGTGTTGCTTTAAGTCTCTGAGATCATGGTGCTTCCTGAGACAACAAGATAAAACTAATGAATTCGGCTATCATTAAAAACATCCACTAAAAAGGCCAGAAATATTTTACCACTCTTAAAAGCCCGACTTTACAAGAGTCATTTTTAGTGAAACCACTTTAGTACGTTTCAGATAGATACTCGGGGACAGAGAAAGTTGTCAGAACTTATAAACCGCTTGAAACACACGGATGACAGTGTGAATAGCGTTGTGAGTAGGACAGACTCTGAGCCTTAGCTGTCTCCTCTGTGAAACGCTAGTAACTATGTCATAGTATCTTGTGTTCTTGACCATTTGTTTTGGCTCTGGGAATACATTTAAATAATCTTGGATTCTTATTAATTGGCTATTTCCATAGCCATCCATGGAAATTAAGGGCCCCTGCATCATACCGCCTTCCAGGTTCATGTAGTAATCAAATATTTGAGAAGAGGGGACAGGAAAGAGTACAAATCCCTTGAGTTTAGCTTTTTATTTGATTTAGTTTGATTCTTTGGTTTTTTAAAATGACAGAGACTGACCGATCTTCTTCCAACATTTTTTTTTTAAGTTTTTAATTTATTTTTATTTTCAGAGAGACAGAGCGAGCAAGCAGGGAAGGGGCAGAGAGAGACAGAGAATCCCAAGCAACCTCTGCACTGTCTGCAAGGAGCCCGATGTGGGGCTCGATCTCACTATACCGTGAGATCATGACCTGAGCCGAAACCAGGAGTCAGACACTTAACCGACGGAGCCACCCAGGGGCCCCTACTTCAAGCATGTTTTACAGAAAGTGTTCTGAAAGTCAGAAAATAGATATACACGATATAGAATTCAGAAAACACAAAAGGATGTTGGGGTGCCCCAGCCACCCTGACCCCCTGTATGGTGACACCCATTCGTGATTGCCATTCTCTCGTGTATGCCTCACTATTGTATTCTCATGTAAGTAAGCATAGCTATACATAAATACCTATTTTTACACACATTTGACACCGAAGTGTTAATATCTGCTCTGTATGTTAGCTTATTGCCTAGCTTAGTGCTATAATTTCCCGACTTTGAGAACACTAGGAGACGTTGTCCCATTGTGTGACAAAATCCTGGGTGACAGGAGTTCCTCCAGTAACTTCAGGGAGTGTGCCCTTCCTTCGTGCAGACATTATTTATACTTCTTCTTAACCTCAAAGATATTGGGCATCTTTATTTATTAAATATTCTTACTGAAAACTTCACAATGGTCTGATGCTTTCAGAGAACAAGGCAGGCATTCTTACCTACATACATCTTTAAAGGATGTGATAAAATTAGCACCTGCTCTTTGTTGATGGAGACCCGCATCTGGGCTCATCCCAGGTTGTTCCGAATTAATGATCCTCATGTACAAAAAAGCAAAGAAGCCATCACTAGGGATAAGGAGCACTGTGTTTTGACAGCCTCTGAGCCTTTATAAATAACACGTTTTGGTTTTTTTTTTGGTTTTGTTTTTGGTGTTTTTTTTGGTCTCCAATCAAAACTGCATAGTTAGCTGAAGAGAATTCATTTACTAGTTCTGGTCCCATGAGGACACATTTATTTGGAAATTATTTTCTCAACCTATGTGGTCATTTATTATAAAAATATAATTTGTTTTTATACCTGGGGGGAAAAATAGTTGCATGGAACCTACTGTATTCCGGGACATATTCAAACTCTCATATTTACAGCTGACACTCCCCAGAGCCGTGTTCGTTAGATCTTCTCCACCCGTGCTGCAGAGGACAACAATTTAGAAGGCCTAGCGAAAGCGGGAGAGTGCAAGAAACAGCTCCAAAGCCTCCCAGATTAATCTGAAGTAATGGCTTTAGTTACAATGAAACAACTTTGCATTGAAAGATGCTTTGGCTGAGCGGATGTCTGCCCCTCCCCGCAGGGTGGCTTTTCAGCACCCATCGTTCGCAGGGAGCAGAGAGGTGGCAGGAAGACAGAGGATATTGAACTAAGAAGACACGATACCCACAGCCCTTCATTCAAGACTTCATCCGCTAAAGGGAGATCACTTTACAGAGTGCAGGCGGGCAGACATTACTCAGACTGTGGCTAAAATCATCAGCAAGAAACCCTGCCAGGAATGCCTCAGTGTAACATGAGGTGGTGCTGGAGTGTGTGCGTGCGTGTGTGTGTGTGTGTGTGTGTGTGTATTTCAGTCACGGCCCTTTTCTTCTAAATCATCTTCTCTAGCTGGGGTCGGTCAGTAAACGCAAGCTCTTCCTTAAAAACTGCCTCCACTCAGGACATTTGGATAGTTCCACGTTAAGAGCAGGCATGGAGTGATGTTAAGAACAGACGGGAAATGCCACAAGTTGTTGGGGATCAGCCTCCAGTGTGTTGTCATCAATCAGGAGTGTCCACTCCCTCCCCTCCACAGCCAAACCGATTTACCTTTGGCACAAATGTCAAGTTAGCATTCTAGGAAAGGCACGGGAGAAAGGCCATTGACGTCAGGCATCATTTTATTAAGAGACGAACCATGACTCCTGCATTGTTCCTTTGAAAGGGAAACAAACCAAAAAAGCAATGCCTGCATTTACCTGAACGGATGTACTTGGCTTCATTCATTCAAGTATTTTTGCTCACTTTTCTGCAGGTCCCAGGCATGCCGCTGGATGACTGGGGACACACAGAGACAAGTAGGACATAGTGTCCACCCTCCAGAAACGGACGAACGTGTGGGAGCAGCCGAGGGGTGGACACACATACGTAAATGACTATCGCAAAGCTGTAGTGAAAAATGAGGTTATCCCGGTGCAAAGGAAGGGGCGGGGGAAACACTGGATCCTTGAGTGTGTGTGAATGTGAGTGTGAGAGAGAGGCAGAGACGTAGTGCCCACCAGAGAGCAAGAATCACCACATCACCGATTGATACGTGCCCACTTTGTTGAAACCGAAGGATTAACTTGGTAAACAAATGAACGAGGTAGTTGAATTTCCGGTGTGGGAGGCAGAAAGCCACACGCTTCCTGGAAAGTCTACGTGGAGAGACAAGGGCCGTGTGGAGGCCCCTCCAAGGACTGTGAATTTTATCCTAGGAGGCACTGAGGATTTAATAAAATGCCATAACCAGGGAAATTGTACGGTAAGTGACATATGGAAAGTTCCAAAGTGATATTTGAAAACAACCAACTATATGCGTAGCACCCATAAAGTGATACTACAGTGTCCCCGCGGGATTTTATGTTCGTTCAATTCTGCAAAGACTGCTTTTTCCTTGTGAGTGTGCAAATCCATTCACCAGGAAAATTGGGTTAAGATAATCAGATTACAGAAATACCGTTCCCGGACAGAGCGACCCTTGTGGTTCTGAACACGTGTGTTTGTTTAACAGCTCACACCATACATTCGAGCTATCGTTCTATTTGTGGGAGAACGGAGTCCATTTATCGCTTAGAAAAATTAAATCATGTTCCCAATAAAGACAAAATTAATAAGTAGCAAAATTAATATACAGGGTAGTAGGAAATGCTTATTAGCTTGTAGCATGCGAGAGGGCAGTTTTTCAGATTCTACTACTCAGGGGGCTGTGTGTGTTGGAAAGTAGGAAAAAGGGGGGGTGGCTATCAGCATGAGCAAGGAGAAAACATTTTATCGATGCGTCATCTTTAACAGTAAAAACTGATGATGCTATACTCAGAAAATGAAGAGGAGTGTGTTTGGGGCGCCTGGGCGGCTCGGTGCGTTGAGTGTCCTACTTTGGCTCAGGTTATGATCTCATAGTTCACGGGTTCGAGCCCCACGTCAGGCTCTTGGCTGTCAGCACAGAGCCCACTTTGGATCCTGTCTCCCTCTCTCTTTCTGCCCCTCCCCCATTTGTGCACGTGTGTGTGTGTGTGTGTGTGTGTGTGTGCTCTCTCTCTCAAAAATAAAAAAAAGAGTAGTGTGATTAATCAAAATTCCCTGAATACTATGCTATATCTCACCAGATAGACTTATCTGTACATTCAATGCAATTCCAACAATTTTCAGGGTAAAAGTTGATGAGTTGATCTTAAAATTCATATGAAACAAATATTTCAAGATTTAAAATAACCAAAACACAACAAAAACTATGGTCCTGGACTGTCAACCCTCAAGTGTACTGTAAGGCTATAATAATTAAACCAATGTGATCATTTCCTTTTTAAAAATGGGCCAAGGAAAACACATAGTTTAGAAGCCAATCCTCATCTATGTGGAAATGTAATTTATTATAAAAGTAGCATTTCAAATTATTGGAGAACTAATGTTCACAAATCAGAAGAAAATTTATGTAATACAGATTTTAAATATATTGTATATGTTTATTCAAATATAACATATGTATATGATGTTTTCCCCACTTTTCAATATGCTGAAATATACATAACATAAAGTTTACTGTGTAACCATTTCTCAATGTATAGCTTGGTGACATTAAGTCCACTCACGTTGTTGTGCGAAAATCCCACCATCCCTCTCTACTACTTTTCCATAACTGAAACTCTGTCCCCATTATACAGTAGCTGACTTCTCCCCTCCCCCAGCCCCTGGGAACCCCCATCCTCCTCTTTCTGTATATATGCCTTTGACTTCTCTGGGTACGTCGTTTAAGAGCAATTCTACAGTATTTGTCCTGTGACTGGCTTATTTCACTTTGCGTAGTGTCCTCAAGGTTCCATGCCGTAGCATGTATCACAACTTTCCTCCTTAAGGCTGAATCATATTCCATTGTGTGTATATAATCACATTTTGTTTATGCATGCATCTGTTGATGGATACTCAGGTGGCTTCTCTCTTTTGGCTCTTGTAAGACCACTGTGCTTATTGGTGCACAAATATGTATTTGAGTCTCTGCTTTCAATTCTTTGGGGTACAGAACCAGCAGAGAACTTAGTGGGTGATATAGTCATCCTCTGTTTCATCACAGAGAATGTTTTGTAAACATATAAAACAGAGCTGGGATCCATAACATGCAAGGACTCCCTAAAGGTCAATAGAAATACCGAAATTCCAACACAAAATGACAAAAACAAAGACATTCATCTTTGCTAATGAAATTCACTTTTGCCTATCAAATTGGCCCAACTTAAGAGATTGGTAATACTCCTTCATGTCAATGTTGTCCTAAGTGGGCTCTCCTAAATACAAGTAGGTGCGTAAGTTGTTCATCTTTTGTGGCAAGCAATTTAACGGTAGCCACCAAAATCGTAAGAATACATTTGCTTTTACTCAGCCGTCCTACCTGTAAAAATTAAGCTTATAACATGATTCATGTTTATATACAAAGATTGCTGGTGGGAGGGACGGGTAGTGAGAAGAGCCCCTGGGTGGCTCAGTCAGTTGAGCATCCGACTTTGCTTTCGGCTCAGGTCATGATCTGGAGGTTCGTGGGTTCCAGCCCCGAGTCTGACAGTGCAGAGCCTGCTTGGGATTCTCTCTCTGTCCCTCTCTCTCTGCCCCTCCCACACTCATGCTCACTCTCTCTCTGTCTCAAAGTAAATAAACTTTAAAAAAAATTAACATTTTTTATTTTTGCTGTTTGTGAAAGAGAAAAAATTTAACCTAAAGAATTAAGTAATTGGTGATACAGTCACATTATGAAATGCTACATAGCTATCAAGAAAGAAAGAAGTAGACATGTAGGAAGATCTCCAAAATGTGGTAGAAGTGAAAAAAAAAAAAAAAGAAAACAAGCAAAAAATGTGATTTCATTTATGTGACCATTTTAATGTTATATTAAAACACATGCATATGTATTCTTTTAATGTTTATTTTTGAGAGAGAGAGAGAGCACGAGCAGGGGAGGGGCAGAGGCGGAGACACAGAATCAGAAGCAGGCTCTAGGCTCTGAGCTGTCAGCACAGAGCCCAATACAGGGCTCAACCTGAGACATGCTCCTGAGGGCACGAACCAGGAGACCATGACCTGAGAGGAATGCTCAACGGACTGAGCCACCCAGGCCCCCTTAGATCAGTTGTTACCAGCTGTTACCTTGGGGGAGGGGGGAGGGGGACCACGGGACCACGGGAGGGAGGAGGGAAGGAGAACTGTCGTGTTTTACCAGGTATACGTTGTTGGAACTCTTTAGGATGAGAGTGTGCCCATGTGTGCGGTGCATTCACAAGGTGATTAAGGACTGCTCAAATTGTACCATCTGATGAATTGGGACAGGTACACGCGCCCATAAAACTGTCGCCTCAATTAAGGTAACAGATCATAGCTAATCTTCCCAAATTATGGCACTTCCGTTTTGAAATATGCAAATATGAAGAAAATGACCGAGCCTGACTGATAAACACTATCCAGAAAGGGCTGGAAAGCCCTCCTTCCCTTGGCCTTCCCCTTACCTCAGACTACTCACCCACCGGCATGAGTAGGAATGAGCAGGCAACCCTGTCACTGATGCAACCATCCATCCTAAGATATGCCCTTCAGGCTTTAGCTTCAGAGCTGCGGGTCTGCACTATCTCCCTGGGCTTCTTGTGTATGGCTGCCCTCGAGAGGATAAAATAAATGGATGGGAAGCATAGCATCTTACAGTGTAATGGATTTCAGAAATAACCTAATTTAATCCCCTGCATGGCGCGCGCACACACACGCGCCCCTTCTAAAATATCCCCAAGAGGGGCGCCTGGGTGGCGCAGTCGGTTAAGCGTCCGACTTCAGCCAGGTCACGATCTCGCGGTCCGTGAGTTCGAGCCCCGCGTCGGGCTCTGGGCTGATGGCTCAGAGCCTGGAGACTGTTTCCGATTCTGTGTCTCCCTCTCTCTCTCTCTGCCCCTCCCCTGTTCATGCTCTGTCTCTCTCTGTCCCAAAAATAAATAAACATTGAAAAAAAAAATTTTTTTTTAAAAAAATATCCCCAAGAGACAGCCATCTACACCAATGGCTATATATGCACATAAATTGTTTAAGACATTAGAACGAGTGCAACACACATAGTCCATAAATCAGCCCTTTATCAACATCAGCACCACTGACATTTGGGGCTAGATAATTCTTTGCTGCGGGGACTGCCCTGTGCTTTGTAGGATGGTTTGCGACATCTCCAGCCTCTACGCGCTAGATGCCAGTAGTACCCCTCACCCCGGCTTGTAACAACCAAAAGTGCCTCCAGATTTGACCGTGGCACCAGCCGCGATCCACTGTGTAAGTGGCTGCTAACGTTAATCATCAAAGTGAATTCTCGCGTGAAACATTTCAAAGCTTTATCCA
Source organism: Herpailurus yagouaroundi (assembly GCF_014898765.1). Classification (NCBI taxonomy): domain Eukaryota; kingdom Metazoa; phylum Chordata; class Mammalia; order Carnivora; family Felidae; genus Herpailurus; species Herpailurus yagouaroundi. The sequence goes on from NW_024412442.1 coordinate 6,279,188, forward strand.
TGTTTTTTATGTTATGTTTTTTATGCATCCGATTTCAGTAAGCCCATGGGGAGAGTAGACCAGTAGTTCGTGTCATATTGCCACACTAATTTAAGGGGCTTCACCGTGAAACAGAGTTAGGTATAAAACCCAAAGAAGGTATAAAACCCCGAAAAAAGAAGCCAGCGCAATGCTCCTTCCCTTCTCTGCTCTCTTGTCTCACACATTCTTCAGGAACTCAACTGGAGACCACCAGTCCTCATGCCGGGCCTTATTCTTTCTTTGATGTCAAGTGAATTCTAAGAGAGCAGAGAAACCACAGAATTAATGAGTCATCCGCACTGCGCTTAAATCTAAAAGTTATCATTCAATGACTGGACAGGACAGTTAATATTTTCTCAGACACCATTCAGGAAAAGAGAGAAGAATGTTATCAAGTGAGACATAAACCTGCTTCTCATTTCCTCGAGCTATCTTTTTGAAGATTCTTTTTTTTTTCCACAGGATTTCCAGTACTGTTCTTTTCTCATCGTGTGATATGTGTGAGTGACGTGGAAGTGATATACATCCAATACGTAGAACTTAACCTTCCTCCCTCAGATGAAGCCTTTTACTCTAAATCAAAACAAATGATAAATTACATACACAGAGATTTGGTAGAGACACCTTTTTGTCATCAGTGAAGAAATACGAGGTACAGGCCATCCAACAATTTTGTGTTTGGGTAATTTAGCCTCAGAGTTAATGACATAACTCAATGGATAGTGCTGGAAAAGTTTTGATTATTTAGTAGTAAGAACAATTATAAGACTTCTCTGCAAACTGGAGTTTAGATTGCATTTGAAATTAGTTCCAGTCAAAGCAAAATAGAGAATCAATTAGAGAGATGCCCTCAATGGGAAATTTAATATGTCAGCGCGTTCTTAGTTTTATAGCTATACGTGGTCTAACGTTCCAAAAAAGAAAGTAATGATTGAACATGAGAGGCTATTAATATTTAATATTAACACAAGGTTCATATACATGTGGGATACTGTAGAAGGCTCCAGACTCCGTCTCTTGGATATACTTTAAACTAATATATCCTTATGGCTCACCAAATGGTATTCCCAAATAACAATGTTATTCCCAAATGTTATTCCCAATGTGGTGACATTGGGCAAGTTCTACAATCTCTCCAAGTTTCAATTTCCTCACATGTAAAATAGGGGTACTAGTAATACCTTTATCATTTGGTGATTATGAAAACATGTTTAAGTTTATTTGTTTATTTTGAGAGAGAGAGAGAGCACGAATGGGGTAGGGGCAGAGAGAGAAGAAGAGAGGATTCCAAGCAAGTTCTGCACTGACAGTGCAGAGCCTGATGTGGGGCTCATTCTCAAAAACCATGAGATCATGACCTGAGCTGAAATCAAGAGTCAGGCACCCCTGAAATGAAGTATTTATTAGTGATAGCATTAAGAACCATAGTTCAGCACAGTATTTAATTTAAATAATATTAAATGTCTCCACCTAATTTCTAAGTAGAACCATTACATTATGGTAAACCTTTCTGAAAAGTTACGTGAATATAAGCGTATCGTTTTATTACCATATGCTATCGTTTTGAAATTGTGTCTCTGTGGTACCTTATTTGCAAAACTCTCCACAATAACTGCTTTCCCATATCTATGCCTTTGGAAAACTCCCTTTCCCAATGACTGTGAGCTTAACCATTCTATTTGCTTGGGCCACTTTGGCCAAATGCAACACAAGCTGAGACTTGAAAAGTACCCATACACTGAGACTTGCCTTCTTGTTGCCCTTGGGAACACGGTGACCACTACCACGAGAATGAGCCCAGCCTAACCCACTGGATGATACATGGGACATGACCCAGTGGCCTCCACTATCCCTACTGACAGCCAGCCCACTGCCAGATGTGTGAGATCGGCAGCCCCTGGTTGATGACAAACGTGAGTGAGCCCAGACAGAATAACCAGGAAGACACTCATCCCAACCGAGCTGAGCCTAAACTGTTGACGCATAGAATCGTGAACAAATAAAAGGGCTGTTGGTTCCAAGTCATCAATTTTGGAGTGGTTTGTTACATAGCAAAAGCTAACTGATACAGTCCCCATAGGCGACATTAAGAAATAAAAAATCATAATTCAGAATGTAGCTAATACTCTACATTTACAGTCCTCAGGAAAAATACCAACTTGCTAATAAAATACTGACAACAGCATCAATTCAACCAATAAGCCGAAACCCATCCCATTTGGTTTCATACTTAGTTATTTATAAACAATGGGTGTTGGTATAATGCAGAAGGGTAGGATCCTTGTCTCCACAGAACAATAACAGCAGAAAAGGTTAACATTCCATGTGCTCACTGCAATCAAATGAACAATGGCAAATTTCAGTGTTGTGTTTCGAGATCCCGAGACCGTCTGTAGTTTTGATGGGGTGGGAAGAACACGGATGCCCTATGTTCACCAGCCTTGCCCTTACATCGTCTAGATGTACACTTGGGAACGTGTGTGCCCATACAAGGTATTCATTATTCACTCTGCGTTGCCTGTCTCTCTTCAGAGCTCTACGTTGAGACGTGATTTTTTCACTTCCTGGCACCGTCTTAAACAATTCTGGCTCAGGTTACGAAGCTGCCGAAGAAACACAGGGTATCATTTGCCTCACGGAAAGGAGACTTTGTTTTAAAAGTACAGCCAAGGATGATCTGGAGTCAGCATCCCGGCTCTCCCTTCTCTCACCCCACCAATCTATCTCTACCAGAACGGGCGGGCAGGCCACTGCAGAAAGCAATGGTAGCTGTCACACAAAGTAACGGCCGGGAAGAAGGTTCATGCCAAAGCCCACTGGTTTCCGTAGGTTTGCTCAAGCCACGCTGCCTGAGGGCTGTTTGCACACTTGACAGACGGCCAGGGCCAAGACAAGAAAGCCAGTGAGAGAGAAAATGGAAGAAACGCAAAATGAAACGTGAACCGCATGCTCCTTCCCTATCTTTGGGGACCTTGGCTTGCAGTGTCTGTTCTAACCACCCAGGATTCTTTTCGTTCTATCGCTACTGCTCTTTCCATTATCATGATCACTATCTATGTCCAGTCCCCTAGAATAGAAGCATCTTGAATGAAGGTACCTAGTATGAAACTTTCCCCATGTTTCCCATAGTTTGAAATAATCCCCTTGGTGATAGCTTTTATGGTAATTACCGAGTCTTTGCTATGTGCCAGATAGCACGGCACTTGACACAAATTAGCTCATTATCACAGATCAGTGGAACAGGATAGAGAGCCCAGAAATAAACCCGTGCTTACATGGTCAATTAACCTACAACAAAGGGGGCAAGAATAGCCAATGGGGAAAAGACTGTCTCTTCAACCAATGGTGCCGGGAGAACTGGACAGCAACATGCAAAAGAATGAAACTGGGTCACTTTCTTACACCGTACACAAAAGTCAACTCAACGTGGATGAAAGACCTAAACATGAGACCAGAAATCGTAGAGCTCCTAGAAGAAAATATAGACGATAATCTCTTCGACATTGGCCACGGACACAGTTTTCTAGATAGGTCTCCTCAGGCAAGGGAAATGAAAGCAAAATGAAACTATTGGGGCTACACCCAAATAAAAAGCTTTTGCACAGTAAAGGAAACCATCACCAAAACAAAAAAGGCAACCTATTGAACGGGAGAAAAAATTCACAAATGATCTATCTGATAAGTATTAATATACGAAATATATTAAAAAGGCATACAACTCAACACTAAAATAAAACCCAATTAAAAAATGGGCAGAGAACCTAAACAGACATTTTTTCCAAAGAAAATGTACAGATGACAAATAGAGATATGAAAAGATACTCAGTCAACATCACTCATCATCGGGGAAATACATATCAAAACCACCATGAGATAGCATCCCCCACCTGTCAGAATGGCTGGAATCAAAAAAGAAACAACAGGTGTTGGCGAGGGTGTGGAGAAAATGGAACCTTTGTGCACTTTTGGTGGGAATGCAAACTGGTGCAGCCACTGTGGAAAACAGTGAGGAAGTTCATCAGAAAATTAAAAATAGAAATACGATACGATGCAGTAATTTCACTACTGGATATTTACCCAAAGAAAACGAAAACACAAATTCAAAAAGATATACGCACCCCCATGTTTATTGCGGCATTATTTACAACAGTCAAGATATGGAAGTGACCCAACAGTCCATCTATAGACAGATGGATAAAGAAGATGTGGCAAATACTCACAATGGAATATTACTCAGTCATAAAAGAGAATGAGACCTTACCATTTGCATCAACATGGATGGCCCTGGAGGGTATTATGTTAAGTGAAATAAGTCAGAGAAAAGACAAATCCCATATAATTTCACTTCCAAGTGGAATCTAAAAAACAAATGAACAAACTAACAAAAAGCAAAACCAGACCTATAAACACAGAGAACAACATGATGGTTGCCAGAGAGAAGCGAGTGGGGGGTGGAAGAAACGCGTGAAGGGGAGAGGGCGATACAGGCTTCCAGTCATGGAAGGAACAAGTCACGGGAATGAAAGGCACAGCACAGGGAATATAGTCAATGGTAGTGTAACAGTGCTGTGTGATGACAGATGGCAGCTGCACTTGTGGTGAGCATAGCATAGAGTTGTCCAATCACGATGTCGTTCACCTGAAACTGATGTGACATTATATCAGCTATACTTCAACAGGAAAGAAAGAAGGAAGGAAGGAAGGGAGGGAGGGAGGGAGGGAGGAAGGAAAGAAAGAAAGAAAGAAAGAAAGAAAGAAAGAAAGAAAGAAAGAAAAGAAAAAGAAGAAAGAAAGAAAGAAAGAAAAGGAAAAGAAGAAAGGAAAGAAAGAGAAAGAAAGAAACCAAGAGAAAGGAAAGGAAAAGAAAGAAGTAAAGAAAGAGAAAGAGAAAGAATGAAAGAAAAAGGAAAGGAAAAGAAAGAAAAAGAAACAAAGAAGGAAAGAAAGAAAAAGAAAGGAACAGAAAGAAAAAGAAAGAAGGAAGGAAGGAAGGAAGGAAGGAAGGAAGGAAGGAAAGGGAGAGGAAGAAAGAAAAATTAACTCATTACTGTAGGCCTTGTAATAATTCTAAGGTAGGTAAAATTCCCATTTCACAAATGTGGGAACTTCTGTCAAAGAGGCAGGATACTTTGCCCAAGGTTACCCCCTAACTAGGTTACAGAGCCAGTTCTGGGGTCCCGATCTTTGTGACTGCAACGGTGACGAGCTTATCCACTATGCCTCACCACCCCCAGCGCCCAAACGCAGCCCTTCCTTGTGTGCACGATATGGTAGCCAGAGCCACGGGTTCAGATAACAAATCTCCAGGTCAACAATTTTAGGATGGCAATCCTGAGCAATTCCTCCACTTCCATGGGCCTCGGTTTCCTCGCCAGTAACACAGTTTACATTCAGAGTCCTGGAGAGATACGGGTGACATACGAGATATAATCAGAGGGCTTCACAAATGGTTTATTCATGCAGGTGACACGTAAGCTGAGAAGAAACCACCAGGGATGGTGAAGGACAGGGTCCCAGCCTGTCCAAGGCAACACCACGAAGAAGGGGCCGCGAATGATCCCTCTCCCACCCTGCCTCCCAATGGCCAAACCCATACTAACCAGAAGGAAAGGGGGTCCTACCGGAGTGGTCATCATGGGCCACCGGCTGGGGGCAGACAACAGGTGCAGCAGGGCAGAGGGCGAGAGTGCGGGACCCAACGGAAGATACCAGGTCCCACATCGGGGTAACGGTATCACTTGCAGAGTTATCACGAAGATTAAACAAGCTAATGTACATAACACACTAGAAATAGTGTCTAGCACTCAAAAACTATTAGCTATTATCATTTTTTAATATGTATGTATTTGGGGGCGAGGGCAAGGAGGGGAGGGGCAGAGAGAGGGGAACTGAGGATCTGAAGCGGGCTCTGCGCACGGAGCCCGATTTGGAGCTCGAACTCACGAACTGCGAGACAATGACCCGAGCCCAAGTCGAATGTTCCACTGACTGCACCACCCAGGTGCCCCTATTATTATTTTAACGCATTCATTTATTTATCCAATAACCGTCTATTGAGAACTTACTAGCTCGAGTGCCGGGAAAATGAACGGTGCCCCAGGGAACCCTGCCATCCAGCCATGCTCACAAGAGGTGAACACGGAGGGGCGCCTGGGTGGCTCCGTCGGTTAAGTGTCCAACTTCAGCTCAGGTCAGGATCTCGCGGTTTGTGGGTTCGAGCCCCCCGTCGGGCTCTGTGCTGACAGCTGGGAGCCCGGAGCCTGCTTTGGATTCTGTGTCTCCCTCTCTTTCTGCCCCTTCCCCTGCTCACTCTCTGTCTCTCTGTCTCTCAAAAATGAATAAACATTAAAAAAAAAAAAAAGCCAAGAAGTAAGCAAACCAAGGCAAATCCCTCGGAGTTTTACCATCACAGCCTGTTAATAAAAACAAATGTACACAACATTGTTTGAGGTGCCGAACACTGTCATTACTAACATCACAGTCACAGCTATCATTCCCTGGGCTGTGGGCTCAGTGAGACGTAGGCATCACATATAGTCTTTTCTATTCCCATATGGACCAGATATCATATTTCCATCTCACAGATGAAGGAACTACAAATCACGAGAGACATAAGGTACAGCACGTCTTACCTGTACAGTAAGGTTTTGAACCTACATCATGTTTGTAACCACCGCAGAGCAAATAATTCTGCTGAAAACAATTTGGGCAAAATATCACTTTTACTGAACTAAGGTCCATAAACCCCGAATTAAATTTTTTTTTCATGTGCTAGTAGTTTTAAAAATAGTCTTCATTCCTCGATGCTGCTAAGAACAGCTCAGGAAAGCAAATGACAACCAAACAGGACTCAAATTAGCGAGATAAATAAGCAAATAAATAGCATTTGAGGGAGACTGGGGAGAATTATGACCCAAGAAGAGAAGGTTCAGGGGCACCTGGATGGCTCAGTCGGTTAAGCATCTGACTCTTGGCTTTAGCTCAGGTCGTGATCTCCTGGTTCATGAGTTTGAGCCCCACGTCAGGCTCTGCACTCACAGCACAGAGTCTGCTTGGGATTCTCTATCTCTCTCTCTTCCCCTCCTCTGCTGGTATCTTCTCTCTCTCTCTCTCTCTCTCTCTCTCTCTCTCTCTCAAGGTAAATACATAAATTTTAAAAATGCATTAAGAAGAAGAAGAAGAGAAAGTTCCCCTTAATGCAAGCGTTGACATGAGGACGCTTTCTATCTGGCCACAAAAGTTCAGGTATACTCTCGTCTCCTAGAGGAGAGCGAACCTTCCCTGGGCTGCACTGAGTAGACATGCAAACAATTGTCATAAGTGAATAAACAAAGAAAGACCTCAGTGAATGAGCGATCCTTCTTAAACCTTTGGAAACAAAAAGCAAAAAAGAATACTTGCACAGTCTTTAATGTGAAGAAGCACCCATAAAATGTGTGTTGATGTGATTTGAGTCATGGCAGGGAAGGTAGCAGATTAGTCTGCGATCTCCCTGTGTCCCACCCTTTCTCCCCCTCCAGATGATCTCAGACAGACCTCCTGGGTCCTTGGGTTTCAGGCAGACTAGTTCCCCTAAGCACAAAATGTTTCCTTACCTGCCGACACCCTCACTCGCGGTGCTGAACGACCCAAGTCAAGCTGTATAATGCTGACCGTGTCCTTAGAAAAAGTTCACGTCGAGGCTGTTTTATCCACTAGGCACGACAGTGTCACAGAGGCTATGAATTTTTCAGGAGCTAACCATGTGTGAGAAAATGTGGTGGCTTTCCCTATCAAAGGAAAAGCAAGTAGAATGTGCCGTTGTACCACATGGTGTCCGTTTCATTTATTATTAAGTTTAATGGCTTTATACTGTTGCATTTACGGAGGTATCGCTAGATGGAAAAAGACAGAGAAAAAGAAGTAATACCCGTTAATAAACTACAAGGGACAATAATAGATGATCACCCTTTTGTGATCCCCAGTGTAATAATTTAGGCAAGGATAAATAACAAGTACTGGATGGAAAATACACTTTCACAAGGACAGCCCTGGGGCGCCCATCCTTACCAAGCGGTCAGGCTTAGGCTCGGACACAGGTTTGGTCTGACTTGAGTCTGCTCCCCAGTGTGATGCCAAAAGTCAATGTCACGAGGGGGGAAAAGGTTCCACTTTGAAAGAAGAGAGGCACACCAAATGTCACTCTGGAGCCTCACAGATCCTGGCTCAGGAAAGTCAGTTGCAGGGGCACCTGGGTGGCTCAGTTGGTTGAGCGTCCAACTTCAGCTCAGGTCGTGATCTCACAGTTCGTGGGTTCAAGCCCGCGTCGGGCTCTGGGCTGACAGCTCGGAGCCTGGAGCCTGCTTCGGATTCCGTGTCTCCCTCTCTCTCTGCCCCTCCCCCACGCATGCTCTGTTTCTCAAAAATAAATAAGCATTAAAAAAAAATAACTTTACAAAACATCATTTACAAGAGATATTTGAAAATGGATTGAATATTGAATGACTTTGGAGAATTTTATGTTACTTTTCTTACATGTGATAAAAAGGGTTATGATTACCTAGGAAACTTCTGCTGAGGGATTTAGGGGGGATGCGTTAGGATACCTGGCAAGTTACTTCCAAACTTTTCAGCCAAAACAGGGAGAAAATAGATATACAGTATGTATACATGTACATATATTTGTGTGTACAGATAGAGTAGAAACATAGCAAAATATAGACTGCTAAATCCAGGTTCAGCACCTAAAGGTATAAATTCAAGTATTTTATCAGCATTATGTGTGTTCATTTTTCATAACAAAAAGTTGGAGTGGGGCACCTGGGTGGCTCAGTCAGTTAAGTGTCCGGCTTTGGCTCAGGTCATGATCTCATCATGGTTCATGGGTTCAAGCCCCGCGTCAGGCTCTGTGCTGACAGCTCAGAGCCTGGAGCCTGCTTCAGGCTCTGGGTCTCCCTCTCTCTCTGCCCTTCCCTACTCTCACTCTGTGTCTCTCTCTCAAAAAAAATAAACATTAATTTTTTTTTTAAGTTGGAGGAAACTTCTGCATCTATGAAGCCTAACCAAAAAAAAAATTATGTTTCCAAAAATGGTATTCCCTTGAAATCTGTAGATCTCATGATTACTTCAAAAGAATCTCACTGCATGCACAGAAATTTCTAAGTAACGTAAGCTAAATGAGTGGTCGGTGCTAAAACTTCAGAAAAAGCAGTCATAAAAAATATTTTCAATAGTGTATGGCCAAAAAACATTTCAAAAAGGATTTTTAATGTAGGATGTGGGTTTACGGTAATATGTTTTATAAAATGTGAGATTGAATTTATAGAAGCACGTGGGAGTTTATGAAAATGGACCTGGCTTCAACTGGATTTGAACACACAACGCTTCTTCCATCCACGCTGAACAGGAATATCTCCATCTCTCCATCACACACCATCTACCCTCTGGGTTTCCAAGGTATTAAAAATGGGTCTGCTACTCATCAAACAGTTTGCATCTGCAAGACTGTGAGACATTCTTCGCAAACACACCTCCCTAAGCCTCCCAATGCCTCTGTGAATTAAGAACTAATGATATGCCCATTTTACAGAGAAGGAAAACTGAGGGTCTAGATCCAGTTGAGTTGCCTAAGACCACATAGGTACTCCAGCTAAAGCTGGGATGGAAGTCTGCATCTCTCCGACCCTTTGGTAATGATGCATGGGGGCCAGTGGGCAGGCAAAACCAAAGTCACGTGAAGAGGTCACTAACACCCGGAGACTCCTGGTTGGAATTTCAAAGTAGGGGCAGGAGAAGGTTCTGTGGTCAGTTGTTGAGAAAGGTGGACGTTTGGGAGCGGGGATCTTTTCATCATGTCACCTGCTTCTCACGGTGGAGGGCACCTCCTCTTGAAGGCAGAGAGCTGGCCCAGAGAGCAAATAGCACAGCGGAAAATGCCATCCACATGTAAACTCTTGCGAAGCATCCCATCATGTGTGTTGAGGGAGAGGCTGTTCCCATAAGAAATGACCAGCATTCTTTGATCACAGAGACACAAGCCCACAGCACTGATCTTGTCATTTTCCTGTTTACATTATTGAGTGAGTTCCCAAAGCCTGCTGGCAAACAGAAACCAGTTGTGGAGCATTTCAGCTGAACTGCCGGAGAGGTCGGGATCGGGGGAGACCAGCTGTAGCCATGATCCCGCCGGAGTGGATGTTTCTGATGCCATCGAGTTGGCATGGTCACCCTGGATGCTGGCAGCTTGGCTTCTGGCTTACCTCACCCCTGGTCACTCAGTCACATGCCACAGGACCCTTGATTCTTGATTCTATGTGCTCACTGCAAAATCATCACTGACTATTTGGGTTTTGCCTCAGTTTTTTCAACAATCCCACTGGGTCCCAGTGGGAATATTTGAGTAAATTTAGGTCATGCTCCGAGTTTCTATCTGTTTCCATCTGCCAGGGAGCAGGGATAATATTCAACTGTTCCCCTCAGCTTCAATATTGTGTCTCTATATACATATGCATACAGGTATGCATGTGTAGGTCTATGTATGTGTGGATATCAATGTGCATGCACATGTGTGTATATGTGTATGTATGTATGTATGTATGCATGTGCATGCATAAGTGGAAGTGGGTATATGTATATGTATATGTGTGCATGTATATGTATGTGCATATGCATGTGTGTATACATGTTTGTGTACATGCATGTGTGTATGTGTATATGTATATGTGTATATGTATGTGTGTATCTGTGCGTATGTATATGTTTATGTGCATGTATACGTGTAAGTGGGTGTGTGTATATGTGTATGTGTGTTATATGTGTTTGCATACATGTATAAGTGTGCATCTATGTATGTGTATATACATATATTTATATGTGCGTGCATTGTGTCTGTGTATATGTGTGTCTGTGGATATGTGTGTCTGTGTGTATGTGTATACACATGTGTGTATGTACTTATATGTGTGTATATGTATATTTGTGTATATGTGTGTATATGTGTATGTTTGTGTATATGTGTATGTGTATATGTATGTATGTGTATATATGTGTTTATACGTGTATGTGTATATATATATATGTATGTATTTGTATGTGTGTATATTATCTATGTGTATTGTGTGTATATGTGTATATTTGTGTATATGTGTGTGCATATGTGTATTTGTCTATATGTGTGCACGTGTGTGCATGTGTGTGCGTATATATGCATGTGTATGTATATCTGTGTATACATGTGTATGTATGTATGTATGTATGCATGTATCTGTGTGTATATGTGTGTATGTGTATAATTATGTGTATATGTGGACATGTGTGCATGTATGTGTGTATATGTGTGCATGTGTGTTTGTGTGTATGTGTGTAGGTGAGTGTGTACATATGTGTTTATGTGTATATGTGTGTATATGTGTATATGTACATATGTATGTATATGTGTGTATGCATATATATGTGTGTATGTGTGTATATGTGTGTGTATTTGTGTATATATGTGTATGTGTGTATGCATGTATATATGTATTTGTGTATATATGTGTATGTGTATATATGTATGTGTGCATGTGTATGTGTGTATGTATGTGTATGTGTGTGCGTATGTGTGTATATGTGTGTGCATATGTGTATTGTATATGTGAGTGTGCCTATGTGTGTATGTATGTGTGTATGTGTGCATATGTGTGTATGTGTGTATGTAGGTGTATGTGTATATATACACATATACATAAATGTATATGGAGTCAAGCAGGTGAAGTCTCCTCTTGCTGAGTCTTTTTTTCTATTAAGTGTTTTTCAGTCCAGTAGGTGAGATCCACCCACATTTGAAAGGACAATCTGCTCTAATCAGTCTACCTATTCAAATGTGAATTTTATCCCAAAACACCCTCACCGAGAATCACGTCTGACCAAATGTCTGGGCACCCCATGACAAGTCACGTTAACACACAAAATTAACCATGATGGCGAGCCTAGAGTTTTTAGTTAGTTTTGGTCACCTGTCAAAATGTTCTGTTCATCCAAACACACACTTCATACATCCTAGCTCTTTCTACCAAAGAAGTTCTTAGAGTCTGGGGAGTGTGTGTGTGTGTGTGTGTGTGTGTGTGTGTGTTTCTTTGTAGGGTGGTGGAGAAGGATGTCTTGCTTTTAGTCTCCCCACCCCTTCATATGACACAGTCTGGCAACTGGACATCCAGCCTCCATGGCTGTACGGGGACACCACCTCGGTGGGCCACCAGGATTTCCCACCTGCTCACCACACTGCCTTTGATTTCTCTGTCTTTTCTGTCTTTGAAGAGTTCTCCACATTTTGCCTTCAGATAGATATGTGTTGAAATCTTAACAACGGTTACCTTTAATCTGGCATTTTCTACGTCGTAGAATGAACGCCGTCATAGTTAGGGACTTGCCAGACTTGCCAGCAATATCCCCCTTATCTTTTAAAAACATTCCTTTATATTTAATGTAAATGATAGTCATTCTCCATTTTTTATAACAATAAAAATGTTTACTCCTAAAATAATCTTATTTGGAAAAACGGCAAAGAAACATCAGAGAAGGTGTTACTCAGATACGACAAATATCAGGAGACGAACAGGTAAGTGGAAAACAAGAATCTAGCACACTGCCGGGCATACAGTAAGCCCACGATAAACATTTGATGGTTAAATGAGTATGTAGGAAAAAATATTGCTCTCATTAAAAGTTTCCTTCTATGTCAGCTGTACATGTATGAAGACCAATGATGTCCACACTATGAAATTCTTAGCAGGGCGCCTGGGTGGCTCAGTCAGTTAATCTTCCAACTCTGGATTTCGGCTCAGGTCATGATCTCACAGTCATGAGCTCGAGCCCACTTTGGGCTCCATGCTGAGTGTGGAGCTTGTTTGGGATTCTCTCTCCCTCTGCCCCTCTCCCCTGCTTGCGCTCTCTCTCTCTCTCTCTCTCTCTCTCCCCCTCTTCCACTCTCTCTGCCCCTCCCCTGCTAGCATGCTCTCTCTCAAAATAAATAAATATTTTTAGAAAGAGAAATTCTTAGAAAATTTTCTTCATCACCATTAGACATTGAAATCGGCCATTTATGCTAAAAACCTAACAATGCAATGTCTGTTATAAGCATGAATATTAGTTTCTTGTTTAATCTAAATGAAGTAATTTACATGAAATTAAAGACAGGCAAAATAGATCTATGGTAAAAATCAGAACAGTGGTTGACCACGGGTTGTGACTGGAAGGGGGTGTGAGGGAGCCTTCAGGGGATGATGGAAATATTTCTATCCTGGTTGGGGTGTTGGATAGACGGGCACATACATTTGTCCAAACACACCTAATGGTTCAGTAAGACCTGTGTATTTCACTATGTAAATTTTACTTCACTTACAAAAAAACATAACAGGGATGATAAATTGAAAGAAAAGAGAGCATTGGGGGCCAACAGAATTTTCCATAGTGATAGAGAAGGTCTTTTGTGCTGGTCAATAGGACAGCCACCACCCTGGCCACACTTGATAGCTGAGCACATATGTGCCTGCAACGGAGGAACTAGCTTTTTCGTACCACTGAATTCGTTTGAATTTAAGTTGAAATGGCCATATGTACCAGTGGCTACCGTACTAACAGCACATTTCTGGTCTCATTCCCAGCTACATATTGAAATCACCTAAGAAGCTTTAAAAATCTACCAAAGCCCAGCCCCCATCCTACACCAGCTAAGTCAGGACCTTAAGTTGCTGGGATCCAGGCACTGATATATTTTAATTATGGGAAGCTTCCTTCTTTCTTTAATGTTATCTTTCAATAAAAAAAATAAACGGACAAGAAAGACATTAGCATCGTCTCACAGGTAAAAGCCATAAAGTATCGGGTTACTTATTCAGGACCCATGTCCCAGTGGTAAATCTCCTGGCTAAATTCACATAAACTTTTTACGATTTCATTTGTTTCCTTTGATCAGTTTCAGTGTCAATGGTTTCCCCTCTCATGAGTCAGTTAATTCTTACCCATTCTAGGAGGTGAGCAGAATAGAACTCAGCATTGCTAGTCTATGAGCGAAGGTTCAGAGAGGTTAAATGATCTGCTGAAGATCACGTGGTTTTGATGGGGGACAGTTAAAAGTCAGGCCATCTAATGGCTAGTACTGTTTTATTTTTACTCCACAGTGAGACAAGCAACTATTAAAGTGAAATGAATTAATATAGTGTGAAGGCTGGAAATTCTTTCCCTACTTGTGTTTACATTTACAGGTCTAAATATGGAGAATGGAAAACATGTTTCCAAATCTATTTCAGAGCAATGTTTCATAAACAAAACACCACTGTTTAATGTTATATGTTCAGCTAAACTTGATTTTGCCCAGGCAGAATCAGGAAGATCTGGATTCATCTAAAAATCAACAGGTACACATTTTTTTGGAGTGCGATTTGAACATGCATATCAGCGGTCATAAATATGATCACATTCTTTGACTTTGTAATCCTCAGACTTAGCATCTGACCGAGGATGCAGTGGGAGATTGATTAGTCAAAGAGTTTAATTACTGATCTCATTACAGTTATCAAAAATCTTGGAAGCATAGTTATGTCAACATCCCAGGGAAAGTCAAGTATATGATAACATATTCCTTTTTTAATGTTTATTTATTATTTTTTAGATACAGAGAGACAGAGCATGAGCCCGGGAAGGGCAGAGAGAGAGGGAGACACAGAATCCAAAGCAGGCTTCAGGCTCTGAGCTGTCGGCACAGAGCCCGACACAAACCGTGAGATCAAGACCTGAGCCGAACTCGGACACTTAACTGACTGAGCCACCCAGGCGCCTCTAATATATTCTTAAAATGAAATATTATGCTCTAAATCAAAATCTCAGGTTTTAAGGCCAACTAATAACATTGAAAACTACTCACATTGACGTTAAGTTAAAAAAAAAAGATACAAAATTGGGGCACCAGGTGGCTCAGTCAGTTGAGCATCCAACTTCAGCGCAGGTCATGATCTCACAGTTCGTAGGTTCAGGCCCTTCATTGGGCTCACTGCTGTCAGCTTGTCAGTACAAAGCCCACTTCAGGTACTCTGCCCTCCTCTCCCTCTGCCCCTCCCCAACTCCTACTCTCTCTCTCTCTCTCTCTCTCAAAAAATAAATAACACATTAAAAAAGATACAAAATTGCATAGAGGGTGATATACACATGCCGTAGAGGGAAAAAGACTAAAACCAAGGTTGTAGAGCAACAGAATTTCTCGTCCATTTTCAACAGGTGTAGGTTAGAATGACAACTTTGAAAATAGCTTAGCGCATCGTAGAAAAGTTAAACATGAGCTACCCTTAGACCCAATATTTCCACTGTGAGGCGTGTCCTTAGTACTTTGCTTGTTCAACTGAGCTTTTATCAGTGAGTGGCTTTTGAAAATCAAGTTAATGGACTACAGGCAGCATTATTTTTTAATGAAATAGCTCACAATACATACCACAGGTATAGTATTGTCTTGCAAAGTTTTGTTTCAGTTATACACACACATACACACGTGTGGGTGTTTCGGGGTCGTGACATGAAATGTATTAACTACTCTTGGCTATGATTAAAAGAGTTTGAAAGCCATTGATTGTCCTAGAGAAACTCTCATACACATGCCCCAAGAAAGGACTGTCACCACAAGACAAGTACCCAATGTTCATAATGACTAAAACGTCCATGTCCATTATAGAAGAACAGATTACAAGACATTTAGCATGCTTGGTCCCCACCCACTAGATTCCAGCATTGTAACAACAACAAACACATCTTCCAATGCTCCCATAGGGGGACTTGACCACCCCCAGCTAACACTTTGTAAGCGCCCAGTGATCATTTGTTGAATGAATAAACCAACACAATAATATGTAAAATAACCAGGCCCGTGCTGGTAAGAACTAATGATTGATAAGATTAAATTAGGCTAAAAGAACCTGGGCTTTATAAGGAAATTTACCACAGCCATTATTTCCTAATTTCTGTAGAATTCTTTATTCACCTCACCTTTCAACGATCTTTCAGAAAATACTTTAGTGTTTACTATGGCTTTGGCGGTGCCTAAGTAGTAAATGAACTGGACAGACAAGGTTCTTGGCCTCAAGGAGCTTATATTCTGCATGAGAACACATTAACCAGGGAGCAAATGGACGTGAAGATTTCCAGTGTCTGTATACCATTAAACAGTATTCTCCACACACTATTCCATCTCTGTCCTCACTTTATATTTTCCACTTGCCCATATGGAGGCAGAAACCAGAGGACCTACCTTTTCCAGGTTCTGCAGGTAGGAGGGAATCCATGCAAAGCAAGCTACTAAAAACATCCCACTTTCCTGGAAGGAACGGAAACTTGTATTCCCAAATTCCATGAATGCCTATGAACACTAAAGCAGCATGGACTCAGAAACAGCACAACCAATTTTTGATGGATAAATTGCCATATACATACCAAAGAATTGAAATTAACTCAGTGAAGATTATTCACAGCCCTTAACCATAACCCAATATCTGAAATAGCCCGACTCAAGGTTATAATGAAGGAGAAATATGAATAAGACAGAAACAATACAGAGCTATGTTTTAAATTCCACCCCTGCCAAAGAGACTTCTTTAACAGCCCCCCTAGCAGTATGCACATGTGCACACACACACACACACACACACACACACACAGGCCCACATTCACCAAATTAAAATGTAGGTGTTATTCTCTGTAAACAGAAGGGAAGAACAGAAACTTGGAGCTTTATGGAGATCCACACTATACTCCCCCACCATCAGCTATACAAGCACTGTAGGCTTTTCTCTCAGACACCACGTGGTTAGCATCTTGGATGTCCTGAGTGGTTTCTTCTACTTCTCCCTATGCAATGAAAGCTCTGGACCTCTCACAGGCCCATATTGTGTCACATGTTAGAGGAATGTTATTTTTCATTGGCCAGTATGAGACATTTCTCCGTCCCTGGAATGGGAAAAAGTGTCAACTCCAGTTGAAGCACTCAGGCTGAGAACAGTGGAAGTCCTGGCCCCATTAGATTAGCATGAACTATTTAGCATTCGTGAAAAGAAAGGAAAAGGTATACTGGGTAGCCAAAAAAAAAAAGCACATGTTTATGAAGATTGATAAGTTTGTGTCCCCCAGATGGAGGTAAGAACTCCCATTTATAAATGGGAGTAAACTTGCAAAGGGAACTGTGGATTAGAAATCAAATTTATTAATTTATAACGTTAGCTCAACTGATTTTAGCTACATGACAGGGTTCTTATAAGAAGTACATCAGTATGTAGTGAAAGTGTTTCGTTAACATTTGAGCAATACATTGCAGTTAAATACTATAGTTATCATTCAAGAGACTGAGAATGTATCCCATGGAAAGGTATTTTTTTTAATATCTGAATTCCATCAAAGCAACTCCAGTAACAAAGTGTATGAACAAAACAAGCAGTTGAAGTAGACACTGTGTTTCCCCCATCCCTCTCTCCTGATGGACAGAACCTCACTTTTTATTCAAGAAGTATGCTCTCCTCTACAGTGCCATGTGCTTCACTAAGCTATGATGGCGATGCCATCATAGGACCATCCGCTAGGACCTTGGGGTCTTTTGATCCAGCCAATGAAGAAGATTCAACAAAGGGGGAAGAGAGCACTTTTTTTTTTAAATTCCTTACATCAGAAGTAACAATCATCACTTCTGCTCACATTTCATTGGTCAGAACTAGATATACATTTGACCAGGATGCAAGAAGCACTAGGAAATATAGTCCCTGGCTGGGCAACCACTTGTAAGAGCCAACTCCATTTTGTGGAAGGTGGAGTGCACAGTTAGTCACATCTACCATGTTAACTGAGACACTAAGCAACACTGAGACAAATTCTTGTTAAAGGGAAGGAAAGGAGGTGGAAATTCTTTAAGTCAAGACACTCCCATGCTAGTTTCCCATGGCTTCTATAACTAATTATTATGAATGAAGTGGCTCAAAAATAATAGAAACTTGTTCCCTCTCAGTTTTAGAGGCATTGGCTTCTTTTGGGAGCCAATGTATCAGCAGCGCTGCACTCTCTTGGAATGCTCTTGGGAGAATGTTTCTTTACCTCTTACAGCTTTTAATGGCTCTAAGTGTTTCTTGGCTTGGGGCTGCACAACTCTGATCTCTGCGTTCAACTTTACATGATTGTCTTCTCTATGACTGTGTTTTCTTCCCTTCCTCTTTGTGAAGGTGTCTTCTCTTCTAAGGTCACCTGCCATTGGTTTCGGGTCTACCCCAATTCAAGATGATCTTATCTCAAAATCCTTAGCTTAATTACATTTTCAAAGATACTTCGTCCAAATAAAGTCACATTTATAGATTCTGGGTGGACACATCTTTGTGGGTGGGTGGCATCAGAAAGACCACTATTCAAGCCACTACATATCTTCATCAACCCTAAAATTGTTTCATCTCGGCTAAACAGGATAAATTCAGTGTTATCTCAGCTAAACAGGATAAATTCAGCCGAGATGCTACAAAACTAGTTCTTCACTTAGAAAGGAGAATTATTTAGTACAAGAGCAACAGGCATTGCCAGAGCACTGTCTGCCTTTGGGAATTAATAAAAGTTATCAACACTACTTTTTCTGGCTTTTATTTTTTATTTTTCTGTTTGCGTATGAGAAGTAGTGAATATACGAAGGAACAGGATCGACCAGGGTTCAGGTACAAGCTCAGACAGTTATTAGATATGCAAACATGGGAAAGTTATTTAGCCTCCTTAAGCCTCAGCTCTCTCACACATAAAATGGAGAAACCTGTATCCCACAAGATGTTTTTGATTGCAAAGAATAGTAAAAAATCTCAATAAGAAATACTATTACCTCACACAATCTAATGTTCAGGGGAAGGGCAAGCTGAAGATATGGCTGCCGTAAAGGTTCACTACTTATCCTAAGTCTCCACGTTCTTACTTTACCTTCACTCTGCCATCATCGGCATCATCTTCAACCTAACACTGGTTCTTCTCGTGGCCGAAAGAAGGCTGCAGCATTTGCAGTCCATACCCAAATAAGACAACATCCATGGGAAGAAGAAAGACGGTCTCTTCCGAGAAAATTGTTTAACGAGGAAAGAGACATTTCTAATCACCCACTGAGTAGTTCTTCCTTCATGTCCTATTGGCTGAATTGAGTCACATGCCCACCAGCTCACCTTAGCAAGGTGGACGGAGTGACTGTGCATGGCTTAGAATCATCTACTGTCAAAGAGATGTTGAGAATTCAACTATAAGTGTCTAATACAACGACCTACTCTCACTTTATGAATTAAATAGTTAAGGAATAAATATATATTCACCTAGCATATCTCCTGGAACTTAGAAGGCATTAAAATCACAGTGGCCTATTTCAAATAAACTTAATCAGTCATCATCATCATCCAAAACAGAAAACACCAGGCCCAGATGGATGAATTCTACAAAGCATAAAGAAGAAATTATACCAATTCTTTACATTTTCTTCCAGAAGATAGCAGAGGTAATATTCCCTAACTCATTCTATGAAGTCAGCATCCCCCTAATACTAAAACCAGACAAAGACAGGGCCCCTGGGTGGCCCAGTTGGTTAAGTGTCCGACTTTGGCTGAGGTCATGATATCCCTGTTTGTGGGTTCGAGCCCCGTGCCAGGCTCTGTGCTGACAGCTCAGAGCCTGGAGCCTGCTTTGGATTCTGTGTCTCCTCCTCTCTCTGCCTCTCCCCTGCTCTCTCATGGGCTCTCTCTTTCTCTTTCTCAAAAATAAATAAACGTTAAAAAAAAACTGAGAAAAACAGACAAAGACCTTACAAGCAAACTACAGGCCAGTATCTCTTATGAACATAGATATAAGAATCTGGAACAAAATATTAGCATATTGAATCCAACAATGTATAAAAGGAATTATGCACCATGACCAAATGGGTTTTATCACAGGTATGAGAGGCTGGTTCAACATTCAGAAATCAATTAAAATAATCTATCACATCAACAGGCTAAAGAAGAAAATGTGTATGATCATATCAATAGATACAGAAAAAATCAATTAACAAAATTCAATACCCATTCGTGATAATAATAAAAAAAAACCCACAGCAACTAGGAATAGAGAGGAACTCCTGCAATCTGATAAAACTGCAAACACCTACAGTTACCATCGTCTATAGTGAAAAACTCAAAGCTTTCCCACTAAGATCAGGAATAAGGCAAGGACGTCCCCTCTCATCATGATTTTCAACATCATACCAGAAGTCCTAGCCAAGGCAGTAAGACAAGGAAATCAAAGATATACAGATTGAGAAGGCAGAAATAAGGCTGCCTTTGTAGATGGCATGACCATCCATGTAGAAAATCCAAAGAATCACACAAAAACTCCTAGAACTAATAAGCAATTAGGGCAAGTTTTCAGGATACATGGTTAATACACAAAAGTTCATCACTTTCCCTATACCAGCAGCAAGTAAAATTTGAAATTAAAAACGTTACCATCTACATTAGCAACCCCCAAAATGAAATATTTGGTATAAATTTTTGATATAAATGTAACAAAATGTGTACCACAACTTACATGGGAAACTGTAAAACTTTTATGAGAGAAATCAAAGAAGAACTAAATAAATGGAGCGATAGCACGTTCATGGATTTAAAGACAATACCGGACAATGTCAGTTCTTCCCAATTTGACCTATAGATTCAACAAAATTCCAATCAAAATTCCAGCAAGTTCTTAGGTGGGTATAAACAAACTGAACCTAAAGTTTCTATGGAAAGACAAAAGACCCAAAATAGCCAACTCAATATTAGAAGGGAAGAACCAAATTGGAGGACTAACACTACGTAGCACCAAGGCTTACTATAAGGTGACAGTAATGAAGACAGTTTGGGATCATAAAAGAAAGGGTAAACACATTGGCAGAACAGAATAGAGAGTCCAGACATAGACCCAAATAAGTATAGTCAACTGATCTTTGGCAAAACCAAACCAAACAAAAACAAAAAACAAAGGCAATACAATAAAAAAAAAAAAAAAGTCTTTCAACAAATGATGCTGGAGTAACTGGATGTCCACATACAAAAAAATGAATCTAGACACAGAGCTTACACCCTTCAGAAGTATTAACTCCAAATGGATCATAGACCTAAATGTAAAATGCAAAACGATGAAACTTCTAGCAGAGATAACATAGGAGAAATCTAGACGGCCTTGGGATATGGTAGTGGCTTTTAGATCCAACACCAAAGGCATGACCCATGAAAGAAATAGTTGATGTGCTGGACTTCATTAAAATTAAGACTTCTGCTCTGAAAAAAAGTCAAGAGAATGAGAATACAAGCCACAGACTGGAAGAAAATAATTACGTGCGACAGATCTGAGTGTTTTTTTTTTTTAAATGTTATCCAAAATACAAAACTAATTCTTAAAACTCATCCGTTAAGAAAATGAAGAGCCCAATTTTAAAAATGGCCAAAGACCTGAAAAGATACCTCACCAAGGAATACCTACAGATGACCAGTAAGGATGTGAGAAGGTGTTCAACATCAAATGTCATCAGGGAAATGCAAATGAGAACAACGAAATGAAATACAACTATACACCTACTAGAATGGCCAAAATTCAAAATATTAACACCATCAAATGTAGGTGAGGATGTGGAGCAATAGGAACTTTCGTTTATTGCTGGTGAAATGCACATGATGTAGCCACTTCACAAGACCGTTTGAAGGTTCCTTACAACACCAAACGTACTCTTACAAGATGACCCGGCAACCATTCTCCTTGGTATTTATCAACATTAATTGAAGCCTTGCGTCTACACAAAACCTGAGCATGGACGGATGTTTATAGCCACTTTATTTGTAATTGCCCAAACTTGGAAGCAACCAAGATATCTATCGTTCAGGAGATGGATAAACTGTGGAGATGAAGATGGAGATATCCAGGAGAATGGAGAAACTGTGGTACATCCAGACCAAAAAAAAATATTACTCAGTGCTGAAAAGAAATGAGCTATCACACCATGAAAAGACGCGGAGGAGACTGAAATGCAGATGACTGCGTGAAAGAAGCCAATCCCAAAAGCCTCCTGCGATTCCAACTATGTGACATTCTGGAAAAGGCAAAACCATGGAGACAGTTAAAAAGACCACTGGTTTCCAGAAGTGAGGGGGGGAAGGGGAAGAATAGTGAGGGCACAGAGGACTTTTAGGGCAATGAAACTATTTCTGTGCACTACAATGATGGTTATAGGCCATTATAAATCAACCCCAGGAGTGGACTGTAATGTAAACTGAGGACGTTGGGTAATAACAATGTCGACATAGGTTCACCAATTGTAGCAAAGATACCACCGTGATGCAGGCTATCCGTAATGGCGGATGGTGTGGTTGCGGCGGACAGGGAGTATATGGGAACTCCCCGTACCTTCCATTCAATTTTGCTGTGAACCTAAAACTGCCCTAAAAATTAAGGTTTATCATTTTTCTAAAAATCACAGTAAATTGCATTGTACGGCATACACTGAGTTTATATACATACGCAAAAACCCTGCACGATGAAATCAGCCCTTGCTTACCGTCAATACACTTTCCTGTAAATTTCATCCCAATACTCCTGTCTCTCTCCGTAAATCCCTTTTTTATTTTCCCTTTCCATGTAGATCTCCTGCATCTAAAATCCTTCAACTATAACCCACACAAATGACATGTGGCCTCCAAAAATCTGATACTAGTTCAGGTTTCCACATGTGAATGCCTTAACTTGTTCTTAAAAACCATAAGCTAGGGGCGCCTGGGTGGCTCAGTCAGTTAACCATCTGACTCTCGGTTGAGGCTCAGGTCATGATCTCACGGTTTGTGAGTTCCAGCCCCACATTGGGCTCTATGCTGACAATGTGGAGCCTCCTTGGGATTTTCTCTCTCCCTCTCTCTCTGCCCTCCCATACTCACTTGCTCGCTCTCTCTCTCTCTCTCTCTCTCTCAAAATAAATAAGTAAACTTTAAAAAATACAAGCTGTTCCTTAAGGAATGGAACCATACTTTTCCATTGTCCTTTTTCTTCTTTGGCACTTTGAGGTTTCTTTCATATGTAAAGAATACTTCACCATTAATGTCACTGAAAACGATTTGAACTCGTTTGAGAAGAATCTTCCCTTTGGAAATGATAATGTGATATCAAACATGAATCTTTCAATTTCTCACCATAAGAAGTCTAAATAGTATAGCATCAGTGTATTTATTGACAGTGTTTTATACTTACATAAATATTCACATACACAATTTAAACCTAAGGTTTTTACCCCCCATCTTATTTTTTGTGCCACATAATCAGTGTGATAATTAAAGTTTCTAGGAGTAGCACACAGCTGTTAGGTGCCACAAATATATTAAGCCACAAAAGTCTATTTGAAGGCGACATTTCTGAAAAAGGCTCACCACCTCATCTGTGGTACGTCTTAGAGCCTTTCACTCATTATAATTAGGCTCAATCGCCAAATAAAACTACTGCGTTTAAGCCTGACAACTGAAGGTCATAGTCAAAGCTGGAGGGAGGACACAGCAGAACACACGAGATGGAGTTTCTATAAAAAAAACTTTCCCTTACTCTTACTGTCTGAACACACATAATCCATGGTTTGGGGCTGGTTGTTTGTCTCACTCCTACAGATGTGACAAGAAAATCAGCCCCAGGCTGGCAACGTCTCACGTTAGAGAAAAAAAAGAATCAGAATTTAACAATTTTCAAAAATTTTTAAATGTCCATACTACCCAGAGGAGTCCGCCCACAGATTCTTTGCAATACTTACCAAACTTCCCATGGCACTTTTTTACAGAAATAGAACAAACAATCCCAAAATGTGTACGGAAGCACAAAATCCCCTGAAGAGCCAAAGCAATCTTGAGAAAGAGCAAAACTGCATGATGCTCCCTGCAAACTAAACTATAAAACTACAGAAATGAAAACAATATGCTGGTGACACGAGGCCAGACACAAAGATCAAGGGAACAGAGTCCGGACATGAACCTATGTGTGTAGGGTTAGTTAATTTATGACAAAGGAGCCAAACGTATGCAAGACAGTCTCTTCGATAAACGGTGCTGGGAAAACTGGACAGCAACATGCAAAGATTGAAAGTGGACCCTACACCAAAATCAACTCAGAAGGGATTCAAGACTCGAATAGAAGACCTGACACATTAAGACTCCCAGAGGAAAACATAGGAAGGAAACTCCTTGATGCGGCTCTTCACATCGATTTTTTGGATCTGACTCCAAAAGCAAAGCCAATGAAAGCAAAACGAAACAAGTGGGACATGGAACTAAAAAGCTTCTGCACAACAAAGGAAATCATCAACAAAATGAAAAGCCAACCTCGTGAATGGGAGGAGATATTTGTAAATTATATATCTGATCCACAACATATAAAGAACTCCCACAACTTGGGGCGCCTGGGTGGCTCAGTCGGTTGAGCGTCCAACTTCAGCTC
The DNA here is from genome assembly GCF_014898765.1 of Herpailurus yagouaroundi. Taxonomy (NCBI): domain Eukaryota; kingdom Metazoa; phylum Chordata; class Mammalia; order Carnivora; family Felidae; genus Herpailurus; species Herpailurus yagouaroundi. The sequence continues at coordinate 6,303,677 of NW_024412442.1, forward strand.
AGGTCACGATCTCATGCTCCATGAGTTCGAGCCCCGCGTCGGGCTCTGGGCTGATGGCTCAGAGCCTGGAGCCTGCTTCTGATTCTGTGTCTCCCTCTCTCTCTGTTCATTCTCTGTCTCTCTCTGTCTCAAAAATAAAAAATTTAAAAAAAAATTTAAAAAAAAAGAACTCCCACAACTCAATAGCAAAAAAACCCGAACAATTTAAAAGTGGGCCTATCTGAAGAGACATTCTTCCAAAGACATATTGTTGGCCAACAGGTACATAAAAAGGTGCTCGACCTCACTAATCATCAGGGAGAAGCAAATCAAAACCACAAGGAGAAGGGCGCCTGGGTGGCTCAGTCGGGTAAGCATCTAACTTCAGTTCAGGTCATGATCTCACAGTTTGTGGGTTCAACCCCCCTTGGGCTCTCTGCTGTCAGCACAGAGCCCGCTTTGAATCCTCTGTCCCCCTCTCTCCCTTCCTCTCTCTCAAAAATAAACTAACATTAAAAAAATTTTTTAAACCAATAGGGAGATATTACCTTGTACCTATTAGAATAGCCACTGACAAAATAACAAAAAATAACAAGGGTTGGCAGTGGAGAAAAGGAAACCCCTGTGCACTGTTGGTGGGAATGCAAATTGGTGAAGCCACTGTGGAAATTAATATGGAGTTTCCACAAAAATAATTCAAAATAGAACTACCATATGATCTAGCAATACCACTTCTGGGTGTTTATCTGGAAAAAACAAACAAACAAACAAACAAAAACGACTTCAAGAAGTTATAAGCAACTCTATGTCCATTGCAGCACTGTTTACAATACGATAGCCACGATATGGAAACAACCTAAGTGTCCGTGGTTGGATGAATGGATAAAGATGTTACACACACACACCCTGGAATGTTATTCATCCATAAATAAGAATGAAATCTTGTCACCTGCTTACAACACGGATGGACCTTGAGGACGCTATGCTAAGCGAAATTAGTCCGACAGAAATACTCTATGATCTACACAGGATCTAAAAAAAGAAAGAAAGAAAGAAAACAAGCTCACAGACACAGAGGTGGTTGCCAGACGTAGAGCAGGGGGGTGGCCAACGTGGGGGGAAGGGGGTCAGAAAGAACAAACTTGCAGTTATAAATAGTCACGGGGATACAGGGCGCAACATGGAGACTATAGTCAACAACACTGTGTTGCATATTTGAAAGTTGCTAAGAGTAAATCTTAGAAGGGGAAAAATGTTTTGTAACTATGTATGGTGACAGAGGTTAACATACTGTTGGCGTGGCTTCTTTCTGAAAGCCCAAACCTTCATTATATCAAATATATTAAAGCATACAACTGCCACTAAAACTAGTTTTTGAGTTTTGAATGGAATTTTATCATATTTATTCATATGCTTTTTTCCAAGTACATCCACGAAAAGCCTGGAAGCTGCGAATATGAGCCTATACTACTCCGTGAATAAAATGCCCGGTCTACGTCAGGTGATCTGCCAACGTTGACGCTTAGAGCAGGGGTTATTTTCTTCATTGTACAGATAAAGAAACTGAACTGGCGGAGCCTAAGGAACGTTCCCAGGATTATCAGACCAGCAAAGAGCAGAGTTAATGTCCAATTTGGTCTGGCCCTTGAAGTCCCTGATCTTCTCCTCCATATTTGGGTGTCCACAAACCTGCTTAGCCTGTGTTGGAATCTGAACACCTAACCAAAGTTACTGCCTTTAATTCAGTAGGAAATTAAGTTAGTCATCTACCTCAGAGCTGCCCTATTTCACACATGGGCATCTGACTTTGCACACAGATGTCCTATCTCCCCCTAACTACACTGTAAATGACCTTTGGGAGCACGGGCGAATTCAATCATCCCTATACTCCCCTCTCTGGCACCTGACCTGCACGCCTTGTCAGTCAAGGAATACACAACTTTTGCTAACAATAAATGCAAACTTTCTATGTAGAAGTCAAGGGGAACCCATTTTCCGTAAATATCATCCTATTCAGTTAATTGTTATATGACAGATTATTGTACAGATCGTAAGTTAACCTGTACAAATATAAATACAGTCCTCGAAAGGTTGAGGTTTAGGCGGAAGAAAACAATCTCGGGAGCCTCCGAACCTCCGAAAACAGACTGTATTTGAACACAGAGGAGAAAGATGATTGTTTCTTTGACAAAAAGGATCATTCTCAGGCAGCTGGGAAAATATTAGACTATGTCTCTAACGTAATAAAATAGGTAATGTCTAGTTTTCCTTTAAAATTTTTATTTTGACCTAGTTTCAGACTTGAAGTAAAATAGTACAAAACAATACACATTCCACACGTCTTTTTATCCTCTAGCCAGATTAGCCAAATGTAAACATTTTACCCTATTTATCTTCTCTTCTCTCCCTACCCCCCACCCATATGCACACAGTCACACACACTCTTTCCCCTCTAAGTCTGAGAGTAAGTGTGGACCTGGGATCCCTTTGTCCTAAATATATTAGTGTGTGTTTCCTAGAAATACACCCGGTCACAATTCATTTTTAAGAAAGAAGGTCCTTTTGGGGGGAAAGAAGGTCCCAGGTCATGACTTGCCTTCAGTTAATATCTTTTTAAACTGGGAACAATTTCTCAGTATTTATGTTTTAGGATAGCGATGTTTTTTGAAGAGCATAGGCTAGACCAGTTAGCCTTTGCATGGTGGTTCATGATTCGGTTGAGGTTTCCACTTTTGGCAGGAATCGGTGATACGGTGTTTGTCTCCAGGCATCATATCAGGGGCTACTCGATGCCAACTAGTCCCATTAATAATGAATGTTTAACTTCGAACACGGGTTAAGATGGCTATTGCCAGGTACTTTCTGTACTATAAAGTTATTATTTTACCCTTTGTAATTAATAGGCATGGGGGGAGGTATAGGACCTTTTAAAAGTAAAACTTTAAATCCCAGAAATTATAAAATAAATGCTTTCCCCTCTTTTTTGGTCCTCATTAGTATGGTATAAGCTATCCACAATCCTGAATTACCAAGAGGTTTAAAAAAAAAAAATCCATTGTATCTGAAACACTCATGTGTTTTAAATGATACTAAATTAGATATATCTGTCCTATCTAAAATTTACACTTTTCTCATACATGTTTATGGGCAAAACTACTCTCATAGCTATAGGTTAATAGCTGCTGGATGAAGGATAAAAGGTTTCCATTTTTATATTCATTTTTATTATTCTTAAAACAAGGATCCTATTCGCCCCCAGAATTTATTTTATTTTATTTTATTTTATTTTATTTTATTTTATTTTATTT
>NW_024412442.1:6306973-6358566 GCF_014898765.1 Herpailurus yagouaroundi
TTTATTTTATTTTATTTTATTTTATTTTATTTTATTTTATTTTATTTTAATATATGAAATTTATTGTCAAATTGGTTTCCATACAACACCCAGTGCTCATCCTAAGAGGTGCCCTCCTCAATGCCCATCACCCACCCTCCCCTCCCTCCCACCCCCCATCAACCCTCAGTTTGTTCTCAGTTTTTAAGAGTCTCTTATGCTTTTTGCTCCCAAAATTTAGATGGCAACTAATTGTAACTCAACGTAAGGAAAGATCTGGCAACATTTTCCAAGAAATGTTTATTTTGGAAAAGTGCCCACTGGCACATCTTATCCTACAGCATTAAATAAATCTAATTGCAGACAAATTCAGTACTGGGGATAGTTTAGAATCAGTGTGACTTTCTTCTGGATAAAGGAGCAAAACACTTGCTTATAGACATGTCTCACTATTTACTAAAGAAATCTATGAGTTTTGCAACAGTCCCTCTGACTGCTCCACGCAGAATGGTTTGGAGTGAAGGGGAAGGAGTGAAAACAGATACCACAAAGGAAGTTCCTACAGTAATCCAGAGAAGAGATGGTGGTAACACCAATTCAAGATATAATTCAGAAGATGAGTCAATGGGTATTGATGATCGTTTGGATAGTAAGACCAAGAAAGAGAGATGTCAGGACAATCCTCTGGATTCAGTCTGAACACCTGTGTGGACAGGTTTTCATTTACTAAGCCAGGGAGACTGGGGAGGTAGAAGAAGTTTCTCACAAGTTGCTTTTGAGATGCTATCAGGGCATCCCAGTGGATATGGTCAGGAGGCAACGGGACAGACAAGTGCAAGGCACAGGAAAAAGGTCGGGGGCGGGGGGCACTGTGCTAAGAGCTCTCCCTGTGTTGACGTGAGGCTGGTGCTTTCTATTTTTCAATCAGTTTCCACCAAATGGAAGCTTTTTTGATACTCACAACCACCATACTAAACAGATGGAGTGCGCATGAACCAGTTTTATGGTGCAGTAAAATGCTACTTAGCAATAAAAAGGAACCGTTACACTCAGCACATGAGTCTCATGTACATTATGACAAGTCAAAGAAGGCAAAGTAAAAGGTTATGTACTGTCTCATCCCATTCATATGACTCTCTGGGGAGGCCAGAGATGAAGAACAGATCAGTGGTTGTCAAGGGGTAAGGGTTGTAATTGACTACAGCGGAACCGCCTGGGGAAATGTTTTTGAAGGCGACGTTAATTGTTCTGAATCCTGAATGTGGGGCAGGGGGGGGGGGGGGGAGGGGTAAGCTACAAAGCTCTATGGATTTGTCAAAACCCACAGAACCATACAAGCAAGAAGTGAATTTTAATGTGTGCCCAAGTGCGAGTGTCCGTTTGAAGGATGTTAAGCAAGGGAGCGTGTTTAGAAAGATCTGTCTGGTCCCGGTGTGAAGAATGGGTCAGACACATCAAACACCACAGACATGAGAGGTGATTGGCTATTAATTCCAGTAAGATCTGGCTATGGCATAACGTAGGGTAGTTAACAATGAGGGTGGACAGGAGGAGGTGGGTTTGAGAGATATTATGTGGTAAAATGAGCAGGAGGGAAGGAATAAGAGGTAGATTCAAGTTTTTCATTTGAGCACGTGGATGGATAGGGCGATCATTCACCAAGAGAAAACTGGGTATGAGCAAGATTTTAGAGGGAGGGCAGCGGTTCAAGTTTAGGATATGTTAAACTTTGTGGTGCAATTGTAAGTTTTTAGGCTGAGATTTCAGTGGTGCCATGGCTAAAGTAAAATACTTGTATTCCATCCAAGTAATGGTGAAGAATGACATAATACACTCTATTTATATATAGCTGACATTTCCAGGAACCCAAAGCAGTTCATAAAAAATGCAAAATATGTTTTTTTTTTTTCAATTCATTGAATTATTCTTCCTGGAGACACATCCAGTTTGGGACCTGGAGCCTTTTACATTAATTGTTGTCCACGCTAAGGGTCAAAATTGATGAGTACAGTTTGAATAACAGGGGCCACCACTTAGTGCAATAGCTTCAGTCTCTCTCTCTCTCTCTCTCTCTCTCTCTCTCCCCCTTTCTTTATCCCTCTCCCTCTGTCTCTATCATTTATCAATGCCACTGAGAATAGGCTCTTAAAATTAAAAAGGTGAGTAGAACAGATGTTTTCAGAAGTTCTTGAAAGTCTTTCTTCAACGGTAGAGGCAAAGGTAACCTTTAATTCCACAACTCAAGGACAGTGAGGACAAACATCCATCTATATCACAAAGTATTTTTCAATAGGTTTAATTATGTGGATGGTGCTTAATTCTTAAAACGACTGGTTGGGTTTTTGTCCTCATTAGTGCCAGAAGAGGTGATACAAAGCCTGCCCTGCAGACCTAGAAAAAGTCACTCTCCTTACTTACTCTCCCTGCCAACAAAGCAAAAATAAGCTAATCAAACATAGGGGTTCCCAAGGTCAAGGATGCCAATACTTGTTCCTATGTTGTTGTGAATTCTTTTGCTGCAGTTGTATACATCGGATTTTCAAGGATATCGTGTTCCTTAAGAAGCATGTGTCTATCATTTCTGGCTAGGTCTTCCTTACTTGACACAGCGCTGGACACGCATTCAGAATTCAAAAGGTACCAAGTGATTGTGATGTACGGCAATGAATCTTAAAAGGTTCTGGGGTTTGCTTTGAGTCACTATTTAAATAACTTTCTTTCTCCGTCTTATGGTCTGTTCCATTCTTCAACCTCAACGCGCACACAAACCATTTTCTTTATTTCTGTGTCTCTCTCCCTCACTCCCTCTCGGGTTCCTAAAGGCAGGAAGGAGTCTGCTATACATGTGATAAGATGAATTAAATTCCTTAGGACATGTAATTTCAGTATTCCTGAGGGATTCAGCTGAATCTAAGCGGCATTCAGGGTCTTCCCAAATGTGAGGTCATGGTTTTACTGACCTGTGTGGGCAAGTTGGGAAAGGGGAACAGAGCCCAGAGAAGATTTTCATGTGCAGATAGGCTTATGGCCGAGGGTAGAAGGGCATTGATGGAGAGAACAGGATGATGGCAGGTGCCTAGCTCAGGCTAGCCCCAGGACGAGGTCTGATTCTTGAGAAGAAGGAAATGTAGAGTAGTTCTGCAGTAAATTCAATGTGTGGTAGATTTTTTTAAAGATTTTTTTTTAACGTTTATTCATTTTTGAGAGAGAGAGAGAGAGAGATGAAGTGTGAGTGGGGGAGGGGCAGAGAGAAAGGAGACACAGAATCCGAAGCAGGCTCCAGGCTCCGATCTGTCAGCACAGAGCCCGACCCAGGGGTCAAACCCAGGAACCACGAGATCATGCCGGAGCTGAAGTTGTAGACACTTAACTGACTGAGCCACCCAGGCACCCCCCATATGTGATATATTCTTGAAAGACTTTCTGAGTCATAGGACACAAGCAGTGCCACTTTGTGGCCACAGTGACCAAGTTTATACTTTGATTTAATAACACCCTAAGACTTTTGGGGGGCGGTTATTTTGGTTTCTTTTTGAAGCATCACCAGAGACTTTCAGAATGTGATTCTGGGCCCTCCATCTGCATGAAAAAAAGAGACTAAATCACAGAATGGCAGTCAACCAGCTGACGACTGGGGAGGGTGGGGAGGACATTTCAGACAAAGCAGATGGATTTGGCAACAACACGAGAAACAAGAATCGCAAGTAGTTCATTACTGATGGCACTTGAAGTTGCAAGGCAGTTACATATCAACCTGAAGACCGGGCTTCTTAGAAAGCCAACCCCAATCCAGTGTTGGCAGCTTCCTGAAGAGCTGTGTAAAGGGTCTGGGGTTGCATTTAGAGTCATCAGCGATGCCTCCATTCCAGAAGGAAGGGAGGAGACAGATGGAGCCAGTCAGGTTCTCAACTTCCTGCTTTGGCAGTGAGGAGCCATTGATGGCTCTTTCTTTGGCCCTGGCAGATGTGGCCTTCCACAGGCCAATTTTACACCTCCAGAGTATATTCATTAAATTTGGCCCATTTTTCTAGATCCTGAAAGATCACTGATCGACATGAGTAGGTTCATGGCACTCGTTGTGTCCTGGCTCTTTCAAGACTTTCTAGTAAAGCTGACATAGATGCTGATTTAACCAATAACAAAGGTCCCCTCTGATTCCTGAAGAACTGACTGGTACATGGCTCAGCCGAGGCATAACGTAAATAGTTTTTGATCCTCTCATCTCATTGTGACCTCTGGCTTCACGAGTCTCTAAAGAGCTGCTGTGACATTGACTGGCCAAGAAGCAAGTCCCATTATCACTACTTGGTAGGTAGCCCTAGATTCCTCTAGCCTTTTATATTTGGCTTCTCATTTTCATGGTTTCCTTTGGGTTTTCCACAGATTTTTAAATCAAGGAAAGATTTCCACTTGAATATACTCCGTCACAAACTAGCAAAATGAGGGGCGCCGGGTGGGTCAGTTGGTTAAACGTCTGACTTCAGCCCAGGTGATGACCTCACAGTTGGTGGGCTCGAGCCCCGCGTTGGACTCTGTGCTGATGGCTCAGAGCCTAGAGCCCACTTCGGATTCTGTGTCTCCCTCTCTCTCTGCTCCTCCCCTGCTCACACTCTGTCTCTCTTGCTCTCTCTCAAAAATAAACATTTAAATTAAAAAAAAACTAGCAAAATTAAAAAGCAGAAAATGTTGTCTTATAAAAAGAATTACCTGTAACACTAGTAGACAATGCAGGCTAAGGAGAAACCATCACTACACATGACTTTGAGATTCACTGTCTGGGTAATGAGTTGAGCAACGGCGTGTTGAATCCTAACAACATTTGAGAAAATAGGTAAGAGGGAAAAGACAACTGATTTAAGTTAGACATATCTGGCTGTCAAATGTGAAGCATTATCTTGTCTTAGGGCATTACACAAATATACATTAAGACTTGATCAATAGCCTATCCGTAATAAACTTCTTTGTATCTACAATATAATTAAGGCTTTAAGATTTTATTATTTAACAAATAGCTGCTAATATTTCAGTGTTTTAGCAGGCTTTCCTTTCTAGCCATTTAATTTTCTTTACGCCCCTCCACCGAGTTGCTTTTCCTTCCCTTACATTTTGGTGCACAGAATTGAATATGCCTACCAAGGCTAGAAAACATTGATACTTTAACTTGTTAATCTCCCTCAGTTCTTTGGATACACTTATGCTTCCAGTAGCTTTCTGGAGTCCTCCATTTGGGTACAGTACAACTCACAGACACGACACCATTTTTGTGCGCCATCGTCTTTACCGGACCAGCCTTCATCCTAAGACTTTTCTCCAATACTATCAAGATGGCTGCTGCAGTCCAAGCATCACCTTCTCACATGTCAGTATCTCAAGAAGGAAAAAAGGGGACAAAGACGTAGTGCACATGTCTCCAGTTTTACCAAGGGAAAAACTTTATCAAGATGACACCCAGATAAATTCTCATTATTCCTCACTGACCCAAAGCGAATCACCTGGGCCACTCCTAGGTCTAGGAGAGGATGTGGAAATGAGTATCTGGAAAAAAATGAATGGGATGGCCAAGACTAGAGAAACCCATAACTTATCCTTTTGATCTAGACACATCCAAACAAACAAACAAACAAACAAACAAAGTCAGAGTACTCTTATCAAGAAAAAAGTCAGGAATAACTTTTAAATAGGTAACCAACATTTTCTGACCCATTTCCCCTTGAAGAATGACAGGTAGCATACAGAGGTGAAGGATTTTCTTGATTTAGAAATCTGATGGATAAATAGAGAATATGGGACAATGAGAAAGTTGAGGTGGGGGAAGAGATTATTTTCACTTTGGGACATATAAACTTTGAAAAGCCTGTGGTGCCTTGAGGTGGATGTGTCCATGCAGGTGAGGTGAGATGTGGGGCTAGATCTTAGCAGAACGCTGTGTGCTGGGAGAGACCTGAGAGCCATCTAGATAAAGTATAGAGAGAGAGGAGACAAGAGGAACGAGCGTGGAATGCCAATATTTGAAGGATGAGAAAAGAAATTTAGACCCTGGAAGGCAGTTCACAAACATAAGATACTCAGAGACAAGAGAAAAACCAGGCCAGGGTAATATAAAAATCCAGAAAGGGTTTCAAGAGAGGACTGATAAAGAGAGTCAAATACTGTGGAAAAGTCAAGTAAAATGAAGAGGGGAAGTGTCAACGATACAACTTGGACAGTTAGAACGTGATTGCTTAGTGGCAGTGTTTTCAATAAAATGATGAAAAGAAAGACAAATTATAGCGGGTCAAAGAGTAAATGAGAACCAAGGAGAAGGAGAAAAGTGCTTAAAGTTACAACACGCAGAGAGACAGTGAGATATATGCGCACTCACAGTGTGGTTATCGGTCAAGTTTTTAATATCTTAAAAAAAAAGAAAATGATAGATGCTTCCCGCACTATGATTTTTTTCTGCGTGTCTTTTCAGACACCCCTTAAAGTCTCTGTGGTGTTTCATGGTGGACATACGTGTGTGTTTACTATGAATTCTTCAATCTCATACATGCTCTAATTTTGACCTGGGATTTCATCTTAATTCCAGTCCTCATGAGCTTTGTGACCTTGAGTTAGGTGGTTTGTCCAAGGCAACCCACCTGGTATATAAGGTATTTGGCTTCATTTTTTTTTTTTTTTTTTAGTGTTCATTTATTTTTGAGAGAGAGAAAGACAGAGAGCGTGAGCAGGGGAGGGGCAGCGAGAGAGGGAGAGAATCCAAGCAGACTCCATGCTGTCAGCACAGAGCCCGATGTGGGGTTCAAACTCACACACCGCAAGATCATGACCTGAACCAAAAAGTTGGATGCTTAACTGACTCAGCCACCCATTCTTTCCCACCTCACGTAGGTGTCTGCTTCAACTTTTGTCAACGCCGGCAAGAATTGCCCACGTGAATCTATCCCTCCCTCGCAACAGCACCCAGACAAAACGAAGGCTGTATTCATTGTGGAGACCGTCCAAACAGCATCATCCATGATGATATCCCGTATGTTAATTAGGTCATCCTCGGAGTGAAAACTTGTGGGGACACAAAAGCTCTGTTCATCTGGCGTCAGCCACGCATATTTTAAATGTCTTAGACGTGAGACGTAGGGAGTTGTTTTTAATTGGAATAGAGCAAATGAATTATTACAACGAGTTTCAAAAGAAAAAGATTGTTAACTTAAATTTCAGCTATTTTTTATGGGTTTTCCATGGCCACAGGCTTGTACAATTTTTTGCACTTTCTCTCATCTGGTGAAGAAACAAAAAATGACAGCAGCTAATGCCAGGTCCTGTGAGCCATTGCTCTGCAACAAAGCAATTTAGGGAGGCAGACAGAGGACGGAGTCAACTTTTATGAGAAAGTTGCTCATGTTTTCCTCTGCTACAACTTTTCCATTTGGGTATTTTATGACAACTACGGTCTCTAAGGACCAACTATGCAAAGTGAAGACTGATATTTTGTAAGACTTCCCTTATTACTTAGTCATTGCAACGTGACAATAAAACTATCTGCCTATAACGGGCCAACTCTGTGAACTGCTCCAGCCCAGAAAGCCATCTGCCTAAAAGGACTCATTGTTTTATCCTGGGATGCCAAATTTTGTTTTCAGGCAGACTCTGAGTCTGAATTTTCTTATGCCATCAATGGGATGAGACATTTTGCTCTTTTTTCCTCCACTACGGGAATATAAAATTTTAACAGTCAGAGTGGTTTCCCGTGAAATGATGAAAGAATCAGCATCAGAAGTGCTTAGGATGATATAGATTCTCACACTTGGTAATCTGTTGTTGCTCTACAATCACAAAAACAAGAATTCCTAATATGCGTTGAAGTTTCAGGCGGGGTCGTGTGCTTCATAGGCAACTTGTCACTGAATGCACGCACAACCTCACAGGGTAAGAACTATTCTTCTCTCCATTTTCTAGGGGAAAAAGTTAAGGTTTAAAGCCACTAAATAAGTTTCCAGAGCCACAGAGTTATTAATGGCAGTGGGGAGACTCAAGTTCAGGAGGTTTGAGGTGAGAATCCAATACTCTCAACCCATATTACCAAGAAAACAGAAGGCATCTATTACTATAACGAGGGAGAACGCCCACCCAGAAGACCATGGCAAATGAGTTTATTAGTTAATGAGTTAATACAATAGCAAAAAAGGAGGCTAATGACTGTTTACTTAAACAATATATGTAACATTCAAGAGACCTATAAATGTGAGACTTCTATTTTCAATTTCATTCAATTTTTGGTATACGAGAACATTTCAAAAATAAAACTCAATGGGTGACCTTTGGTCAGAAGTACTTTAGGAAGACTAAAGCTTGGTAAGTACTGCCTGTTATGCTAAGCACTTAGGACGTTTTCTAATACAGTTCCTTTGGTTTTTAAGACTCAAAGAAAAGAAAAAAAAATATGCATTTTATCACTAGTGACATACTTTCTAATTATAACATTTTTTCCCTCCTGAATCGATGCTTCATGACGAGGTTAACATGCTCCTCACGTCACATACTGTTATGAACCGATGAACTGAAGGCGCATCACTGACCCACTGGCCCAATTGTTCCAGAATGGAATAGCTGAATGAGACAGAAGTCATGGTCCCTGAGGTGCCCATGTTTCATCAGTCTGATTCTTAACCTTTTTTTGTTTTGTTTTGTTTTTATTTTTGAAAGAGAGAGCATGAGCAAGAAAGGGGCAGAGAGAGAGGGAAAATCCCAAGCAGGCTCTGACAGCGTAGAGCCTGATGCAGGGCTCCAACTCAGGAACCATGAGATCATGACCTGAGCCGAAGTTGGACGCTCAGCTGACTGAGCCACCCAGGCGCCCCACCATCAGTCCGATCTGGCTCACTTTTGAGAGTGGAAAGGGGCACTGCTGATTATGATGAGTCAACAGACACACAGCTCTGGACATTGCCTCACCCCAGCTAGTGCCCACCCTCTTGTCATCTCTTGGTGCTGCCACTGTCTGCTGGGGTAGGAGAGACTCTTTCTGGAGCTTCAGGGAGATGGAGAATAAAAAACACTTTTGAAAGAGTAAGTGTGGACAAAGGGCTTGGATCCCTTAAATAGATAAGATCAAAATCCTGTTGGGACCATGTTTCTTTAAATGCAAAACCACTCCAGAGGCTGGACGAGTGGGTCCATGGTTTATGAGTCTTACTGGAGTTTGTACATAAAAGAATCAACAGAACACATATGGACATAATCAGCGCAAGGCTGGTAGAGGCTGGAGGGGTGAAATTCATGTGAAAAAAAACACAAGAATGAAAAAGTAAAAGGGTAGGAAAAGATCCTGCAGAAGGCGAGAGAACGGGCAGTTAAGGTTGTAAGGAACAGACTTAGATTTCCCCTGTAGGGAGGCGTTGTTTGTTTGTTTGTTTGTTTATTTGTTTGTTTGTTCATAGGATACATGTGGAAGTAAGAATGACAAGACCCATTACTAAGTGACCTGGGCTTACATAAACTCATAAATAGCCACCCAGATTGGCTTCGCATAGAAGGACATCTAGCTCAGAAATTAGAAGACTGTTTAGAATCCGACATAACTCTACATACTGGGTTGTCTCCCCTCCCCTGAGCAACAGAAGCTCTTTGTTTCCTGCTCTGCCATGATGGAAATTCAATAGCCCTCTCTGCCTGTGCCCTTTTCTGCAAGTCATTGGCCCTTCCTTCTAAGCACTCCCTCCTTCCGTGGGTTGGCATGAAACATCTCCAAGGCAGAGGATCCAATTTGTTCATTAGCCCACCATCCCGTAGAGAGCTCCTGCTGGGAACAGTATTTGTGTCGGAAAACCTAACATGCTTCTAGCTAGCCAGAGGCCAGCTGTCTTTAGGTCAGATGCCTGCACCTTGTCCAGTAGCTGTGACTGGAACAATGGAATCACAGAAAAGAGAATGTGGTTACTCATGGTGCTGGGATACCACACTCTCCTAGATGGCCTACTACCTCTCTGGCTGTTTCTTGGGTTCTTTTCCAAGCTTGTGGTCTTCTGTGTAGGCTTTAAATGTGGGATGTCCTTGAGGTTGAACCTTGGGTCTCTTTTTCTTTTCCCCATCATCTTTCTCCTTATATAATCTCTACCACGCCCATGGCTTCAGTTCACCTACATGTGCCTATGATTTCCAAATATCTCCTGCCGACATCCCTCCTTTGAGCTCCAGATTTAAGATCTAATTGCCCACTTGATATTCCCACTTTCATGTCTCAGAGGCCTCTCCATTGCAACATAGTTTGGACTTCATTTGTGTTCTTCTGTCTCAAGCCTGTGCTTTCCAGCATACATCACTATCCATTCAGTTGCAAAATTCATAAACTTAAGAGCCACGCTTCACCTATCTTTCTGCCTCAAACCCATTTTCAACCTATCCCCTTGTTCCATCAATCTCACTTCCTAAACATTTCTTAAAGCCATCCACTTTTCGTGCTCTTCGCGGCCACCACAGTGGTTCATGCCACCATTATTGCCCTGCTGGACCACTACAGGAACCCTCACAATGGTCCCTCTCATTTATTCCAGCTCTTCCTCAAGCTGTCCCCGATACTACAGTGAGCTTTACAGAAGTTAGTTCTTACCAGGTCACCCTTCTAGCTTAAAACCTTCCATGACTTCCTATTGCCCTTGTAATTGAGAACAGCATCTTTAATGTGGTCCTGCATAGTTAGTCTATACCCTGTATGCCTCACCACCTTCATTTAGCCGTCAGTTACTTTGTCCTAGCCACGATGACCTCATTTCACACCCTCTAGTATGCCAGGATCCTTCCCTGTAACAAATCCTTTCCATGGGATGATTCCTTACATGGAAACCCTGCTGCCCCTCTGGGTAACTCCGACACAATCTTCAGAACTAAACTTTTCCTCATCCCCACAGATGTCAGGATTCTTTGCTGTATGCTCCCAGAGGCCCCATATTTCCATCCTTACAAATGATGCACTAATGGCGCCTTTTCTAAAATGTTTGCCCCCCCCCACCAGACTCTAATACTCACATTAGCTAAAATCATTTTTATATTTATTTCCCCTCATATCCTCAGGGCACCTAGTAAGTGCTGAAGAATATATTTTGAACAGATGGATGAATATACAAATGATTGAGAAATGGTATAGTTTCTCTTGAAGGGTTTCTCAGCATGTTAGTCACCGAAAGCATCATGGATTTCTCTCAAGATAAGTTACAAAACAACAAGCAAAAATATGTAAGCGTTACCCCTTGGTACATTTACTTTAGTAGCAACAACATCAGATTTCTACATTTAAAGATGTTATTGGGATGCCTCAGTGGCTCAGTTGGTTAAGCGTCTGACCTCAGCTCAGGGCATGATCTCAAGCCCCATGTCGGGCTCTATGCTGACAGCTCACGGCCTGGAGCCTGCTCCAGATTCTGTGTCTCCCTCTCTCTCTGCCCCTCCCGCTCATGCTCACACACTCTCTCTCTTTCTCAAAAATAAACATTAAAAACATGTTATTAACTTGAGGAGGGGGAAAAGGGTACAGCCTAAGCTTCAAATGGAACAACAGTTTAGAAAAAAAAGAATGATATAAGAAATGCAATTAAGGGGTGCCTGGGTGGCTAAGTCTGTTAAGTGCCCGACTTCGGCTCAAATCATGGTCTCGCAGTTCGTGGGTCCAGGCCCCACATTGGGCTCTGCACTGTTAGTGCACAGCCTGTTTTGGATCCTCTGTCTCCCTCTCTCTCTGCCCCTCCCCTGATCTCTCTTTCTTTCTCTCAAAAATAAATAAACGTTAAGATGCAATTAAGCAATTGCAATTAAGATGCTGATAGTTGAAGACTTGGTCTAGAAGAGGTACCTTAAGTTGCACTCCCAGAGGCTTCCATGTGTTGAAGACAGTGGCAGAGAAGAGATCGTGAAAATTCTCAATGTTAACTTGAGGTTGGAAGTACAGTATGTATGTTCTAACCCATCCTCATACCAAAGACAAGAAACTAGGCAGGTCCTGTAGTGAAAAATAGAAATGAATTTACAAAGATCTAAATATATCAACATATCAAAAATCTATAATTGGCTGAGAAAAATAAACATGGAATATTTATAGTACTTGTTTACTCTATGAAGAACACATATGTCTCTTACTCAGGGACCAAATTCTTTTAGAATCTCTATGTGGTAAAGAAAGCACAACACCAAAAACCAAAAGCCTAAAAGATAAATAGATTTGACAGTGTAAAAATGTCACACATCTTTGTGTCACACACGTATACCGGCAAAACAACAACAAATACCACCAGCGAGCGATTAAAAGAAAACAACAAACTGAACAAAGATTTGTAACACAGAAAATATGAAGGATTAAAGTCTTGAATATAAAATATTATAAAGTCTTAAAAATATATTGAATGGAATGCAGCACAAGTTGTGCTGAGAGGGAAATTTATAGCATTGAATACACATTCTAGAACAGGTGAAAGTCCTAAAGTCAATGATCAAAGTTCCCCCCCCTTAGGAAACTACAAATAAAAGAGCAAATTAAATATAAAGTAAGCAGAAGAAAAAAAGAATGAGAATTATAACAGTAATCAATGTAACTGAAAATAAGAAATAATAGAGAAAAAAACAAAGAAACCCAAGACTGTTTCTTTGAAAAGATCAATAAAATTGATAAGCTTCTATCAGGCAAAGTTAGGGGAAAAAAAGAGAGAGGACATAAATTACTACTATCAAAAATGAAAGAGAGACATCATTAGAGATCCCATGAACATTAAAATGATAACTAAAAAATACTATGAACAGCTCCATGCCCACAAATTGTTAACCTAGATGAAATGAACCAATTCTTTGAAAGCTACAACTGCCAAATTCACACAAGAAGAAATATATACCTGAACAAGTCTACATCTATTAAAGGAATTAAAGGAATAATGAATCACCTTCCAAAACAGAAATCACCAGGTCCAGATTGGCTCACTGGTAAGTTCTACCAAACATTTAAGGAATAAATACCAACTCTCTACAATCTATCTCAGAGGACAGAAGAAGATGGAATACTTAACGCATTCTATAATGCCAGAATTATCTTAATACCCAAACCAAACAAAGACATTATAAGAAAATTACACACCAATGTCCTTCATAAACATAGATGTAAAAATCCTTAACAGAATATTAGGAAATTGAATCCAACAACATATAAAAAGAATTATAAACCATGATCTACTGGAACTTATTCTAGATGTGCAAGACAGGTTGAACATTTGAAAATCAATTAAATGGGCTATCACATCAACAGGCTAAAGAAGAAAATTCACACAATCACATCAATAAATGCAGAAAAGCATTTAATTAAATCTTACACCAACTTGTGATAGAATCTCAGTAAACTAGAAATAGAGGGAAACTTCCACAACTTGATAAAGAATATATACCCAAAAAAACCCCTATGGCTAATATCATATTAATAATGAGAAACTTAAAGCTTTCCTACTAAGATCAGGAACAAGGCAAAAACATCCCTTCTTGCCACTGCTCTGCAACATTGTACTGAAACTCCTAGCCAATGCAATAAGACAAAAAAAGGAGATCAAAAGTACACAGATTGAGCAAGAAGAAATAAAACTGCCTTTGTTTCCAGATGACATGATTGCCTATGTAGAAAATCCCAAAAGAATCAACACACAAACTTCTGGAACTAGTAAGTGGTTATAACAAGGTTGTAGGATGCAAGGTTAATATACAAAAGTCTATCACTTTCCTAAATAACCGCTGCGAATAAGTGGAATTTGAAATTAAAAACCTGTTACCATTTACATTAGCACCCCCAAAAAATAAATCCTTAGGCATAAATCTAACAAAACATATATAAGATCTATATGGTGAAAGATATAAAACCCTGATGAATGAAATCAAAGAACTAAATAGATGGAGAGATATTCCATATTCATGGATAAGAAGACTCAATATTGTCAAGACATCAGATCATCCCTACTTGATCTATAGATTCAATGCAATTCCTATCAAAATTGCATCAAGTTGTGTTGTGGATATTGGCAAACTGATTCTAAAGTTCATAAAGAGGGGGAAAAAAACAACAACCAAAAAAACAGAATTGCCAACCCAAAACTGAAGGAGAAGAATAAAATCAAAGGACTGACACTACCCAACTTCAAGACTTACTACAAGGCCACAGCAATCAAGACAGAGTGTGATCAGTCAAAGAATAGACAAATTAAGGGAACAGAATCAAAATCCCAGAAATAGATCCATAAATATACTCAACTAATCTTTAACAAAGGAGTAAAGGCAATATAATGGAGCAAAGACAGTCTTTTCAAGAAATGGTGCTGGAGTAACTGGACATTGATGCATAAAACAAGTGAATCTAGGCAGAGTTTATATCTGTCACAGGAAGTAACTCAAAATTTATCACAAACTCAACACAAGATGTAAAACCATAATGCCCCCAGAAGATGAGATAGGAAAAAACCTTGGTGACCTTGGGTATGGTGATGTCTGTTAAGATACACCCCCAATGGCATGATCCATGAAAGAAATAACTGATAATCTAGAAATGAGCTATCATACCATGAAAAGACATGAAGAAACCTTAATTCATACTACTAAGTGGAAGAAGCTCTTCTAAAAAGGCTACATTTTATATGGTTCCAACTATGTGACAATCTGGAGAAAGCAAATTATGAAGACACTAAAAAGACTAGTGGTTGCCAGGGGTTAAGATGATGGGCAGGGATAAATAGGCAAAGAATGGACATTTGGGAACAGCAAAAGTACTCTGTGTGATACTACAACTTAATGATGTGTTCTATATACATTTGTCCAAACCCATAGAATGTACAATACCAAGAGTAAACCCTAATGCAAAGTATAGATATTGGGTGATTATACTCTATCAGTGTAGGTTCATCAATTTTAACAAATGTACCATTCTAGAGGAGGATACTGATCGTGGGGGAGACTATATATCTGGGGGTAAGAGATTTATGGGAAATCTCCACACCTTCCTGTCAGTTTTGCTGTGGACCTAAAATTGCTCTAAGGGAAAAACAAAGTCTTTAAAAAAAAAAATCTATGGAAAAGACAAATATCCAAAGGAGTAATCAGCTAATTACAAGCTTATGATTCAAAAGGGAAAAGATGCATATAATCTCAGTAGTAATTTTGAAATCTATAAAATAAAACAATGGTATGTAATTTTTTCATCCCTTGTACTGAAAACACTTAAAAGAACAAAAATAGGGGCGCCTGGGTGGCGCAGTCGGTTAAGCGTCCGACTTCAGCCAGGTCACGATCTCGCGGTCCGGGAGTTCGAGCCCCGCGTCGGGCTCTGGGCTGATGGCTCGGAGCCTGGAGCCTGTTTCCGATTCTGTGTCTCCCTCTCTCTCTGCCCCTCCCCCGTTCATGCTCTGTCTCTCTCTGTCCCAAAAATAAATAAACGTTGAAAAAAAAATTGAAAAAAAAAAAAAAGAACAAAAATACCCATTTTTGGCATAAGTGTTGGGGAAATGGGCCTCTTAAGCACTCTTGGTAGTAACGGCAATAAACTAGTCCAGTAATTCTGGTAGACAATCTAACAATATATGTGTCAAGATTTTAAAGATGTATACCATTTGACCGAGAAATTTAAGCTAAGAAAATAATCAGAAAAGTATTTTAAAAACTGAGACTAAGATGCTAAATTCAGCACTGTTTACAACAGCAAAAATTCCAAAACAACCTGAAAACTCTATAAGCCTAACTTTTTAAATGTTGATATATATTTAGTGACATAAAAGGTGTCTGGTTTATTCAGTAACAGTCACATGACAAAACAGCATTTTCCATTGATCTGTCTATACATGTTCATATATGCATTAAAAAGTCTCAAAATCTCAAGAACACTTACCAAAAGGTTAACAGTGAATATTTGGGGATGGTGAGTTTAGGGGACTTTCACTTTTCTGGCTTGGTAGACTATTTAAATTTCAAAATGGGCATTATTACTTTACAATAAAGTTGGGGAAAGGGCATAATATACACTCAGTTAATTTTTAAAAGCACAGAGATTAGTCACGCTTGCACCTAGATCAAAGCTTTATCTTCCTACTTCAGATATCTACTTTTCTCAAGGCCAAAATTTCTGTGCTTTGGAGAGCACTTCTCCTACCATGAATAGTATAATAACTCTATCATGCCATCTAGTGTTAAGAACTCGTGATGTCTTGAGAAAGATCCGCTACTCAAAAGTATTTTTAAGTATTTCAATTCACAATTCTATAGGCAATTTGAGCAAAACAAGTACATCTTTAAAAAAATTTTTAATGTTTATTTATTTTTATTTTTGAGGGAGAGAGACAGGCAGACAGAGCAAGACCAGGGAAGGGGCAGAGAGAGAGAGAGAGAGAGAGAATCTGAAGCAGACTCCAGGCTCTGAGCTGTCAGCATAGAGCCCGACTTAGGGCTCGAACTCATAGGCTGCTAGATCATGACCTGAGCCAAAGTCAGACACTTAACAGACTGAGCCACCCAGGTGCCCCAACAAGAACATCTTTTAAAAAAAAATTGTTTTTAATCTTTATTTATTTTTGAGAGAGAGAGATAGCGTGTGAGCAGGGAGGGGCACAGAGAGGTGGAGACACAGAATCCAAAGCAGGCTCCAGGCTCTGAGCCGTCAGCACAGAGCCTGATGTGGGTCTTGAACTCGCGAACTGTGAGATCACGACCTGAGCCGAAGTCAGACACTTAACTGACTGAGAAACCCAGCAGCCCCAAGAAGTACATCTTTTAAAAGGACGCTGAGATTGGCTGTGAGTGTATACAGTTAGTTCAAAGCCCGAGTCGCAAATATGCAACCATGTCCTTTTAATTCAGTTGTAATTGAAGAAATCATGGAGGAATATCTAAAATCCAAGATGTTTAATATTTACAATGGTAAAGGAGAAGAGTGGATCTTGGCCCTCATTCCCATCCCCCACTCTCCTGATAACACCTACTATTACTAAATTACCATCATCACCTAGAAAAGCTGAGGGGCAACCAGTTTCTTTAAAAGGTTACAAACACAAAGATTCTGTTTGAAAATATCCCCAGGGTCAACTTCCTTCTGCTCCAGGGATAGAAAAACCAAAAAAGACAAATAGCAGATTTACCCTCTTCTGTGTTACTGATACAGATCGGTATTCAAGGGAAGTAGATATTCCTTTGATAGCTTGGCTCCAGGCTCATCTGGAAATAATCAATACAACTCTAAGTAGAACCATACGTCAATCAGGCAAAAATATGTATTGCATACCTCTATATGTGGCTGTTTTAAGTGTTAGAAAAATATACTATTCACTACGAAACAATTGTCTGAAAAATGTAACAAAGCCCCTGCCATCAGGGAACTTACAGACTAGTGTGGTTTTCTTAATTCAAGGTGACTTTTCTCCTTTGAGACCACTTACCAAGGACAGTAAAACCTTGGTTTGCAAGCATAATTCATACCAGAAACATGCTTGTCATCCAAAGCACTCGTATATCAAAGAGAATTTCAAGAACCATTGGCTCGGTTGTGATCACGTGACATTGGGCAGCACCTATTACCAGTATTTTAACACATCGCTCGTTTATCAAGTTAGCATTTATTAGAAATGTTTGCTCGTCTTGCAGAACACTCACAGAACAAGTTTCTCAC
This sequence comes from Herpailurus yagouaroundi, assembly GCF_014898765.1. Taxonomy (NCBI): domain Eukaryota; kingdom Metazoa; phylum Chordata; class Mammalia; order Carnivora; family Felidae; genus Herpailurus; species Herpailurus yagouaroundi. The sequence goes on from NW_024412442.1 coordinate 6,324,591, forward strand.
AATGCAAGCTTTTACTATACCTTAACCTTTTTCCTATCCTATGACTGATCATTTGACCCCTGAGTGTAACCTGAAGAAAAAAATCGAAGAAAAACGCATTTCAGAAATACCTAATAGTGGCAAATTGGAAACACCCGAAATGACCCAAACTAGAGGGTTAGTTAAGAACCATTCATGCAATGAAATACTATTTCATTCAGCTGTTTAAAATAATATGTCAAAGTATTTTCAATAGCTTTTGCAAATATCCATAATATCAAAAGAAAGAGGGAAGAAATAATAAAATGCGAAAGATCAGAAGCTCTTCTGCAAGTGGGGTAGTTAGTCATAGGTAACTCGACCTGCCACAGTTTCAGTGACTCTTAAGAACAACGGTGGGGCGCCCGGGTGGCGCAGTCGGTTGAGTGTCCGGCTTCAGCCAGGTCACGATCTCGCGGTCCGGGAGTTCGAGCCCCGCGTCGGGCTCTGGGCTGATGGCTCGGAGCCTGGAGCCTGTTTCTGATTCTGTGTCTCCCTCTCTCTCTGCCCCTCCCCCGTTCATGCTCTGTCTCTCTCTGTCCCCAAAATAAATAAACGTTGGAAAAAAAAAAAGAACAACGGGCATGGCCAAATCCCAGGACAAGCTTGGACAGTGGGGCTACCGACTCACAGGAGGTCCTGAAGAAAGCCTCTAATACTGTGAAAGATACCTAGACAACCAGGTTGGTTTGCAGTCATTGGAAAGAAAGATTGTACAGATGAAGTGTGGCTGTACCTTATCAAGCCTGCATCCTTGACTGAGCTAGAACTAGAGTAGCTGAAGAATCTGTCAGTGGCCCCTGTTAATAGCTTTCTGAAAACCAAGTATTGGGGTAACAGTAGTCTTCCCTTCCTGCTCCAGTTTTCTGAATATTTTAATGTATTAAGTTGAAGGAAAGCAGAATATACCACCCCAAAATATGCCTCTTTGGCATAAGGATTATTTTGAGCTGGTTGTTTTTAAGAAAGAGCTAACATAGAAAAGGCTCTGAGAACCAAGTAAAAATTACCCTTTGTAACAGGCAATCAGATTTATAAGGGAAACCTCCATTTGAAAGGGTGTCTCCCTCTTTGTGCCAGGAAGAAGTTGACTAATCTCTAGAAACTCTTATCCATGGAGAAGATGGCAACTTCAATCTATATAACAACCATACCACTGCTTAATGTTTCTTTCCTGGTAACCTCCCACAGCTGGCCTTCCCTTTGCCCTCAATACCTTTTTCTTTATGTGTATTTATCTATTTCGAGAGAGAGAGAGTACACGTGAGTGGGGGAGAGGCAGAGAGAGGGTGAGAGAGAATCCCAAGCAGGCTCCACACTGTCAGCACAGAGCCCAACGTGGGGCTCAATCTCACAACTGTGAGATCATGACCTGAGCTGAAATCAAGAGCCAGACGCTTAACCGACTGAGCCCCCCCAGACACCCCTGCCTCTAATACCTTTTGTCTTTAGCTTAAGGTGGTATTTAAGGTGGTGGCGGGGGGCCATTTAGAGGAGTTACTTAAGTTTCCTGGGAATCTCCTAAATATACAGAAGACATACATGTTATTACATTTCCATTTGTTTTTCTCCTGTCAATGTGCCTTTTATTACAGGGAGGTCTCAGCCAAGAACCTAGAAGGGTAAAGGGAAAATTATTTTCATCCTCTGCAGAATGAGAAAGCAAGGCTTATGTCCTGGTCTATGAGACGGATTGATGGATCAGGGGTTTTAGTGATGCCTTTTCCAGCCTCAATAGTCTATTTGGGCAAAGTTTATTTTGAGCGAAGGCTATCTTGGCCCTCCTGCAGCTACATTGGTTAGTTGTATGTGTTCTTGCCAAAGCGCTGGAGAATGATCCAGAGGGTGATGAAGCTGGTTATCACAGAGCCCAGGCTAGCAGTCAGCAGGGACCTTGAGTCAAACTAAGACACAAAGTTTGTCTCCTAAGCAAAAGTCAGTAGGGAGCTCCTTCTGTCTGTTCTTCTGATGTCTTCTTAGTTTGTAACTACACCTGGATCCAGACTTCAACCTCACCAAACCTGCCTCAGTGGAAACAGTATACCCCTCCACAGCAATCGCTTACTCAACAATGCCTATTGAGAATGTTCTGTGTACCAAGCACGATGCTAGGAGCAGAATGGAGATGGAAAACGTTCACAGGCCGTGCCCTTCCTGAGCTTACAGTCCTCAGGACAGAGAGGACGGAGACAGGATGATTGGCACGAATTGAATAAACAAATACAAATGAGAAACATGAGGGGCACCTGGGTGGTTAAGCATCCAGCTCTTGATTTTCATTCAGGTCATGATCTCATGGTATGTGAGTTCTGTGCTAACAGTACAGAGCCTGCTTGGGATTCTCTCTCTCTCTCTCTCTCTCTCTCCCTCTGTCCACCCCTCACCTGCTCATTCTCATTCTCTCTCTCTCTCAAAACTAAATAAGTAAACATTAAAATAATGAGTAGCACGAGATCCAGAGTGCAGTGAAGGGAGCCTCTGGTTATGAAGGCAGGGAAAGAGGCAGCTTCCAGGTTACTGGAACCAAAACCACTGGACCAAAATGGAGTCACTTGTGCTAAACCATGCCACCAAATAGGGGATTAATACCTGACCTAATTGCAGTTTTAACCTTCCCCCCAAAATGCAATATTAAAGGGTCACTCTGGTCAGCTACAGTGAGGTTATCCACCTAATAAGACCCTTTGTACCCATGACTTTGCCCAAAATAATTCTTTTTGTTTGTTTAAGATTTCCTTATTCTGCCTTTAAAAACCTGTCCCTTCCTACAGCCCTTTGGAGCCCCTTTCTATTGCTAGATGGGACGCTGCCCCATCCATGAATCATCGAATAAAGTCAATTCGATCTTCAAATTTGCTAGGCTGAATTTTCATTATTTAAAAATCCCAAGAGTCAGAGGCTCCAGGGTCCACACACAGCTTGGCTTCTGACTTTTGCCCCACCTCACAACAAACACCCGGTCTTAACAGTCACAGTTCCAATGAGCTTTATCTCCTTTGTAAAATGAACTGGTTTAATTAGTTGAGCACTAGGTTTATCCCAGCCATGAACTTGTTCCTTTTACAAGCTCTGCAGTTCACTTCTGCTTACATCGCTAGAATATTACAAGGATTTGGAAGGTTCCCAAGGATGTGTTGTGATCATGGAGACATTAGCCCTTGCATGTCCTTTCCTTTTTATTATTTTTTTTTTTTGAGAGAGAGAGAGAGAGAGAGAGCGCGCGCGCACAAAACCATGAGCAGGAGAGGGGCAGAGGAGGAGGGAGAGAGGGAATCCTAAGCAGGCTCCGCTCAGAGATCATGACCTGAGCCAAAATCAATAGTCTGACGCTCAATCGACTGAGCCACCCAGGCACCCAGCATATCCTTTCTTTTGAGGAACTTGATATATATATACTCCATATGGGAATTTGTATTGCCAACTTAGTAGTCATGAGGGCATCTCGGAAAGCTAGCTGATCAAACACAGTGCAGCTCAATCATTGTAGCTATTATTGTTTGTGTCTTTAGTATGAAACACAATACCGTCAACTGCAAGAAAAGTTTCAGTGGCACAACGGATACACTCTAATGTTTCACGTACTAAAGCAGATTTGGATTGAAGCTATCACTACTCAAATGTTTTCCATTGTCTTCTAGCCTTAACTTTCTACCTTAGCAAAACCAGCTCCCATGAACAAAGAACACTCTTTAGAATTCTGGGCCACACAGTGTTGTTTCTGCAACTTAGATGTTCAATCTTGCTTTGACTGCAACTCTAGTCTAAGACACTCCTCTTGCATAGTTTTGAAGAGAGCTCAATTTTGCTTACCCCTCACAGTGTATTTCTAAATTCACCTTTAAGTGTTTCGTTGCCGTTAAGAATGGCAAGAGCAGGGGTGCCTGAGTATTAAATGGCCGCTTGGAAGAAACTAATTAAGCATTTTTACCAAAAACAATTGAGCATCAATACCCATAGTTATCACCTGCCTCGTTTTAAGACATTCTTGCCACCAAATGCAACTGAATCGTTTCAGGATTTTGTAAGTAATGGAAATGTATTATATGCCAATGGATTAAATTCAGTAAAATACACTAAGTTTCTTTCTTCCTACACAGTGAACTTATTATATTTCAAGCAAGAAGCTGTGATTGGAGACTTGACTCTGAAACAAAACAATTTCCCTGGATTTTTCAATTTTGTCTGAGTGGTTAGTACAATGCTTCCTGTTTTTGTTGGACAGAAGAGAAGGGTGGTTTGCTCTGTGTAAAGAAGGCGGAACTTAAAGTTCAGAAAGCAGCAACTTTTTCAGATGTCATCAAAACTAGATATATATTGAATAGGATGAAAATATCATCAAAAGAAGCCAAAGTAATGTCACAAATACAAGAAACAGGTTTTAAACATAAAGAGGAGATAGCAGCATTTTGGCTCCTTAACCCGAAACTTTTAGAGACTTTTTTCCCTTTGATTAGTTCCATTTTTTGTTTGATTTTTGGTTTTTTAATGTAAAAAGTAGACATTTGTGGCCTTTCAGGGGAGGATGGGGGAAAGGCAGCGGGTGGCAGGGTGACAGATGGGTAGTAACACTACTGGCCTCGCCTGCTGGAAGGAAGTATGCTGTGGGGTGGTGTAGGGTGTGAATCCTCACTTGCACTAGCCAGCTTCACCCGCACCTCGTCTGAGTCACTTAGGCTGTGGTAGCCTTCGATAAGTCTCTCTGTGCCTCAGTTTCTTCACCTGTGAAACAGGTCTAACATTACCTATGCCCTAGATTTTGTGAGTGTGGAGAGTGAACCACGTAGCAATCGGGGAGCCTTCCCAGCAGATATGAAAAGATGACCAAGCAAAGTGAATGTGGCCAAAGATGAGCCTTTGGGTCAAATAAAAAAAGATAATATTCCAGGGGCACTTCTGTGGCTCAGTCGGTTACACGTCTGACTCTTGATTTCAGCTCTGGTCTTGATCTCCTGGTTCCTGAGTTGAGTCCCATGTCTGACAGTGTGGAGCCTGCTTGGGATTCTCTCTCTGCCCCTTCCTCACTCACGCTCTCTCTCTTTCAAAATAAATAAATAGACTTTAAAAATAAAAGAATGTTCCAATAATATACTGATAGGTAGATTTATTTTCCTGTATGGATACTCAGGAAGCTGTTTATAATTCTTACCTCTGGGAATAAAGAAAAGGGGGCACAGAAATTTACTTACCATTCTATATTCTTTGTACTTTAAAAAAAATTTACCACGTGCATTTTTTTAATGTTTATTTTTGAGAGAGAGACAGACAGAGACAGAGCATGAGCAGGGGAGGGGCAGAGAGAGGGAGACAGAGAATCCCAAGCAGGCTCCAAGCTCCAAGCTGTCAGCACAGAGCCCGATGCAGGGCTTGAACTCGCAACCTGTGAGATCATGACCTGAGCCAAAGCTGGATGCTTAACCGACTGAGCCACCCAAGTGCCCCTACCATGCACATTTCCTTAAAGCCAGGGTTTACCTATGTATGGAGATAATCAGTCATTTTCATGTTTTTCTTTATACCTGCCTGTATTTAAACAGGAAAACACCGCTGCTGAAACTATTCTTTCAGAAAATAAAAAATAAAGAAAAAACACCTACTAACAATTTTCTAGAACTTTTGCACAGTAGAGGAAACCATCAACAAAACAAAAAGCCAACCTACTGAATGGGGGAAGTTATTTGCAAATGATAAATCTGATACAAGGTTAATATCCAAAATATATAAAGAACCTCTACAACTCAACATCAAAAACAAAGCACAAATGCTCTGATTAAAAATGGGCTGAGGACCTGAATAAATATTTCTCCAAAGGAGACATCCAGATGGCTAACAGACACATGAAAAGATGCTCAACATCACTTATCATCAGGAAAACACAAATCAAAACCATGAGACACCACCTCACACCTGTCAGAATGGCCAGAATCAAAAAGATAAGAAATAACAAGTGTTGGTGAGGATGTGGAGAGAAGCTTCATGCACTGTTGTTGGGAACGGAAACTGGTGCAGCCACTGTGGAAAACTGTGGAGGTTCCTCAGAAAATTAAAAGGAGAACCACAATGTGATCCAATAATTTCGCTATTGAGTATTTACCTCCCCAAAAACAAAAACACTAGTTCAAAAAGATAATAGGCACCCTTATGTTTATTGCAGAATTACTTACAACAGCCAAGATATGGGAGCAACCCAGGTGCCCATTGACAGATGAATGGATAAAGAAGATGTGGGATATGTGTATGCGCGCACACACACACACACACACACACACACACACACACACACTAGAGTATTACTTAGCCATAAAAAAAAATGAGATCTTGCTATTTGTGATAACATTAATGGACCCAGAGGGTATTAAGTGAAATAAGTCAGGCAGAGAGGGGCAAATACCATAGGATTTCACTTATACGTGGAATCTAAAACACAAAATAAATGAATAAACTAACAAAAAGCAGCATCAAACCTATATATAAACACAGAGAACAAACCAGTGGTTGTCAGAGAGGAGGAGAATGGGGGGGGGGCAGGGGCAAATTGGGTGAAGGGGGTGAAGGCTTCCAGTTATGGAATGAATCAGTCACAGGAATAAATGATACAGTCAATGATTGTAATGTCATCATATGGTGACAGAAGGTAGCTACACCTATATAGGAATATTGAATCGCTAGGTTGTGCACCTGAAACTAACGTAACATCGTGTGCCAAGTATATTCAAATAAAAAAATTTAAAGACAATTACTGTTTTTAAGGAATAAGCCATGACTCCTGTAAGTATCCATTTACGGAACATTACTGCGTAGATGCTATGTGTCAGACCCATAGCAGGTGTTGCTGGAGATTCTTCCACGCTCCTGTGCCTCACCTTGGCTTTCTCCGCAGATGTGTTTGTTGGACACTTTCCTGCCCCAAGTGCCTGACTCTGCTTCCCCGGGGCCTTCTCTGGCACCGCAGGAGCACATACTTCAGCAAAGGGGGTAGAGTGAAGCAAGGTGAACATCTCTGGGATAAACTCTCAACCAAAGCCCTTGGACAGAGGCACCAGCCTCCCCATCCTGCAGGGAGGAAGCGCCGAGGCAGATCGAGCAGGCACATTCTCAGAGAGTGCCCAGCAGGGCCGAGCTCCTGGTGCCCACAGCAAGGATCCAGTAATTCTTGCCCGCCATTGGCTCTTCTGCTTTCTCTGACTCACTTACCCCACTTTGTCACTCGTGCTTCCTGGGATCGTCTCTCAAATAAACGCCGTGCCCGCAAGTCCTTGTCTCAGTATCTCGTGCGCAGAGACCCCAGAATGATAAGACCACAGGATGGTGTTTTGCAGAGAGTGGATATCCCATAAGCATAATGAAATTGACTTTCTAAGCCCTGCTATGCACCGCCCCCACCAGCTAAGAAGGAAGTCAAACGTCAACTTGTATGACTCTAGGATTACTTATCCTGTCGAGTGCCTAATACCTTCCAGAAGCCAAGATGAGGAAACAATGCTGTCACTACATTTGAGATTTGTATGGAAAAACGAGGAGCTTCCCAGGGAAAATGGACATGAAAGGCATTCCCCACAGTGAGGGTCACAAAAGCAAAGGCATGGAAATAGGGCAAGCGCATGATGATATTTTGGAAATGACAGTAAACTCCCCAACGAAGACGGGACTGGACCCAAGATTTTAAAACCTCGCAAATGAGATAAATCAAATTAAATGTGGGAAGAGGTGGGAAAGTGCACAACACTGCGGCCTAAAATACATGCTCAACAAATGCTGGTTTATTTTACTTCATCCTGGAGACCAGGAGCGGGAACATTTTTCCTGCAAAGGGCCAGATAAAAATTGTAGGTTTTGCAGGCCACAAAGTTCCTCTTGCCCCTTGTCAACACTGCTGTTGTAGCATTAAAGCAGCCATACACAATAAGCAGGTGAATGGCGCTGTGTTCCAACAAAATTTTGCACGGGTGGGTCAGTGGTACAATTCTCACCTGCCAACAAAATTGTATTTACAGGCTATGTAAGGGCTGGGTCTGGCTGGCACACTGCTCTTGGCTGAGTCTTGCTGTCGGCCAGCGTTCTCCAATCTTTGCATCACAAAACCAACCACACAAGAAATCTTGACGTACATCACAATGATGCCCAAAAAGGAGCCATCCTTTAGTACTTATTGATGGAGAAAATACATAATACATAACTCACACGTGGACTCTGTCCGATAAACTTCTACATACATTTGAAAAATAGTAGGACTTGACACATATGTCTGAGATATATCATGTATTGAGCCCAGAGATCACTGGAGTGTGAACTGTAGGGTTTGGCAACGATGTGCAGCCTGTCACGGCTGTGATCAAACGGAAGAAGACACAGAACGCTCGATTTGTGCATTTAGAAGGGCGGTGCAGGAGAGACTGAAGGAAGAGCATGATCAATATAAAGTTTTGCTTTCAGAGCATTTCCTGAAGCTGTACAAGCGAATGCAGGAAACAAGCAAGAGACCTAATCCCTCAGCCGTCCTTATAGCTGCGGGGTCACGTAAAAGTAAATGATCTCTAGGTCTATAGGCTGGAAAAGCTCACAGAAGTTGAATTGATAACACTAAGAATAAAGGAGGAGGAGCCTTAAGATACTAAGCTCTGTGGCTTGAAGAAAAGATGCATCTAGGGAATCGGAGACCAAGAGGCATCCATTTCTAATCCAGAGAAAGGAACAATCTTATCTTCCCCATTTGATAATCAAGTACCTGAAGCTGCCAGCACTTAGGTGAACCGGTCTAAGGTCATGAAGGTGGAAAAGGGATGAGGAATCTCTCAACACAGTACAGGGTTTATTCTTCGTGACATCTGAATAGAAAGAAACTGAGGCAAAATCAAATAGTGCTGGGGGTAAATATGCTGTTGCTAAAATGGAAAAAAAAAGCCATAACTGTTTAATTGCCTTGGTCTAAAATAAACACTCTTCTCTTTTTCTTGTTTTTCTTTTTTTTTTTTTTTTTGACACCATTAGCTTTGGATTTAATGAGGACACTGATAGACCCAGAGAAGAAGCCACTTACAAGGTCGTGTGGTCAAGGTATGGTGGCAATGTCTGCCTCTGGGGCTTGTGGTATTATTACCCTAACAATCTCAGGAAGTGTCTGGGTTCCAAATGACTTTTGCAACTTTTTTTTTTTTTTTTTTTGGTATTAGTACTCACAGGTATCAGATTTTCAACCACGCTACTTGTGTTCTTTAAACATGCACCTGCGGGGCGCCTGGGTGGCGCAGTCGGTTGGGCGTCCGACTTCAGCCAGGTCGCGATCTCGCGGTCCGGGAGTTCGAGCCCCGCGTCGGGCTCTGGGCTGGTGGCTCGGAGACTGGAGCCTGTTTCCGATTCTGTGTCTCCCTCTCTCTCTGCCCCTCCCCCGTTCATGCTCTGTCTCTCTCTGTCCCAAGAATAAATAAACATTGAAAAAAAAATAAAATAAAAAATAAACATGCACCTGCTTTCGTAAATCGATTTGTGAATGAACAAGAGAAGAGAGGCATCTGAAACTCCGCGAGCACCATTCTAGCAAATCCGAAGACTGGAGAACCTGTAGAGGTATACACAGTTAGAAATAGTCTCGACCCCCAAAGGTCCCACTTCAACCAGGATCCACTGCATGTCCAGACTCCGCTTGGAAACGAACTGTCTCTCGTTTGGGGCGGGGGGAAGCACTACAAATGTTACGGTGGGGAGAACACAATAATGGTGAAAATACATCCAGGGTGTCGGTCGGGTCCACATGTTTCTAACATAACTGGCCAAATTATCTCTGAAAATCTAGGCGCTGGCTGAATTCAAACTAGAGAAGACCGGGAGACTAATTGGGAAGTTTCTATTTAGACTCAAAATGGGTCTCTTTCCTGGTCCTGATTCCTTTGATCTTGAATCCGAACTCTCAACATCCACTCTGTGCTATTCCCATGGGCATATGGCCCCACAGGGGAGGACCAGCCTTCCTAGTTCCCTGGATATAGGACTTTGAATATTCAAACCAGGATGATCCCAGGCAAACCTGGACTGTTCGTCACACTGCCTATTGCTTATTGAAGGAAAGTCTGGTGGCAACATGGTCACAAAGGTCTCCTCCCCAGGGAGCCTCATCTACCGAGTTTGGTCCCATTGCTGAGAAGTGGGCCAACCTTCAGTGACAATCTGGGCTGAGAAAAAGAAAGTGCCTGGATTCCTGATGGTAATTGCAACTCTATCCTTTGGTTACACAAAATATGCTTGTAGAGCAAATTGCCAGGGGCTTATTTATTTATTATCTTGGTTTAAATTAGTGGAGGTAGGTTTCTGTTACTCAGAACCAAAATAACTTTGATTGTTATAATATCCATCACCGGCACTGTCCAAACAATTAAAAACGTTTTTTTAAAGCTCACGCTCCACAGATGCTGGGTCAGTAGGACCGTGTTTGGGAACCAAAGGGAGGATTATTAATAGCTTCTGGAGCAGGAGCAAGGTCTATCCATTAATGCTTCAGAAAGAAAAGCACTAACGGAAAAGTGCCACCTCGTTTCCAATTTTCTCTGTTAATGAGCACATTCCATTCTCGGGCCAGCAATGACTGGTTCAGAGCCCCGGGTGCCGGGAAAGCTCTAATCTAAGGGCTCTCTCGGTCTGTCTTGAAATCACAGTGCAGATAAAGGCTTAGATGTGCAGGCCTGCCAACAGATCTGGAAGTTACAACTATGCAGAATGTTTCAACAAGTGTCATCTCCCAAAATCTCGAAGTCAAGTGCAGTGATATCTGATGCGGGATGAGAGGACGATGATTTATGAAAATATCAGGGTCTGCCTGGGCCCCGAGTTGCCTCATGCCCACAAAGGGTGAGGCCAGTTCTCCTCCTGGCCCCGGTCCCTGCCTCCGCCTGTCCCCCATGAAGACAGAGGACTGTGAGTCCCCAAGAGACAAAGAGGAGGCCCAGAGTGGACGAGCGAGCTCTCCCCCTTCCTAGGAGACGATGCTGCGGAAAGCAGCACATGGGGAAGTGAGAATCCGTCAGGAATCTCACCACTTTGCATTTTCCTGACACCCGCCCAGTTCACACCATGATCACCCCCCAGGTTTGCGGCAATGACCTCCTGACTAGTTTCCCTGCTCCCGTTTCCCTGGAGCCAAGTCCTCGGAGGACAGGCAGACTACGATCCTTCGAAACCAGACATCAGACTGTGCCTCTCGGCCTCAAACACTCCTGATGCCCCATCGCACTCAGAATACGATTTGAACTCCTTACAATGGTTTATAAAAACCCTACGTACCATACCCCGGCCTGTCGTTCCCTGGCTGTGACTCCCACACTTTCCTCCTCGCTCACACTTCTTGGTCGCTCTAGCTTTGGCCGTGCTTTTACACACACTGAGCTTGTTATTCTCGTAGGGGAATAATGGCACGCTGGGCGCATCCTGCCTGGCATGGCCTTACCTCCAGTCTTTGCAGACAGCTTCAAGTGAGGTCTCAACTCAGCTGTCTCTTCCTCAGAGACAACTTTCCCGCCACCCTGTCTACAACTATCACGTCCGCCTCAACCCAGCTCCTCTCTGTCCCCTTAGCGTGCATGTATTTTGCAGGTAGCATGTATTTCCTGCCAACTTAGACATACAGGTGTGTGTGTGCCATCAATGACACACACGTGTTCTCTGGGTGGGACAGAACAAGTGACGATTCTAGGTGGCATGGAAAAAGCAGTGTGAGGATTTCAGCTGGAGGTTGAGTTGCTGCTAATGTTGTCTGTCCCCCTCCCCTGAATAGAAAGGCCATGAGGGCAAAACCTTGTCCCCGCAAACATACACTGCAGTGTCCCCAGTTCCCGGCACAGAGTAGGTCTATGACCGAGGGAGGGAATGAATGAGGGGGTGGATGAACAAAGAAACAAAACAAACCTTGGTTCCATTTCCAGCTCTTTCATGCTGAGGCTCTGTTACCTTTAGCAAGTTACCTAACTACCCTGGACCCTAATTTCCTTCACCTCAAAAATGAGCATAATTGCCGCCTCCTTCCAGAATTGTCACGAGGAATAATGGAGATAATTCACATAAATCCTCTAGATAGCGGGCTAGAACTTAGTAGGTGCTCAACAAATTCCCCTTCCGCCCAGTCGTCACCCCACCTTTTCAGGGATACCGAGTCAACGTAGACCGATGCTTCATAGTCAGCAGAGGACCTACTGGGTTATGCATCACAAATTCATGAACCCACCCAAGTGTTGAAATTCTACCACTCATTCGATTAGATTTCCCTGTCCATGCACATAGAAATAGAAGTCAGAAGCAAGGATGTCAAAGGGCATCTTCCTAGGTGTCTAGAGAGTTTATTCAACCTACCATCGTAGCCAGAAATCAGAGTCACAGCTAAGTCATCAGAGATGGAATAACTGGTTCTTGAATAGGAACGATGACAGAGCTTTGTCTTAAAGACAGACGCGCCTCAAGGTTGGCAGGTTTGTTGCTACCTGACCAATGGGTACTCATGGTAGAAAATTCCCGAGTGGCCGAGCCAGAAACCAACTTAATTCTTTTATTGGCTAGAGAAGTGATTGTGTTAAATTAAGCTAGCGATGCTGTCATTCCAAAAGACCTGAAGATTTCTCTATAATTTAGCTAAGATAGCCGCCGTCCTGCTATGGTTCAGCTTTATACTGATGCCTTCTGTTCCGCTTTTACTCCTAGAGGAAGAAGGGGGAGGAACCGGCCACAGTCAGCTACTGTTTCTTTTCTTCCACTATCCCTTCCGCCAGAATGCACTGAAACAAACTCATCTAGACCACTCATACCACCACCAGAGCCACTAAAGTAGTCTGAACCTCTGATGTTTGTGGCCTCTCTCATCACCTCTTGTCATTGGCCCTGAAGTAACTCACCAACTCTGTGTCTTCTGGCCTTACGGAGGCAGTATCCTAAAAACACCTGGGCCCCTTGCATTACAGAGGATTTAGAATTCAGAAAATGTCCCCAGAAGCCTATTTCCTTGTGGGTCGGGTCTATCACATTGCAAGATTTTCAAAGACTTTCCTTTGACTCATTGAATCTTCTTCAATGACGTGCTTCCCTTGCCCGCCTCTACCTGCCACCCCCGACCCCATAAGCTTTTGAAGTTGAAAGCCCTTTGGAAAGCAAATAAAATTCTATCATTTTATAAAATGGATTCTGTTTGGGTTGCCAAGTTACATTTTTCAGTCTATCATATCCAAGTATGTGCGGTCACGGGTAGATGGTTACTCATCAACCTGGGTTGGCTGAGATGCCGTATTTTCTTTTGTTTCCTTATGCCATCCCCTGGTGCGGTTTTGAGCCCACATTCCTAAAATCAGTGGCTCTTGATTCAATCAACAGACATAAATAAGACTGATCTTTGGATAAACATAAACTTTATTTTTGTAGAGAGTGGTGTTCACTTTTTACACACCCGTACCTAAAGTCCAGCCCAAACTGTCTCCCCTCTTCCAGAAATCTGTGCTGCTGCTATCTCTTAGAGAAAGAATTCTAAATCAGGGAGGGAGGAATGACCTAAAATCTCATCAGTGTCCTAAATTCCGTGCTAGTCATTTTGGAGCCATAATTTTAGAACATGAGACTGCACTGAGGAGCTAATAATACTACAAAAACTTGTTGCGACCTTTTCCCAGCCTAGATCAAAGGTTTTATAAGCGGAGAACATTAAAGCTCTAAAAAAATTAATCGTTACTATGCCATTGGCAGGACATCCCAGATTACTCTTCTGTTTTGAAGGACCACCTTGTCCTCTCTATGTACTAAAGGTAGGAAAAGCAGAGATGAACAGCAAAGCCTTGTTTAATATCAGCTTGCTTCAATGCTTAAAGAAAGTTTTCTCAAGTAGAAAGTTTCTGACCTGGGGCTTCATATTTCATTATGAAACCTTCCTTGCTTTACCTAAACTTTGCCTATGATGAAAAGGAGAAGAAAACACGAGACAGCCCCTGGGGTCATTGTTTATTTAAAGGTCGTCCAGCGAACTCTTATGAAGTATCAGTGACAACTATCCCTCTTCGATCGTTTTCTCTATTTTCAATTAACCTTTTAAGCTGCTGTGCGTTTGCCAGAGGCCAAGCACTTTGCCAGGATCTGAGGGAAAAGCTGACATGATTTCTGTTCTCCAGACAAGAGCTCAGTCTTAGAGCTTGTTTGTTGTGATCAGCACCCCCTTATTGAGAATGACGAAACCGTCAACCCCTCTTCCCCGATAGACTGAAAGTTTCGCATTATGGACGAAATACAGTAATATGTGAGGCTTACGTTTCCAGGGCAACACTTTTTAAAGAAGACCCCGAGAGAGGATAAAGTTTAGCTCAAGATGTGAAGCTTCCGGCGATGAAATTTCCGGCTGTGGGGAATCTAGCTACCGTCTTTCATCTCTTCTGATTACAAGAAGTAGAAATATACTAACATCAGTACAAAGTGGAATTAACGAGTGTAGGTAGTTCATGGACCAAAGGCAGAAAGTGAAAATACAATGGCCGTTTGGTGGCGTTTTAGCCAAAAACTAGAGTGATCAAGGGCAGCTATGGTTCTCCATCCCTCTCTTTCTCTCTCAGGGGTGACAGGATTTCTAACTGCTGTTCCCCTGAGTCTGGTCCACCGTCCGTTTTCAGCCAGCTTCTTCAATCCACCTTCCACATGGCTCCGTGGGGTCAGCAGGCCAAGTTCTATAAAGTTTCAGCCCTTCCGCCCATCACCAGCTATTATCAGTCTTAGTTCCTCAATCCAAATACGAAAGAGGAAAATAGGAAGACAATAAATGAGTCAGAGTGTGATTGGTCCAACTCACCTCTCAAGCCACTCTATGAAGTTTGCTGACTAACCAGTTCACAGGCAGATATTGGATAAGGGGTTCACTTCTGACCCAATTATCTGGACCCAGAAAGTATCAAGATACCAAAGTATGTAGGGGTGTCTACATGGGATCCGGACCAGGTGAAATGTTCAAAATGTCTAGATGGGGGCAGGAAATGAAACATCTTCAGTGCACCTCGCATCTGTATTCCTACCACAACGTATCTGTAGGTCGTTATACAATATGATCGGCCCTTCCTCTCTTCCTCCTTTCCAATTATTACAGAGCATTTGTTGTTGTTGAAATCCAGTTCACGTTCGTTTGCTTGCCTCCCACACCTCTTTTGTTCTCCTTTACTTTAGGCCCTCAACCTTCCGAACCTACTTAATATTGAAAGAAAGCACTATACACATGGATCGCCCAGCGACCATGATTATCCACTTCTGTAGCAATCATGATAGGTGACGCTCGGACAATCTCCATCTGCTGTAGCACACCGTGGCCACAACACTGAGTACCATCAAGACAAGTGCACCAAGAGAACTGTATGTCCCTGACTGCCCTTCACAATGGACCCAGAGAGGAGGAAAGGGGCCTCTTGACTGCCCTCTTTTCAGCTCACAAGATTGGACTGACCCTGCCACAAAACAATATAATTCCTTTTCTTTTTTACACCTACACAATCTCTTTAAATCTCCCCCCCTCCCTTTGTTTTTCTCTCCCTCCTCCCAGTATATCAGCTCTAATCTCAGCTGCTGCGGGAAAATGAAAAATTTTATTGCTGATGGAAAATTCTCCACTCACACACAATATGGTGGCCAGGAAAACTATGCCATGGAAGACAGACAATAAAATCTTCCCTGATATAAAACTCCATTATAAAATGTTCCACTCTTCTACAAATTCAACTACCCTACGGTGACATCCAAACCTCATGTAATAGTGATGGATTTGATGACATGGAAAGCTCGCAAAGTAAACATGATTTTTCTTCCCTTCAGATAGGACATTTTGATGAATAGGAATCCCTGGAATATTGGAGGAATGCTAAACAGAGTAACGGGTACTCAACCAAGTTCCCTGGCTCTGTTATTGGGTCTGTTGTTGACGGATCTTGTGACTTTGGAAAGACTGTTTGACT
The DNA here is from genome assembly GCF_014898765.1 of Herpailurus yagouaroundi. Lineage (NCBI taxonomy): Eukaryota > Metazoa > Chordata > Mammalia > Carnivora > Felidae > Herpailurus > Herpailurus yagouaroundi. The sequence goes on from NW_024412442.1 coordinate 6,340,547, forward strand.
CATGCTGTGGCTCAGTTTCCTTGAAAGTCAAGTGCTGAGTTGGGTGCTATATCAAACGGTGCTGGTTGCCAGGACTCTGGCCGGGGGAGCTCATCTCCCACAAGAGAGGCTAAAAATCACCACCTGACTTCTCTAGCCTCCTATTAGCTAGGACATGAGCATCTGACCATTCTTGGCCAATGGAAACGGATCGCTCTGCCTGGGGTCTTCTGGGAAAGGTGTTCCTCACTACTGAAAATAAGCTCCCCTTGTATATGCATTTGGAAGCTTTCATGCCCGGAGCTGTGGTAGCTGTCTTGCCACAGTGATGAGGATGATAAGAGGTTTGTACAGAATCTGAGCCAGAGCTCTGTCACTTTTGAGCCGCTGGATTACCGACCATAGAAGTTATTAAGCAACATATTTTCATGCTATTCTCAGAAAATGGAAATACCCATTTTCATTTGGGTATTCCATTACTGGCAGCCAAAATACATCTTTATTGAATAGATGCCTTTGTCTCTAAGACCCCTTCCAGCTTTAAGAACAAATGATCCGATAAGAGACAAGGGAAGTCCTCTTGATAGAGAAACTGCAAGTGGGTTTTAAGGATCAACAGTGAAGAGACTTCAGAAAGCGATACCAGGCTTACAAACATTGAGAGCAGACAGATGATATGCTGTGGCTTGAAAAGCATAGGCTTGAACCATCTCAAACATCACCCACTGCCTTTACATCCTGTTTGCGGGATGGAGCCTCTGTAAGGGCACATCTGTAATATCTTGGCTGCCCATCATTTGAGCACCCTTCCTATTTAGGAAGCTGCCTCTGACTATGCAAGTCCAAGGGAGATTTGTCCTCTTCCTATCCCTGGCTGCCAGAATAAGAGAAGATGGCTAAAGCCTAGCCAGTTGAATTCTCCTACTCAGAATTTTGAATCTTGGGAAGTAGGGGTGAGGGGTATGAAGGCACCACCAAAGTTACTGATATCAGAGTCCTTGGCCTTGACAGGACAGCGATCCTATTGCCAGTGGTGACTCCCCAACCTGACTGTGTCTGTGATGTGAACTTGACTAAGAACTCCCAATGCCCAGTCTCCCTTGGTCCTGCCTGTGTTTTGAGCCTGGACCTTCCAGAAGTTTCTGGGAGCTGCCCCCCAAAATATGTCAAAAATACTGTTTTCTGGTTTTGGTTACCCAGAGCCTGCCTCTGTTTATCATACCCAAGAAATCCAACCGACACAGAGTCAAAGTCTTGAATGCGCAGAAAGGTGTCTTGAAAAGTCTAGACTTCATACCAACTTATGAAAACAGAATTTGGAGCAACAGCTGGAGAGTTTGAAGGGCATCTGGAAATTTATAATAATTCTGGCTCGACAGAGGAACTGAGGGAAGAAAGCCAGTCTTCTCCGAAGCAACTTTGAGCATCCCTGCTGCTACCTTCCCTAAGAACAGCCTCCCCAAAGACTTCAGAATGCACGTGTGGTCATTAGCGACATCTGCAAACAAGGCCATTAATGATGTCAGCAAACAATCTCATTTCTGTCTTCCTTCAGAGAGAATCATGATTGTCTTTTAAAAGTGTTTCTGACATATGTTTAGTGAGGTGTGTGTGTTTGGGAACCAAGATTGAGTGGAATATGACTTTTTTTTAATTTTTTTTAAGTTCATTTATTTTGAGAGAGAGAAAGAACATGAGGAGGGCAGAGAGAGAGAGAGAGAGAGCAGTGGAGGAGGGAGGGAGGGAGGGAGGAAGGGAGGGAGGGAGAGAGAGAGAGAGAGAGAGAGAGAGAGAGAGAGAGAATCCTAAGCAGGCTATGCACTGTCAGTGCAGAGCCTGATGCGGGGCTTGAACTCATGAACCGAGAGATCATGACCTGAGCCGAAACCAAGAGTCAGATGCCTAACCCACTGAGCTACCCAGAAGCCCCGAATATGACTTTTATTAAAAGTGACACCTGAAGAATTGGCTGGAGACAAAGACCTACACATTCTCCATTCATGGTGGAGTGGAGTCCCTATCTCCCCAAGAGCAGACTTCCTGCTGCAATTATGAAAACAAGTTACACAATTAAATAAATATAAAGGAACATGTAAACAGGGGCTATATCAAAACAAAGATAGTAAGCTCATTGCAGCCTAACGTTGTTGGTAAAAATTACAGTGAACAAAATAAGGGGAAAGTATTATTATTAGAAGGAAAACAGAAATCAGTGCAGCTGAATTAGATTGAAAGAAAAATAAAAGATTTGAATTGATAAGAGATAAAGAGAAATCAAAAGATCAGATCAAAATGAACAACGAAGAGGAAAATAAAGTCACAAACAGAGGTCAAAAAGCTAACATGAACCCAAAAGGAAGCACTCCTTTTTAAAAACTCTAATTCAAAAATAGGAAAGTACGCCAGTGCATGCAAATCTCTAAGCTACGTGTGTGTGTTTTAAATAAAAGCAACTCCATTCTCAGTGACGATAAGGAAACGGAACAACTCAAATCACTGCCTTTATAGGGAAGGTTTGGTCTCTTGAGTGGCCCTTCACGTACAAAGACCAAGGGGACAGGCGGCAAAGCGACGTCCATCTATAACCTCCCGGGACAGAGATCTTTTCTGTTCTTACCAATTAAGCCAACGTTCTTTCTCAAAACAGTGAAAAACAGCCCTGGCAGTCTTAACATTTGCTTCGGCTGTCATCTTTCAGTGAGCCCCCACCGTAGATACGGGAACACAGAGCTAGTCACTTCCACGTAAGTTATGTTATTGAATTCTGTCAACAACCCTGGTGAGGTTCAGCGATTCCCAAGCACTATCTACACACTCTGTATTCGTTTCCTATTGCTGCTCTAAGAAATTACCACAAGCTCAGTGGCATCAAATAGTACCATTGTTTTTCTTACTGTTCTGGAGGCCAGACATCCAAAGTGAGTCTTACAGGGCCAAACTCCAGGTGCTGGGGTAGCCTGGTTCTTTCTTCTTGCCTTTCCCAGCTTCGGAAGATGGTCCTCATTCCTGGGTTCATGACCCTACCTCAAAATGCCTGTTCTCCCTCTGTTTCCACACATGCATCGTCTTCTTCTCTGATGTTGAATTTGTGTCTTTTGTCCCTTATGATTCTAAGGACCTTGTGATTGTATCAGGTCCATCCAGGCAATCGAGGACAATCTCTTCATGCCGCAATCCCTGATTAGTACCTGTAGGTGTTCCACAATTCCACGTAAGGTGGCATCCACAGGTTCTGGGGCTTAGCACGTGGGCATCTTTGGGGCCATTATTCAAAGCCTACCACAAAGTGGTTGTGCATGACTTCTTCGAGGGGTGGGTAGTTTAGTTAATAGTATTGTAGCAGCATCTATTTCCCTGTTTTGATGATTATATTAAGACTATGTAGGGGTGCCTGGGTGGCTCAGTGGGTTAAGCATCCAACACTCGGTTTCAGCTCAGGTCATGATCTCATGGTTCGTGGGGTGGAGCCCCGTGTCGGGCTCTGCACTGACAGCATGGAGCCTGCTTGGGATTCTCTCTCTCCCTCTCTCTCTCTCAAAATGAATAAATAAACTTAAAAAAAATATATTATGTAAACTGTTAGCATCAGGAGAAGCTGGATGAGGGGGTACACGGGAACTCTGTTTGGGTAACATCTCTTTAAATCTAAAATTAGTGGGAAAACCGAAAAGTATCATGCAGGATATAAACAACAACGGCAACAATAAAGATTTTCCTATGAACAACAAAGATCCTCAGGTCCCTCCCATGGGGACGGAATCCCATCTCCAAAGGCAGAGCCTAGGAATCTGTGACTGAGACCATCATCTGATCCTGCTTCACAGCCAAGTCTGAGAAGTGCTTGTTTGAGACGCAGCCAGTAGGACTCCAAAGGCGGTTCACTGTCAGCTACATCACCTGCCATCTTTCAGGAATGTAAATTCTCAGGCCAGCCCCAGACCGACCAGTCAGAACCTCTCCTGGGCACGGGGTCCGGGAATCTTGTGTTTCAACAGAGGCCCCGGGTGATTCTTTCACACGGTAGGCATGCTTTGATAGGCACCTGACTGCACACTCTTTTTTTTAATTTTTTAATGTTTATTTTTTGAGAGACAGAGAGACAGAGCAGGACTGGGGAAGGAGCAGAGAGAGAGAGAGAGAGACCCAGAATCCGAAACAGGCTCCAGGCTCTGAACTGTCAGCGCAGAGCTTGACGTGGGGCTCAAACCCACCATCCGTGAGAGATCATGAGCTGAGCCGAAGTCGGCCACTCAACGGACTGAGCCATCCAGGCGCCCCCTGACTGCACACTTTGAAACGGCGGACCGAAACTGTTATTATTATCACCAGTCACTTCTAGCCTGAGATAACTGAGGACCGGTTCAACAAAATACCGAATGTTAAGAGAGCAAACTATGCCAAAACCGGAACACAAGTTCCGGGCTCAACTGAAACCCTCATCAAATTGTCTTTTAAATCTGATAGTTCACCTTTAAGTTTAGAGTATTAAAGCCTTTCCCAAAGTGAAAATATATTACTCTGCATGAATAAGTCATTAAGATGAGCTAGTTACATTCATTAATTAAACATGAATGAGGTCACCTGTTGGAACCAGACTTGAAGAAATGAGACTCCGAATAGTAGGTCTGACAGCCAGAGGGAAATCGGATACCACAGGCAGGGGATATACTGACCCAAGCAGGTATTTCCAAACTATCAATCCGAACACACCTTCCTTCAAGTATTTATTCTACTGTCTGTATAAGCATACGCACACTTCTCAGATATAACTTCCCAAGAATGAGATCCAGACAACACGATAATCCATCCTACTTACGGAGGAAGAGACAAGGAGGCAGTTCATACGTGCACTGGAAGGAAGAGCCTATTCACACTCCAAATCCTCTGCCGACTTCTGGGGCCCAACGCATCCAAAGAGCAGGAGACTAAAAGGGCATTGGTGGGGGCACCTGGACGACTTGATCGGTTAAGCGTCCCACTCTTGATTTCCACTGGGGTCATGGTGGCACGGCTTGTGAGATCGAGCCCCGAGTCGGGCTCTGCACAGACAGCATGGAACCTGCTTGGGACTCTCTCTCCCCCTCTCTCTCTGCCCCTCCCCTGCTCGCGGCCCTCTTTCTCCCTCAAAATAAATAAATCAATTAAAAAAATTTTTCTTTACAGGGCATTTGGTAATGCAACTGGAAGCAAAGAAATAACACGCCACAAGAAAGCGCTCCGAGAGGTTGACCGTGGCGGCAGGAGGCCGGGTCCGGCGGCCGCGCCAGGGGGGCACCTGCAGGCTCTGAGCACCTCCCCCAGGACCGCCGCCCACCTTGGTCCTCCCTGGGAGGTAGAGATGGATCAGCAAGATAGGCGGCCAACCCCAGAAGGAGGCAGGGCCCCAGGAAAGCAGACGCAGACACTTAAAAGCACCCCCAGGAAGAGAGACGTTTCTGCCAGGTCCTGGGGCAGAGTCGTTACTGCGGAGTGGGGGGGGATCGAGAGGCCCACGCCTGCCGGGAGTTGGAGGGCCAGCGCATGAGCCACTCAACGCCCGCCACCTGCCCGCAGACTCCACGCGAGGTAAAATGTACCCGTGGAGCCTCAGTCATGTTTTCCCAGACCCGGCAGCGCAGGTCCAGCTGCCCAGGCTGTGCACTGATGAGCCGAACCCCCCTGCCCCCCCTCCCCCCACAGGCCAAGACAGAACTCCCAGCAATAAGGCAGGTGCAGGCGCTGGCGGGGAGCCCTGAGCCAGACTGGGTGGGGGAAGAAAACCACCTGTTCCGGAGCCTCCGGAGGCTCTGTAGGCGAGCCCAGAGGCTCCATGCCAAGCCATCCTCTTTCCCCGGACCCCAGAACTTGGCTCTGTGTGTGCTGGCCGGCCGGCCGGCTCTCCACCCAGAGCACTTGCAGATACTAGGGATCTTTCAAAAGCTTGCTGACTCCAGATCCTCCTTTCTCCAGCCCCTAAAACCCCAGGCTCTAGAGAAAATCTATTGATTTTTGAAGGAACAAAGGTGAGGGAAATACATTCTAGAAATGGTTCTGGGGCCTGTCCGATGCCAGTTCAACAGCTTCCGTTACAATCAGCGACGGCCTGATCTGAATTAATTTGAAAGTGCTTTGTAAACCACGCAAGTGCTTAGCAACCCCGGCTGAGGCGTTGGGGCTAAAAGCCTACAGGCAGCAGGCTAGGAGAGAGGAACACGCTCTCTCTGCTATCTGAGCTGTCCTGCGTCCTGGCTGGCTGCCAGACTACCTGATGAAATCAGGACCTAAATTTGTCACTGACCTGTTTTCCCATCTCTGGTGTCGTCCACCAATGTGAGCCCAGGGCCCTGGAGTTATTTTGGGGTGAAACTCAGGTTTAACCTCTTCTGCTTTTCCTATCTGAATTTTGCACACAGTAGCCGGCACGGCTATGTATCATGAGAAGTGGGGAGGGACCCCCAAAGGTGGGGGGCACACGAAAAGCCCAGGAGAGATCCAAGCGAAGAAGACAAGCTGTCCCTCCATGAATGAGCTCATCCACGTGCTATTTCCAGATCCCTGCTGAGGACACAAAAGGCTAAGGAGAAATCAGGAAATCGCTGAGCTGACCCGATTCCATTCAACGTTTTTGGAAGCCATAGCTCTTCACTGATGGAGAGCAGATCTCACCGCAGCACTGTCCCAGCCCCCGTGATCGAGAGCTCTTCGGTGAGCTGTTCAATGCCGAGAATTCTAGAACAGGGCATGGAAAAACAAAATACACAGCTCCTGGCCCCCAAGAATACACCAGCCAGCGGAGGAAAGACAAGTACACATTTAAGAGGGAGCGCGGAAAGTCCCATGATAGAGGGGGCGGAGAAGAAGGACAGACAACCCGGAACGACGGCCACTGGCTCAAGAGCTGACAGGAAGCTCAGGGACAGGACCCTCAGAGGGAGTGAAGAGAGAAAAGAGGAGGAATCCTGAAGCCATAAGTGATGGTTGCCAGGCTCTAGTGAGCAAAAGAATCACCAGAGAGCGCTTGTCAAAATGCAGATCCCCAGGCCTGACTTCCTTCTGGAGTTTGTTGTTCACTGGTGCCTCAGTGGATCCCAGGAATCTGATTCCTCAGCGCATTCCTGGGTGATTCTCTCTCTTGTGGTCCTAGTCCCCGTTTTGAGTAACACTTTACCGAAGCCAACCCTGTAGGAGGATTCTCGCACAGCGAGACGGGACACCGAGGCTTTTCTGTCCAGGAGGCAACTTTATTCATCATGCCGGCCCCGGATCAGTGGGTTCGTACCCGAAAAACTAAGCCCCAAGCGCAGCGGGGGGATAGCCTTTGATGCAATTTCTACTTCTCTGTCTCCCCTCTGTGGTGACACATGGTCTGACGGAGTTACAGAATCATGGAGACACGTTCCCCAGAAAGGACACCCTCGGCCTCCCGACGTGAGCGAGAGTCTTGAGTTACCACAACCGGGATGAATTCGCTTTTCATCCCAACCTCCGAAGAACAAAAACCCCGGTCTTTAACTAAAAGATTTGGGACACCTGGGTGGGCACTGTTGGTTGAGCCTCTGACTCTTGATGTCGGCTCAGGTCATGATCTCTGGGCTGTGGGATCACTCAACCCCCATGTTGGGCTCCAGGCTGAGCGTGGAGCCCGAGTTGCTCTCTCTCTCCCTCTAAAAAGTTAAAAGAATTTGAAACCTCCTCAGGAAGGCAGGATCACTTGCCAAGGGGTGAGGGAACTGTTCCTAGGGAGAAGATCCTGCCTTACAGGTGCCATTTATTCAACTTCTGGGAGGAGCTCCCTCAGAGCCCTGAGAGTGGCCTGCTCCCCACACCCCATTCTCACCTCCATTCCTACTTCCCTGGGGTGCACAGGTGCACAATGAACTTCACCTCCGTGTGGCCCAATGAGCCCTATGCTTCCCTTCCTATTTCCAGGAGCTAAGGTGTGAGAACCTCTGATGAGGCCCCAGGTTTCTCACCAGAGCCAGAGCTCCTGAGAAGACTTTTCCTTCCCCCAGGGCATCAGGAGAAGAGGGAAGAAGTTGTGACGGGCTGATGGCGACAGGAGCTTCCCCACAGGGGTAAAGCTTTAGTAAGAGGACTCACGCATACCGCCAACCCTCTGACAAAAACCTCTCAGAACACACCCCGGGGCACTACTCTTCTTTTCTATGTCGGCCTTATTTCCTCAGTCCCTTGGGGTCCTTTTCTGCATCATGCTTCCCTCCAGAGCTAACGCGCCCCCTGACTCCCAGAAGTCCCTCTTTCTGTGTCTTCCACTTTTCTGCCTGTCCTTTCTCACAAATCACTGCCGAGACACTCGCCGTAGGCCTCCTGGGAGTCCACAGTGACCGCGGGCTCAGAACCGGCCTCCTGACTCCAATCCGTCCCACCAGCGCTGCCAGAGGAGTATCTGCAAAACACAGTTACTTTCGGGGGGTGGGGGGCGGTGTCCTCCGTGATGTGGCCCCCAGCACCCCCGTGAAAGGGCTTCTTCAACAGTGGGACCCACCTTCACCCCCTACAAGGGCCAAACAGATCTTCATGCTGGTTCCTTTCAAGGCCTGACTAAAATGATGAGGTTTTGGGGGGGGTGACAGTGGGGTCTGTGGGGTCCGGAGCCAAAGGCCAAGAAAAAAATTCTCGAAGACATCTTTGGTGCAAAAAGGTGATTTTACTGAAGCACGGGGACAGGACCCGTGGCCAGGAAGATCTGCCCGGGGACCATGAGGAGAGATTGGGGGAGGTAAAGTCCAGGGGAAGTTTCCAGTGAGATTTCCATATGCTAAAGAAGATTCCCAGGACAGTGGAGGCCAGAAGCTAGGGTGGTTTTCTTTCCAGCAAAGCATTAGCATTGAGACAGCAGGGGGTTCCCGGAGAAACGTTTGCTCTGCCGGCCTCAAGCGTTAGTCAATGGGCTTCAGGGTATAAGGAAACTTAGCTCTACCTGCCATTTCCTCCTGCCCCTGTCCCCACATCACTACGGAGGGGTGATGGAGACTCAGGTCCTGCAGGACTGTGATCTCTATCAGTTAACCATCTGTTTCTCCCCTTTCCTTTGTTCTTGGGCGGCCAGGAGTGCCCGAGGAGTATCACACTTGTCCCCACCCAGTTGCGGGAGGGGGGCAGAGTGTTTGTGGCCTGTCGGCTTGCCTGATGCTCCCTCATCACAAATACTCTTTTCTCTTTTTAATGTTTATTTATCTTTGAGAGAGACAGAGCGCAAGTGGGGGAGGGGCAGAGAGAGGGGGACACAGAATCCGAAGCAGGTTCCAGGCTCCACGCTGTAGGCACAGAGCCTGAGGTGGGGCTCCAACTCCTGAACCATGAGATCACAACCGGAGCCAAAGTCGGACACGTGACCGACTGAGCCACCAGGTACCCCAGACTCAAATGATCTTGTTTTAGTTGTTATAGCTGCTTTTAACTTTCATTTGCAAACATGTTACAAGTACCTGTGGTAAATGATGTGGAAAATGTTGGGGTTTGGAGCCACCGGCCAAGAGAGAATTTTTGAGACGTCTGCGGGGCAAAAAGCTGGTTTTATTAAAGCCCAGGGACAGGACCCATCCACAGAAAGAGCGGTCCAGGGGTTGTGAGGAGACGTTGGGAGTTGGGGGAGGTGAAGAAAAAGGGAGGTTTCTTTCCAAGAGGACTTTCGTGTGCTAGAGAGGACTCCCAGGAACCTGGAGGCCTGACCATTGTCCCACTAAGGTTGTTTCTCCTTCTAGCCAAGCGCTAACATTAAGACAGTGGGAAGTTCCTAGAGGAATGCTCTAGTCTGCCTGCATAGAGTATCGGTCAATGGGCTGCAGGTTGTAAGGAAATTCAATTTTATCTGCCATTTCCTCCTGCCTTTGTTTCCCGCATGAGTAAACCTTCGAACGATGCAGAAGGATGTGAGGGGAAAAGTACCTCTCCTTGTGCCATCAACTCCCCTCCATGCACCCCTTCCCAGAGGCAACAACACTGCCAGTTCTGGAGCTATTCACTGTGTGTAGATCTCTGCGTGTACAGGTCCCCCCTTTTTAAAATAAATAACAGCAGATAGGGAGAGGGAAGATGGCGGTGTAGGAGGGCGCTGGCCTCACCTCGTTCTGCCGATCGCTTAGATTCCACCCACACCTGCCTAAATCACCCAGAAAACCGCCAGAAGACTAGCAGAATGGACTCTCCAGGGCCAAGCGTAGAGGCCACGGAAGAGGGTGGGAAGGGTGGAGAGATGGTGGGCGCTCCACGGACTGGCGGGAGGGAGCCGGGGTAGAGGGGCAGCCCGCCCGGAAAGGCAGAGCCCCCGAGTCTGGCTTGCAAAAGCAGAGGGGCTGGATGGAGTTCTGACAGCCAGCGGGACTTAACATCTGGAACGTTAAAAGTCAGCAGCTCTGCTTGGAGAGTGGGAGGGTGAGAGGACGCTGGGAGGGAGAGGTGTTGAGCCCCGGAAGACAGACCTCAGCTTGGCGGGGAACAAAGGCACTGGCCAGCGCCGCCTCCCTCACCCATGCCCCAGCTGGAACCCCAAAGGGAAACAGTCCCCATCACGGAACTTGCTTGCACCACACACACACCCAACGCTGCGCTTCTGTGGATCCATCCTTCTGATGGGTCTGCCTCCCTCCCGGTCCCACAGGGCCCCTCCTTCAGGGGACCACCAAGGGCAAAGCAAGCTGAGCCTGCCCCTCCCTCCCCGTGCACCTTGCGGATCCACCCTGTCTAATACGCCAGATCCCACCGAAGCAGCACCACAAGCCTGGCAGTGTGCAAGCAGCCCAGACAGGGGCCACACCACTCCACAGTGAGTCCTGCCCCTGGGAGAGGGGAAGATAAGGTACACACCATCCTGACTGTGGCCCCAGCGGTGGGCTAGGGACAGACATCGGGTCTGAATGTGGCCCCGCCCACCAATACAAGTTACTCCGGGCATCACAGGGGAAGTGCCCCAAAGTTCTGCGCCACTCCAGGGACTAACCAAAATGACAAAACAGAAGAACTCTCCTCAAAAGAAACCCCAGGAAGTAGCGACAGCTAACGAATTGATCAAAAACGATTTAAGCAATATAACAGAACAAGAATTTAGAATAATAGTCATAAAATTAATCACTGGGCATAGAGGACAGCAGAGAATCTATTGCTACAGAGATCAATGGACTAAGAAATAGTCATGAGGAGCTAAAAAATGCTATAAATGAGCTGCAAAGTAAAATGGAGGTGACCACAGCTGGGATTGAAGAGGCAGAGGAGAGAATGGGTGAATTAGAAGATAAAATTATGGAAAAAGAGGAAGCTGAGGAAAAGAGAGATTAAAAAAATCCAGGAGTATGAGGGGAGAATTAGACAACTAAGTGATGCAAACGAACAATATCTGTATCATAGGAATTCCAGAAGAGGAAGAGAGAGAGAAAGGGGTTGAAGGTACACTTGAACAAATCATAGCTGAGAACTTCCCTGATCTGGGGAAGGAAAAAGGCATTGAAATCCAAGAGGCACAGGCAACTCCTTTCAGATATAACTTGAATCGATCTTCTGCACAACATGTCATAGTAAAACTGGCAAAATACAGGTATAAAGAGAAAATTCTGAAAGCAGCTACGGATAAACAGGCTCCCTTACAAAGAGAGACCCATAAGACTAGTGGCAGACCTATCTACTGAAACTTGGCAGGCCAGAAAGGAATGGCAGGAAATCTTCAATGTGATGAACAGAAAAAATATGCAGCCAAGAATCCTTTACCCAGAAAGTCTGCCATTCAGAGTAGAAGGAGAGATAAACGTTTTACCAAACAAACAAAAACTGAAGTAATTCATCATCACTAAACCAGCCCTACAAGAGATCCTAAGGGGGACTCTGTGAGTGAAGTGTTGCAAGGACCACAAAGGACCAGAGACGTCACTACAAGCATGAAACCTACAGAGATCATAATGACTCTGTATTTCTTTCAGTAATAACACTGAATGTAAATGGACTAAATGCTTCAACCAAAAGACATAGGGTATCAGAATGGATTAAAAAAAACACAAAACAAAACAAGACCCATCTATTTTCTGTCTATAAGAGACCTATTTTAGATCTGAGGACACCTTCAGACTGAAAGTGAGGGGATGGAGAACTACCATTCTAATAGAAGTCAAAAGAAAGCTGGAGTAGCCATCTTATATCAGACAAACTAGACTTGAAATGAAAGACTGTAACAAGAGATGAAGAAGGGCATTATGTAATAATTACAGGGTCTATCCATCAGGAAGAGCTATCAATTATAAATGTCTATGCACCTAATACAGGAGCCCCCAAATATATAAAACAATTACTCACAAACATAAGCAACCTTATTGACAAGAATGTGGTAATTGCAGGGGACTTGAATACTCCACTTACAACAATGGATAGATCATCTAGACACAGGATCAATAAAGAAACAAGGGCCCCGAATGATACATTGGATCAGATGGACTTGACAGATCTATTTAGAACTCTGCATCCCAAAGCAACAGAATATACTTTCTTCTCGATTGCACATGGAACATTCTCCAAGATAGATCACATACTGGGTCACAAAACATCCCTTCATAAGTATACAAGAATTGAGATCATACCATGCATACTTTCAGAACACAATGCTATGAAGCTTGAAATCAACCACGGAAAAACTCTGGAAAACCTCCAAAAGCATGGAGGTTAAAGAACACCCTACTAAATAATGAATGGGTCAACCAAGCAATTAGAGAAGAAATTTAAAAATATATGGAAACAAATGCAAATGAAAATACAACAATCCAAACGCTTTAGGGTGTATTTCCTGAGAGGAAAATACACTGCAACCCAGGCCTATCTCAGGAAACAAGAAAAATCCCAAATGCAAAATCTAACAGCACACCTAAAGGAAATAGAAGCAGAACAGAAAAGAAACCTCAAAGGAGAAGGAGGTTCTCCTCCTCCTCAAGGAGAAGAAGAGATATAATAAAGATCAGAGCAGAAATAAACAGTATAGAATCTAAAAAAAATCTGTAGAGCAGATCAATGAAACCAAGAGTTGTTTTTTTGCGAAAATAAACAAAATTGGTAAACCTCTAGCCAGGCTTCTCAAAAAGAAAAGGGAGATGACCCAAATAGATAAAACCATGAATGAAAATGGAATTATTACAACCAATCCCTCAGAAATACAAACAATTATCAGTGAATACTATGAAAAATTATATGCCAAAAAATTGGACAACCGAGAAGAAATGGACAAATTCCTAAGCACCCACATACTCCCAAAACTCAAACAGGAAGAAAAAGAAACCTTGAACAGACCCATAATCAGCAAATAAGTTGAATCATTTATCAAAAATCTCCCAACAAATAAGAGTCCAGGACCAGATGGCTTCTCTGGGGAATTCTACCAGATATTTAAAGCAGAGATAATACCTATCCTTCTCAAGCTGTTCCAAAAAATAGAAAGGGAAGGAAAACTTCCAGACTCATTCTATGAAGCCAGCGTTACTTTGATTCCTAAACCAGACAGAGGCCCAGCAAAGAAAGAGAACTACAGGCCAATATCCCTGATGAATATGGATGCAAAAATTCTCACTAAGATACTAGCAAATCGAATTCAACGGCATATAAAAATAATTTTTCACCATGATCAAGTGGGATTCATTCCTGGGATGCAGGGCTGGTTCAACATTCGCAAATCAATCAACGTGATACATCACATTAATAAAAGAAAAGATAAGAACCATATGATCCTGTCAATCGATGCAGAAAAAGCATCTGACAAAATTCAGCATCCTTTCTTAATAAAAACCCTCGAGAAAGTTGGGATAGAAGGAAGATACTTAAACATCATAAAAGCCATTTATGAAAAGCCCACAGCTAATATCATCCTCAATGGGGAAAAACTGAGAGCTTTCTCCCTGAGATCAGGAACACGACAGAGATGTCCACGCTCACCGCTGTTGTTTAACATAGTGTGGGAAGTGCTAGCATCAGCAATCAGACAACAAAAGGAAATCAAAGGCATCAAAATTGGCAATGATGAAGTCAAGCTTTCACTTTTTGCAGATGACATGATATTATACATGGAAAACCCGACAGACTCCACCAAAAGTCTGCTAGAACTGATCCATGAATTCAGCAAAGTCGCAGGATACAAAATGAATGTACAGAAATGAATTGCATTCTTATACACCAATAATGAAGCAACAGAAAGACAAATAAAGAAACTGATCCCATTCACAATTGCACCAAGAATCATAAAATACCTAGGAATAAACCTAACCAAAGATGTAAGAGATCTGTATGCTGAAAACTATAGAAAGCTTACGAAGGAAATTGAAGAAGATACAAAGAAACGGAAAAACATTCCATGCTCATGGGTTGGAAGAATAAATATTGTCAAAATGTCAATACTGCCCAAAGCTATCTGCACATTCAATGCAATCCCAATCAAAATTGCACCAGCATTCTTGTCAAAGCTAGAACAAGCAATCCTAAAATTCATATGGAACCACAAAAGGCCCCGAATAGCCAAAGTAATTTTGAAGAAGACCAAAGCAGGAGGCATCATAATCCCAGACTTAAGCCTCTACTGCAAAGCTGTAATCATCAAGACAGCATGGTATTGGCACAAAACAGACACATAGACCAATAGAATAGAATAGAGACTCCAGAATTGGACCCACAAATGTATGGCCAACTAATCTTTGACAAAGCAGGAAAGAATACCCGATGGAAAAAAGACAGTCTCTTTACCAAATGGTGCTGGGAGAACTGGACAGCAACATGCAGAAGGATGAAACTAGACCACTTTCTTACACCATTCACAAAAATAAACTCAAAATGGATAAGGCACCTGAATGTGAGACAGGAAACCATCAAAACCCTAGAGGGGAAAGCAGGAAAAAACCTCTCTGACCTCAGCTGCAACAATTTCTTACTTGACACATCCGCAATGGCAAGGGAATTAAAAGCAAAAAGGAACTATTGGGACTTCATGAAGATAAAAAGCTTCTGCACTGCAAAGGAAACAATCAACAAAACTCAAAGACAACCAACGGAATGGGAAAAGATATTTGCAAATGACATATTGGACAAGGGGCTAGTATCCAAAATCTATAAAGAACTCACCAAACTCCACACCCGAAAAACAAATAATCAGTGAAGAAATGGGCAGAAAACATGAATAGACACTTCTCTACAGAAGACATCCAGATGGCCAACAGGCACATGAACAGATGCCCAACATCCCTCCTCATCAGGGAAATACATATCAAAACCTCATGCCAGTCAGAGTGGCCAAAGTGAACAAATCAGGAGACTATATATTCTGGAGAGGATGTGGAGAAATGGGAACCCTCTTGCACTGTTGGTGGGAATGCAAACTGGTGTAGCTGCTCTGGAAAACAGTGTGGAGGTTCCTCAAAAAATTAAAAATACATCTACCCTATGACCCAGCAGTAGCACTGGTAGGAATTTACCCAAGGGATACAGGAGTGCTGAAGCATAGGGGCACTTGCACCCCAATGTCTATAGCAGTGCTTTCAACAGTAGCCAAATTATGGAAAGAGCCTAAATGCCCATCAACTGATGAATGGATAAAGAAATTGTGGTTTATATACACAATGGAGTACTACATGGCAATGAGAAAGAATGAAATATGGCCCTTTGTAGCAACGTGGATGGAACTGGAAAGTGTTATGCTAAGTGAAGTAAGTCAGTCAGAGAAAGTCAGATACCATATGTTTTCACTCTTATGTGGATCCTGAGAAACTTAACAGAAGACCAGGGGGGAGGGAAAGAGGGCGGAAAAAGTTACAGAGAGGGAAGGAGGCAAACCATAAGAGACTCTTAAATACTGAGAACAAACTGAGGGTGGATGGGGGGTGGGGGAGAAGGGAAAGTGGGTGATGGGCTTTGAGGAGGGCACCTCTTGGGATGAGCACTGGGTGCCGTATGGAAACCAATTTGACAATAAATTTCATATTAAAAAATAAATAAATATCAGCACACTATACACACCATTCTGCACTTGGCTTTTGTCACCTAATAGTGTCTTAGAGATTGTGCTCTATCAATACATATAGACAGATCACCTTTGTCCTTTTCAGCAGCTGGAGAATATTGCATTATAAAACTTACCGTCATTTCTTTAGCCAGCACTCCAATAAACAATTTGATTAGTGCAGTCTTTTGCTATGAACAGTTGTGCTAATGAACACACCCAGCTCTAAGCAGAGGCATGTTTACAATGAAGCTAATGAAACTCCAGTGTCCGTGTCCTTCCCCTGCCTGGGTCCTTCTGGTGTGGTTTTTTTCTTCCCCCCCATAAAGAGGGAACCACAAAATTACACATGCTTCAAGACCCACAAGGCCCGGAGCAGCACCCGGGTAGTACACACCATCTAGGAGATGCGAGTCTAAGTGCATGTTTTACATTTTGCAGAGTGTTGCTGAACTCCACAATCAAGCCTGTAATTCATGTGCTCTCACCACCTCCCTACAAAGCCCCGGCTTCTGCTGACCCTTTGGGTCGGATACAACCCTTTGTACCTTTCATCAGGTGCCTGGCTTTTCTTCTTCCTGGGGCTGCAAGCCCTTGACGTCAACCCTGAAGTCTTATGTCTCCTCTGCCCAGTGCCCAGCACCCACCAGAGTATCTTTACACGGCACTCAGGTATTTGTTCAATCTGCCAGAAGCTCTTTCAGATGCGATGGATATACAATCAGTCGATAAAGTTCTTATTAGGTGAATATTATTATTCCACAGAACCTTAAGTGCAATGTGGTTTTAGATTCTGTCCATGAGATACCAGCTCTGCTGACTTTAGAGATTTAATGACTGTGCTCTCCTCATCATTAAAGTCGTGTAAAAATAGTATGTAGCCATGGCCCACGGCCAAAGACCTACAAAATATTAATTACATGTTCCTTTCTCCTCTTCAATATTAATAGTAAGCCATCGATATTGCAGTCTAAATAGAGCCTTGCAAAGAAATTTAATTTGCAAATATGAAAAAGAAAAGCTCATGGAAGCTAAAGCACAAGCTGGTTATCTCATTCTCATCATCTTCAATAAGGGCCCTATGACTTCGCCACGGATGCAAATTCCATTTGTTAAACAGAGTCGGTCCTTCACAAAACAGTGCCAGGTGTTAGAACACTCTCCCACTTGTTTGCAGAATTTGCCAATAAGTTCAGAGGCGTTCGGATTAAGGTGGCCGGAAATATGCAGGCATTAAATTGGATGGGATATATAGTTCCTCATTTTAAGCAATCCAAAGTTTAGCCAGGTTGGAATCTGCTGAAGGCATCATTTTGTTCTCAGTCTAATAAGAACTTATATGAGAGGATCCCAGAATTCCAGTTAAGCATTATTGTACATTAATCTTGGCCTCTTTGACTTGAGTCCAACCCGGCTGGTCCCTGTGGACTTCCTAAAATCTCTATCTTTCCTCTTTCATTAATCCCAGCATATTCTATAACTTTGATATGGCTCATAAGCATCTGGGAGGCTTACTAAAAATACAGCCCCCTGATTCCATCCCCATAGTGTTTAACTGAATAATTTCTCTAGAGGTTGACACGCAGAGTCTAGTCCCTACAGCGTAGCCTTGACGTCACCAGGAAGTTTGTCAGAAATTCAGACTCTGAGGCCCCACCTCAGCCCCACTGAGTTAGCATCTGCCCTGTTGACAAGATTCCTACAACCCACACTTGTATGCATACTAAATTCACAAAAACAGTGAGATATATCCCTCTTCCTCCCAGTCTTTTCTGTTTGTCTCCTTGAGTCCATCCCCTCTCGCCTATTCAGAACATTATACCTGGGCCGCCTGGGGGCTCAGTCAGGTAAGCGTCCAGCTTCTGGTGAAGTCATGATCTCACAGTTCACGAATTCGAGCCCCGCGTCGGGCTCTGTGCTGACAGCTCGGAGCCTGGAGCCTGCTTTGGATTCTGTGTCTCCCTCTCCCTCTCTGCCCCTCCCCCACTAAAGCTCTCTCTCTCTCTCTCTCTCCCTCCAAAATAAATAAAACATTTAAAGAAAAAAATTTTTTTAATTTTTTTTTCAACGTTTATTTATTTTTTGGGACAGA
>NW_024412442.1:6358666-6477752 GCF_014898765.1 Herpailurus yagouaroundi
TCATCCCAGAGCCCGACGCGGGGCTCGAACTCACGGACCGCGAGATCGTGACCTGGCTGAAGTCGGACGCTTAACCGACTGCGCCACCCAGGCGCCCCCAAAGAAAAATTTTAAAAAAGAAGTGAACTGAAACTCAAGTCTAACACCAGAGTCTACGGCCTTAAGGACTCTGTCAGTATGTCTTCCTGGAAAACCAGGTGGGATTCATTCACATCCCCTTCTGGGTCACCAGTGAGATTTTGCTCTTATTTTCCTGGCATTTCTGATACCTCTGCTCCCAACTCTACAGCGGGGAACAAAAACGTCTAACCCATCACCCAGACCCCAGAAGTTCCAACTGTCCCTCCCAGGAATGAATAAGGAAATTGACCATTTTGTCCACAAATTTAAGATTCTATCGTCTCGGGGGCGGAAAAAAAAACCCTGCTTCTCTCTACCTACAAATCACCAACAGTGTCTCCTTGAATCATTTTCCAGAAGTAAAACAGATAATAAGTGAAAACACACACCTCAGGTATAGAAGAGATTCCATCTCTTTTCTCCAATACAGAAAATGGCACCTCTTCGCTCTCCCAGGTTAGAAAAACACTTGTCTGAGACCAGTCAACTTTAAGCAAACACCTTCCTAAAGAGCAGTGTTTCATTTTCCCAGGTACTGAGCTAAAATATCCTCGCCCAACTCTGATTCTCTGAAATGCTGGTATCATTCGTGACACTATGGGAACATTCACACACTGGAATATTTTAAGAAACAAACCACAAATCCCCTATGTGTTTGCTCCAAGAAAGCCTTTTCCAACTTTGCCGCTATTTAAACATGGTGACTACAAACAGACTTCGTTGTGTACAGATACTTACCAGAACATTTGATGCTTGTTGAATCAGGTAATGGGAAGAGATTTTGGTTTCCACAATAGTATTTAACTTTAAAAGTGCACCTTGACAAAAGAAAAAAAAAAAGTGCGTCAGTGCTGTTGGCTTAACACAACTTGAAAGAAAAGCCTTGCGGTGGACGCCATAGCTGCCTTTGTACATTTTTCCACATTTCCCCCATTGTGAGTGGTCCCATGTGGTTTTCAGATTGGACCCTGATTGCTCTTAATTGTGAGAATGTAATTCTCCTTTGCCAATAATTGGCTTATGAAGCCAGACTTAAGCCAAGCATGGCTTTTCCCTACAGACAACGGTTGACTGAAGAAGAGACCTATGAAGATCTTTCTCTTCCTCTGGATTTTGCTCTGTAGGGATGTGAGGCCTGAGTCAACCTTACAATACTGAGGCTGACGTAATATACCGGGGGTGTGGGCTGAAAAATGGAGCCAGAAGTTCTGAAACAAACCAAAAGCCTAGGCTACCTGAGGACATCCAGCTGCCATATTTTATCAAACCTAATACACCAGCCATTGTAAGATATACCACTATTTTATGCACTGTTAAGGAAAACCTCTATCCCCATGATATAATGCTTTCTTACATTTGGATTTAAGTTTCTTTACTTGAGAGCAAAAGAGAGAGAGAGAGAGAGCGTAGGCAGGGGAGTGGCAGAGAAAGAGAGAGAGAGAATAAGAATTTCAAACAGGCTCCACACTGTCAGTGCAGAGCCCAATGCGGGGCTCAATCTGATAACCCCAATGGTGAGATCATGATCTGAACTGAGATCAAGAGTCGGATGCTTAACCGACTGAGCAACGCAGGGGCCTCACGTTTAGATTTTTTTGAAACTATGTTATTGAAATAGGTCTTTTAGACTTATTTGGGCATAGATTTTTATTAGATATCTTTTTTATACATAATAAAAGGGTGCAGGGAAGACAATTCAAGGTCATCTCAAAACTTGACCCTTAGTCTGGCTTTCCTTGGATCTAGTTTTTTCCATATATTATCTTCTACTGTACCATTAAGGCCACTGGTGATGGTGTTTTGTTTTGTTTTGTTTTTAAAGGAATGGTCCACGACTACCTTCAGGACTTTCCTCCAGCCCCGTGACACCATTCTTCAAATACTGATACGCATATACAGGCAATGACCACATCACCCTTACTGCCTGGCCAACAATGATTGTTTAAGGCATGTTGAAGTATTAAAATGTAGAAAATAGGCGTCTTAGAATCGCTGCAATACAGTTTATGGGCCGACACATGTCCCTATTGTTACAGTGCACCGCCCCAGCATCAACGTGTGAACATGACCGTGGGGAGGCCACCCTCCCTCCAGCTGTCACAGAATCCTGTCAAACAACTGGAGAGGTAGGGCCAAGAACAGGATTCGGTAAGGCAACTGTGATTTACTGCTTGGATGATGGATCGTTGGTGACACTTTACACGGTACCAGAAAGCAATTCTTGAAGGACACAGAAACTGGTGGCAACAGGCATTATAGTCACATTATAATTCCCTCTCCAACACACCCAACCTGACTGAAGAGCGCTTTCATTATCTGCCACCATACAAAGAGGAGTTTGATATCACTGGTTTAAAATACCATGTTCTTCTTCCCCCCCCAAAAACACTTATTTTCTTATATTTTTTTCCTTTCAAATTTTTATTTAAACTCTAGTTAGTTAACATACAGCGCCATATTGGTTTCAGGAGTTCAGTGGTTCACCACTAACACACAACGCCCAGTGCTCATCCCGACAGGTGTCCTCCTTAATACCGATCACCCATCTAGTCCATCCCCCATCACATCCTTCCATCAACCCTCCGTTTGCTCTCTGTCCCTTAGAAGGATTTTTATGGTTTACTTCCCTCTTTTTCCCTCGTGTATGGAGGGCAATGGTCTTTAGTAAGTGCAGTAAAGGATGGTCTATGTTCAGGGTCACTTAAAAAGGCATGGGACGTGTTTATCACAGAGTGTGAGGGATGCCAGTTGAACAGAGCCTAGAAGCAATCTTTATAATTCAGATTACAATTTGAGAATAAATATATTCAAGCTAACAATATGTTTTCAAGAAAAATAGAGGCTTATCTTGAAATTACACATCCTCCAAAATCAGTTGTGTGCAGTTAATGAGTCCTCAGCTTGTCTCTCTATATTCCCTACCAGTCCTCCATTAAAATAAAACACTTAAAAAAACCCACCCAAATATACTCTGATCTCCTGAGAAGAAAGGGAACAATAATAATGACCAAAAAACCCCAAAAAATAACGATCATGTGCTGAGTTCCTGTGACAGGCACTGTATTATGCCCTTAATACCCAATGCCCCACTTAATCTTCATTTATGAGGTGACTGCTTTAAATATCATTGGTTTATGAAGGGGAAAACTGGGGCTTGCAAGTGTTAGGGAACTTACATGAGGTCTCTGGCGGGACGATGGCAGAGCCATGTGTCAAACCTGGTCTTTCCATCCCCTAAGCCTATTTACTTTCCGTGATACCTCACTGCCCACTGTCACTAACTTACAAAGTGAGAAAATAAAGCCCGGGGTCCCAACTGAGCCTTTCCGTGAAGGTCAGAAGGGTGCTTTATTCAACTCTCAGCAGTATATCAGAGTCACTTGCATTGATTTACATATGTCGCTTAGTCAAAATTTGGAATTTCTCATGCAAACTGGGATATGTGAGAAATGGTTGGAGGATGCATCATTTACACACTGAAGCAAGGACTGAAAAAATTTAAATACTTTCTTGAGATTTATACCAATTCTTTGGGTTCCATTGACAACAACAGACAGTACCTGGTTGTATATAAATATAAAGGAAGAGAAAGAGACAAGGAAAGAAATAATGATAATGATAATGATTACAGACACATGAATATAACCTTGTAATTTGACTTTTTGGAGAGCCTTGACATTTTTCTCAGCAGCAATATTCAGGGCTGCCTATGTAAATACAATGATGAAATCTTGGGTTCAAGCTCTTGCTTATGGGCTGTGCGACCTTGGGCGTACTTATAACATAGGGAATAATGCCTACTCTTCAGAATTACTTTGAAGCTTAGGAATGGTGCATGTGATGTGCCTTGCACAGTGTCTGACACATTCTTTGACCCATTCATTGTTGTATCTCTCCACTCCATATCCATTGAGCACGTACTATATTTCAGGAACATAGTATTCCTCTAAGTCCTAGGTATACAGAGGTAAACAATCAAAATTAGACACATACCCTGCCCTCATCAAGTTTCTAGTTTTGTGCGGAAAACTACATTAGATTAAAGAATTAACTGTGAAAACTATACTTCAAAAGAGCAACTGACTCTTTGGAAAGGGTTTCCAACAGCCAAACCTGGAACAATTATGAGCAAGAAAATAGTATCAGATGATAACCCCAAATAAATATTCCCCAAATAAATATTCACCCCAAATAAATATTCACGAGTCCATACAGATATAAATGAATGAATGAGTGAGTGAAGAGGGGAGCAGAGACAAATCTCCCATGCAGGATTCCAAACAAAGTAAGCCTGAAGGAGAGGGAACAATAGACTGTGTGTGGAGACCCTTCCGGAGAGTGCAATTTACAAAGGAGAAAATAAAGAGTAATTTACAGGGACCCCTGCGGGGCTCAGTCGGTAAGCGTCTGAACTCTTGATTTCCACTCAGGTCATGATCTCCTGGTTCGTGAGTTTGAGCCCCTCATTAGGTTCTGAGCTGACTTCAGGAGCCTGCCTGGGATTCTCTCTCTCTCTCAATGCCCCTCGCCCTGCTTGTGCTGTCTGTCTGTCTGTCTCTCTCTTAAATTAAAACAAAAACAGTAACTTTACAGTACAGAAAACCTGTTGAACACACTTCAGCCAGGGGACCAACGTTAACACCCACAGTCGGAAATCGTGCCGACAGCATGTATTCCTGAAACAACGCAATTCAAACAGCACGGTACCTCTGAGATCTTCCCCAAATCCATCACCCCAGTCTAATCGCGAGAAAAACTTGAGATAAATTTTAACGAAAGGACGTTCTACAAAAGTCTTTATCTGTATGCCTCAAGACTACCAAGGTCACCAAAAAACAAGGGAAGTCTGAGAAAACGTCCTAGCCAAGCACTGTAGGAGACATGATGAGTAAATGCAATATAGTATCCCCTGATGGGCTCCTGGGATGGACAGAACATTGGGTAAAATTTAAGGTCCGAATGAAGTACTGATTTTCATTAGAAACAACCTATCAATACTGGTTCACTAATTGTAATACATGTGCTAGATGAATAGAAGAGGTTAATAATAAGAAAACTGGGTACCGGATATCTGGGAATATACTGTCTTTACAACCTTTCTGTACCTTTAAAACTGTTCTAAAAATAAAGTTTAAGGACACGTTTGTAAAAAAAAAAATCTGGAATGCACCCATTCTAACTTTTAATGAGTGTTCTTTTAAAAGTATTTTATTTTCTTTTTTAAATTGTTTTTAACGTTTATTTATTTTTGAGACACAGAGACAGAGCATGAACAGGGGAGGGGCAGAGAGAGAGGGAGACACAGAATCGGAAACAGGCTCCAGGCTCTGAGCTGTCAGCACAGAGCCTGGCGCGGGGCTCAAACTCACGGACCGTGAGATCATGACCTGAGCCGAAGTCGGACGCTTAACCGACCGAGCCACCCAGGCACCCCTTAAAAGCATTTTAAACAGGGCTCCTAAAGAGAGGTTGTATGGAAGTGGGTAGAGCAGGAAATTGCTCGATTTGACTTCTGACTTCTGTTTTTGCACATGTATAAATGGTTCTCCTGAGGCAGCATTGGAAGAGCTGAATCTGGGCTCATTAAAGAGCAGCTAATGCTTTAATTCTAAGATGTACTTTTCTTTTTTTTTTTTTTAAAGGATCTCCTTCCTTAGCGAAAAATCTGTACCACTCATTACTGGAGTCACTCATCTGAGTCGGGCTTGCCAAGGGTCGTTGCCTGGGGGAGGGGATCATGTCCCACCCCGAGCATGACTGCTTCCTCCAAAATGCCACGCTTAGCCCATCAGCCTATGAAGGAAACTCACATGTATTAAATGCTAGTGTGTGCAGCGTGGCGGTAAGGTCCTCAGACAAAATCCTTACTCCTTATAGCACTTCTGAAGGTAAGT
Source organism: Herpailurus yagouaroundi (assembly GCF_014898765.1). Classification (NCBI taxonomy): domain Eukaryota; kingdom Metazoa; phylum Chordata; class Mammalia; order Carnivora; family Felidae; genus Herpailurus; species Herpailurus yagouaroundi. The sequence goes on from NW_024412442.1 coordinate 6,364,681, forward strand.
ACGCAAACTCCCAGTTTACATACGAAGAAACTAAGATTCAGAGATTCTGTGGCACACCTGCCAGAGCTGGCTCCCTGCTTTTTCCATCTAACTCAGAATCATTGTTTATTTTCTATGACACAGGATATTTCCTAACGGGTTGGAATCATTTTTAAAGGCCTGTACTGGGGCGCCTGGGTGGCGCAGTCGGTTAAGCGTCCGACTTCAGCCAGGTCACGATCTCGCGGTCCATGAGTTCGAGCCCCGCGTCGGGCTCTGGGCTGATGGCTCAGAGCCTGGAGCCTGTTTCCGATTCTGTGTCTCCCTCTCTCTCTGCTCCTCCCCCGTTCATGCTCTGTCTCTCTCTGTCCCAAAAATAAATAAACGTTGAAAAAAAAAATAAAAATAAAAAAATAAATAAATAAAGGCCTGTACTGACACCTGCCTAACTAACCCAGAAAACCACCAGAAACTAGCAGAATGGTGTCTCCGGAGCCAAGTGCAGACGAGAGACCCACGGAAGAGGGTAGGAAGGACAGAGAGGCGGTGCATGCTCCACGGACTGGTGGGAGGGAGCCGGGGTTGAGGGGCAGCCTGCCGGCCAAGCAGAGCCCCCGAGTCTGGCTGGCAAAAGCGGAGGGGCCGGACTGAGTGTGTTCCGACAGCAAGCGGGACTTGCCATCTAGAAGGTTATAAGCTAACAGCTCTGCTCGGAGAACGGGAGGGCTGGAGGACAACGGGAGGGAGAGTTGTTGAGCCCCGGACGACAGAGCGCAGCTTGGCGGGGAACAAAGGCGCTCACCAGCGCCATCGCCCTCGCCCAACCCCCAGCCAAAATCCCAAAGGGAACCGGTTCCTGCCAGGGAACTGGCTTGCACTGTGCAAACACCCAACGCTGTGCTTCTGCGGATCCACCCCTCCCGCAGGTCTGACTCCCTCCTGGTGCCACAGGGCCCCTCCTGAAGTGGATCACCTAAGGAGAAGTGAGCTAAGCCTGCCCCGCCTGCCCCCGTGCAACTTGCCGATCCACCCCAGCTAAGACGCCAGATCCCCAGCACCACAAGCCTGGCAGTGTGCAAGTAGCCCAGATGGGCCACGCCACCCCACAGGGAATCCCGCCCCTAGGAGAGGGGAAGAGAAGGCACAGCCAGTCTGACTGTGGCCCCGCCCACCAACTCCAGTTATACACCACAGCACAGGGGAAGTGCCCTGCAGGTCCTCACCACGCCAGGGACTATCCAAAATGACCAAACGGAAGAATTCCCCTCAGAAGAATCTCCAGGAAATAACAACAGCTAATGAACTGATCAAAAATGATTTAAACAATATAACAGAAAGTGAATTTAGAATGATAGTCATAAAATTAATCACTGGGCTTGAAAACAGTATAAAGGACAGCAGAGAATCTATTGCTACAGAGATCAAGGGACTAAGGAACAGCCAGGAGGAGCTAAAAAATACTATAAACGAGCTGCAAAATAAAATGGAGATGACCATAGCTCGGATTGAAGAGGCAGAGGAGAGAATAGGTGAACTAGAAGATAAAATTATGGAAAAAGAAGAGTCTGAGAAAAAGAGAGATAAAAAAATCCAGGAGTATGAGGGGAAAATTAGAGAACTAAGTGATGCACTAAAGAGAAATAATCTACACATAATTGGTATTCCAGAGGAGGCAGAGAGAGGGAAAGGTGCTGAAGGTGTACTTGAAGAACTAATAGCTGAGAACTTCCCTGATCTGGGGAAGGAAACAGGCATTGAAATCCAAGAGGCACAGAGAACTCCCTTCAGACGTAACTTGAATCGATTTTCTGCACAACATATCATAGTGAAACTGGCAAAATACAAGGATAAAGAGAAAATTCTGAAAGCAGCCAGGGATAAACGTGCTCTAACACATAAAGGGAGACCGATAAGACTCGTGATGGATCTCTCTACTGAAACTTGACAGGCCAGAAAGGAATGGCAGGAAATCTTCAATGTGATGAACAGAAAAAATATGCAGCCGAGAATCCTCTATCCAGTAAATCTGTCATTTAGAATAGAAGGAGAGATAAAAGTCTTCCCAAACAAACAAATACTGAAAGAATTCATCACCAGTAAACCAGCCGTACAAGAGATTCTAAGGGGGATCCTGTGAGACAAAGTACCAGAGATATCGCTACAAGCCTGAAACCCACAGACATCACAATGACTCTAAACCCATATCTTTCTATAATAACACTGAATGTAAATGGACTAAATGCACCAACCAAAAGACATAGGGCATAAGAATGGATAAAAAAACAAGACCCATCTATTTGCTGTCTACAAGAGACTCATTTTAGACCTGAGGACACTTTCAAATGGAAAGTGAGGGGATGGAGAACTACCTATCATGCTACTGGAAGTCAAAAGAAAGCTGGAGTAGCCATACTTATATGAGACAAACTAGACTTTAATTAAAGGCTGTAACAAGAGATAAAGAAGGGCATTATATAATAATTACAGGGTCTATCCATCAAGAAGAACTAACAATTATAAATGTCTATGCGCCGAATACGGGAGCCCCAAAATATATAAAACAATTACTCACAAACATAAGCAACCTTATTGATAACAATGTGGTAATTGTAGGGGACTTGAATACTCCACTTACAACAATGGATAGATCATCTAGACACATGGTCAATAAAGAAACAAGGGCCCCGAATGATACATTGGATCAGATGGACTTGACAGTTATATTTAGAACTCTGCATCCCAAAGCAACAGAATATACTTTCTTCTCGAGTGCACATGGAACATTCTCCAACATAGATCACATACTGGGTCACAAAACAGCCCTTCAGAAGTATACAAGAATTGAGATCATACCATGCATACTTTCAGAACACAATGCTATGAAGCTTGAAATCAACCACAGGAAAAACTCTGGAAAACCTCCAAAAGCACGGAGGTTAAAGAACACCCTACTGAAGAATGAATGGGTCAACCAGGCAGTTAGAGAAGAAATTAAAAAATATATGGAAACAAACGAAAATGAAAATACAATAATCCAAATGCTTTGGGATGCAGTGAAGGCACTCCTGAGAGGAAAATACATTGCAATCCAGGCCTATCTCAAGAAACCAGAAAAATCCCGGGGCGCCTGGGTGGCGCAGTCGGTTAAGCGTCCGACTTCAGCCAGGTCATGATCTCGCGGTCCGTGAGTTCGAGCCCCGCGCCGGGCTCTGGGCTGATGGCTCGGAGCCTGGAGCCTGTTTCCGATTCTGTGTCTCCCTCTCTCTCTGCCCCTTGCCCGTTCATGCTCTGTCTCTCTCTGTCCCAAAAATAAATAAACGTTGAAAAAAAAATTAAAAAAAAAAAAAAAGAAAGCGGAAAAATCCCAAATACAAAATCTAACAGCACACCTAAAGGAAATAGAAGCAGAGCAGCAAAGACACCCCAAACCCAGCAGAAGAAGAGAAATAATAAAGATCAGAGTGGAAATAAACAATATAGAATCTAAAAAAACTGTAGAGCAGATCAAAGAAACCAAGAGTTGGTTTTTGAAAAATAAACAAAACTGATAAACCTCTAGCCAGGCTTCTCAAAAAGAAGAGGGAGATGACCCAAATAGATAAAACCATGAATGAAAATGGAATTATTACAACCAATCCCTCAGAAATACAAACAATTATCAGGGAATACTATGAAAAATTATATACCAAAAAACTGGACAACCGGGAAGAAATGGACAAATTCCTAAACACCCACACTCTTCCAAAACTCAAACAGGAGGAAATAGAAAGCTTGAACAGACCCATAACCAGCGAAGAAATTGAATCAGTTATCAAAAATCTCCCAACAAATAAGAGTCCAGGACCAGATGGCTTCCCTGGGGAATTCTACCAGACATTTAAAGCAGAGATAATACCTATCCTTCTCAAGCTATTCCAAAAAATAGAAAGGGAAGGAAAACTTCCAGACTCATTCTATGAAGCCAGCATTACTTTGATTCCTAAACCAGACAGAGACCCAGTAAAAAAAGAGAACTACAGGCCAATATCCCTGATGAAATGGATGCAAAAATTCTCAATAAGATACTAGCAAATTGAATTCAACATCTTATAAAAAGAATTATTCACCATGATCAAGTGGGATTCATTCCTGGGATGCAGGGCTGGTTCAACATTTGCAAATCAATCAATGTGATACATCACATTAATAAAAGAAAAGATAAGAACCATATGATCCTGTCAATCGATGCAGAAAAAGCATCTGACAAAATTCAGCATCCTTTCTTAATAAAAACCCTCGAGAAAGTTGGGATAGAAGGAAGATACGTAAGCATCATAAAAGCCATTTATGAAAAGCCCACAGCTAATATCATCCTCAATGGGGAAAAACCGAGAGCTTTCTCCCTGAGATCAGGAACACGACAGAGATGTCCACGCTCACCGCTGTTGTTTAACATAGTGTGGGAAGTGCTAGCGTCAGCAATCAGACAACAAAAGGAAATCAAAGGCATTAAAATTGGCAAAGATGAAGTCAAGCTTTCACTTTTTGCAGATGACATGATATTATACATGGAAAACCCGACAGACTCCACCAAAAGTCTGCTAGAACTGATCCATGAATTCAGCAAAGTCGCAGGATACAAAATCAATGTACAGAAATGAATTGCATTCTTATACACCAATAATGAAGCAACAGAAAGACAAATAAAGAAACTGATCCCATTCACAATTGCACCAAGAATCATAAATACCTAGGAATAAACCTAACCGAAGATGTAAGAGATCTGTATGCTGAAAACTATAGAAAGCCTACGAAGGAAATTGAAGAAGATACAAAGAAACGGAAAAACATTCCATGCTCATGGGTTAGAAGAATAAATATTGTCAAAATGTCAATACTGCCCAAAGCTATCTACACATTCAATGCAATCCCAATCAAAATTGCACCAGCATTCTTGTCAAAGCTAGAACAAGGAATCCTAAAATTCATATGGAACCACAAAAGGCCCCGAATTGCCAAAGTAATACTGAAGAAGACCAAAGTGGGAGGCATCACAATACCAGACTTTAGCCTCTACTACAAAGCTGTAATCATCAAGACAGCATGGTATTGGCACAAAAACAGACACATAGACCAATAGAATAGAATAGAGACTCCAGAATTGGACCCACAAATGTATGGCCAACTAATCTTTGACAAAGCAGGAAAGAATACCCGATGGAAAAAAGACAGTCTCTTTACCAAATGGTGCTGGGAGAACTGGACAGCAACATGCAGAAGGATGAAACTAGACCACTTTCTTACACCATTCACAAAAATAAACTCAAAATGGATAAGGCACCTGAATGTGAGACAGGAAACCATCAAAACCCTAGAGGGGAAAGCAGGAAAAAACCTCTCTGACCTCAGCTGCAACAATTTCTTACTTGACACATCCGCAATGGCAAGGGAATTAAAAGCAAAAAGGAACTATTGGGACTTCATGAAGATAAAAAGCTTCTGCACTGCAAAGGAAACAATCAACAAAACTCAAAGACAACCAACGGAATGGGAAAAGATATTTGCAAATGACATATCGGACAAAGGGCTAGTATCCAAAATCTATAAAGAGCTCACCAAACTCCACACCCGAGAAACAAATAATCCAGTCAAGAAATGGGCAGAAAACATGAATAGACACTTCTCTAAAGAAGACATCCAGATGGCCAACAGGCACATGAGAAGATGCTCAATGTCACTCCTCATCAGGGAAATTCAAATCAAAACCACACTGAGTTATCACCTCACACCAGTCAGAGTGGCTAAAATGAACAAATCAGAAGACTATAGATGCTGGAGAGGATGTGGAGAAACGGGAACCCTCTTGCACTGTTGGTGGGAATGCAAATTGGTGCAGCCACTCTGGAAAACAGTGTGGAGGTTCCTCAAAAAAATTAAAAATAGACCTACCCTATGACCCAGCAATAGCACTGCTAGGAATTTACCTAAGGGATACAGGAGTGCTGATACATAGGGGCACTTGTACCCCCATGTTTATAGCAGCACTCTCAACAATAGCCAAATTGTGGAAAAAGCCTAAATGCCCATCAACTGATGAATGGATAAAGAAATTGTGGTTTAATTACACAATGGAGTACTACGTGGCAATGAGAAAGAATGAAATATGGCCCTTTGTAGCAATGTGGATGGAACTGGAGAGTGTGATGCTAAGTGAAATAAGCCATACAGAGAAAGACAGATGCCATGTTTTCACTCTTATGTGGATCCTGAGAAACTTAACAGAAACCCCTGGGGGAGGGGAAGGAAAAAATAAAAGAGGTTAGAGTGGGAGAGAGAGCCAAAGCATAAGAGACTCTTAAAAACTGAGAACAAACTGAGGGTTGACAGGGCATGGGAGGGAGGGGAGGGTAGGCGATGGGCATTGAAGAGGGCATCTTTTGGGATGAGCACTGGGTGTTGTATGGAAACTAATTTGACAATAAATTTCATATATTAAAAAAAAATCTTAATAAAGGCCTGTACTAACCAGTTATAGGAGAATGTAAAAAGTTCACAGGATGGAAAAAATGTCAGTCTACTTTCCTTCTAAAAATTAAGAAAGAAAGAAAAAAAGAAGGAAGGAAGGAGAAAGGAAGGAGAAAGAAAAGAAAGGAAAAGAAAGGAAAGGAAAGGATGAGAAATAAAAGAAAGAGAGAAAGAAAGCAGGGAAGTAGGGTGCGAAAGAAGGAAGGAAAGGGAAGGGAAGGAAAGGAAGAAAAAAAGTAAAACAACTCTCAGGCACAGTTAGCAGTCAGATGTTTGAACTCAAAGGAACTCAGCAAAGTAGGTCTTGCCAAATTAAATGTGCCTTTAACTGGTGTTTTGGTTGAATGTCTCTTTCGCAGCAAACAAATCCAAAGTAACTGCCATTAACATGGAGCTCGTTTTCCAACTGAGTGAACAGTATTGGGGGAGGTTGTAAAATTTGGTCGTTCTATTTTCAGTGGTGCGCCGATGTGTGAAGTTAATGGGTTAGAAGTAATTTGTGTGGACAGGCCAAAATTTTTCCAGCAACAAAATCCCAAAATATTCTCACTGGCCAAAGCAAACACAACCTGTTCTGCATTTTATACCACAAGGCGCCTTCTCTCACGCCAGGGCTCAGGCATAATAGCACCTTCCTGAACACCAGGCACACTCTGTGTTTTGACACAAACTGTATACACCATGAGCCCTGACAGTGTCTCTTTTATATTTCTGTCAAACAACAGTATAAAGGAACCCTTCCCTTCCCGCTTCACTAGTAAACCTTTCTGGATGGTGAATTAAATCACTTGGAGCTCACGTTTTACTTCAATGATCGAAAGCTAACATCCACTGAATGCTTCAGAGTATGCCTGACAACGGTTAAACACCTTATATAATTTTTCTCAAAATGCCCCATTTCAGAGAGAAGGAAATTAAGCATCAAGAACTTACGTAATTTCACCAAGATTTCACAGCTAGCGAGTGAGAGAGCTAGATTTTATGGAGGCAGGACATCTGGCTCAGGAACTAGACCACCCTACCAGACATCAACAGTCCGCCATGTCATTCCCATGAGCCCCACCCAGACCCCCCAGCTGAAACCCAGAACCCGCTAGGTTCCGAAATAGGAATTCAAGTGTGGGAGTCCTTTTTCCTTCTACCAGCCTCCCCAGTCGCCTCTTTCTCAATTTCTTCAGTTGTAAAAGGAGGGGTTCAGATTAAAGACTCTCCAGATTTCATGGCCTCTTTCATCTTCCTGTGGATGATGGGGGCTTCTGACTCTGAGCTCCATCTGGAAGCCTACTCAGAGCTCCCCACTTGCCATGGCTTCAGCCCCACCTGCACACTTGGCCTTCAGAAACTCAGATTACAGAAGAATCACAGAGTTCTGCTGCTGGAAGGGAAGTTACCACTTTAATGGTATGATGACCACCCAGGTGGTAAAGGGGAATACCCTTCTTCCAGGCTCAGTAGAGAGACTGCCATTCCTGGGACCGGAACAAAATTTAAAGTAAGCACGACTGGGTGGTTCAGTCGGTCAAGTGTCTGACTCTTGATTTGGGCCCAGATCATGATCCCAGAGTCGTGGGATGGAGCCTTCCTCAGGCTCTGTACAGAGCGTGGTGCCTCCTTAGGATTCCCTCTCTCCCTCTCCCTCTGCCCCTCCCCTACTCATATTCCCTCTCTCTCTCTCAAAAATAAATACATAAAGTAAGCACTCCCGTCCTTCTCTTTTCTTGGCCCAATTCCATTCCAACCCAACAAGTTCACTTTTAGTATTTCTTCAGCAATCTATTTAGTGAACACTTTACCCATAGCAGTATGTAGATTTTGCTTTAAAACTAATTACTATTATAAGGAATGCCTAAATACATTCTTATTATCAGAATGCAAGCAGTACTGAAATATTTCTAGCTGCCCATCATTTCTTTTTTTCATGGTAACCTATTTTCTCTGGTGAGTGCTAATTTCTATCAAGTACGTCTGAGGGTAATAATTCTTGGAAATTCTATATTCAAAATGTGGCTGCTTCAGCACGGAGTTGTCGTTTTTCAGATGCTTTTGGACCTCAGTTGTTTAATTTTTAACTTTATCGTCTCTGTTTTATTATGATCAGATTTCTAAGGTAAGTTTTATATTAGCCTGCCTCTGGTGTGTGTGTGTGCATGTGCATGAGTGTGGACACGTGAGCGTGTGGGTGAGCATGCACACGAGTGGGGGCGTTGTGTGAGGACGGGCTGGTGGCGCTTACCTAGCTTGTGCCCTGGATGCTGGGTTTCCTCACTCTCTAGTAATAAGGTGCCTGGCCCAGTTCCCTACTTTTCCAGTGCCTGCTCACACTTGGTGAGACTTCAGAGAACAGTGTGCATAGCTTTAACACTTCACCTTCTCTACCTCCGTACAACAGGATCTAGACCTCCTCTCACCTTGTGTATTCCATGATCTATAAAACTGTACCAGTCATGGTTCTGTTTCAGAGTCAATAAGATGGTGTGTGTGTGTGTGTGTGTGTGTGTGTGTGTGTGTGTGTGTGTAAACATGATTAGAATTACATGTATACAATATACGTGTATACATGTATGTGTGTGTGCCCAAATATACACATACACAGAGAGAGAGATTTTAAGGAATTGGCTCATGTGATCTTGGAGCCTTGGCAAGTCCATAGTCTGCAGGGGAAACCAGCAGGCAGGAGCCCCAGGGAGGAGCCCCAGGGAGGAGCCCGAGGGAGGAGCCTGTGGGAGGAGCCCCAGTGGGAGCCCACAAGCAGGCTGCATTATGGAGAGTGATCTGCTTTCCTCAAAGTCTACTGATTCAAATGCTCCTCTCACCTAAAAAATATCCTCACAGTGACATCTAGAATAACGTTTGACCAAATACCTGGGGGCCATAGCCTAGCCAAGTTGACATACGAAATTAACCATCACAACAGTCCCTAGGCGGATGCAGAGAAGAAAACGGAGACTCAGAGACATGAAACGTCTCCCTAGAGATGAAGTTATTATGTGTATGACAATATATCCCTTGGGATTAAAGTCCCACGAGAGCGGAGACCATGCCCACCAGCTCCAATGACCCCAGTATCAAGTGTGATAGAAGTATTCAATGAAAATCGTTCCTAGAGCCACAATCCTGTAGGCTAGACATCTTGAGAAACTTCTCATTATGGAAAAGACTGGTTGTCCACCTCGACTCTGTCCTTGTAAAAGAACCTTGTCTTACTTGGGGCAGCCTTGGAAGAAGAGTCCCCCCACATACAATCTGGGAGACCAGAAGACCAAATTTTGACCAGTGGGACGTGGCCAGAATTGTCGAGTGGGACTTTGAGGAGAGTCTCCCTTAAGAGAGGGACACGACCTCTAACCCCTTTCTTGACCCTACCCTCTGGATTTCATCTGTCCTGATGAGCTCAAGCAGGACCCCAGTGTATGAAAATGAGGGTCACATTGCAGCTGAGGACAGGAAGGAGTCCCTGATAAAATCCCATAGGCCCCCTGCTACCTCTCATTGACTCCTTTGACTTATTTTACATAATGGGGCACCTGGGTGGCTCAGTCTGTTAAGCTTCTGACTCTTGATTTCGGCCCAGGTCATCATCTCATGAGTTCGAGTCCAGCACTGGGGTCTGTGCTGATGGTGTAGAGCCTGCTTGAGATTCTCTGTCTCCCTCTCTCTCTGCCTCTCCCCCATTCTCTCTCTCTCTCTCAAAATAAACATTTTTTAAAAATACATGTATGTAGGGGCACCTAGGTGGCTCAGTCGGTTAAGTGTCTGACTTTGGCTCAGGTCATGATCTCACAGCTCAGGAGTTCGAGCCCCATGTCAGCTCTGTGCTGACAGCTCAGAGGCTGGAACCTGCTTCAGATTCTGTGTCTCCCTCTCTCTCTCTCTCTCTGCTCCTCCCCTACCTGCACTCTGTCTCTCCATCTCAAAAATAAACAAACATTTTAGAAAAGAAATAAACTTTTATCCTGTTTATATCACTGCTATTTGGGGCTTCCTATTATAAGAATCAAAACTTAATTCAAATTAATTAATATATTCAAATGAATATAATTTCCACTAAAAGATGTGGAGATGCGGATAGAAAATAGAATGTTCACGTAAATGCCTAGCTGAACTCACAGGAAGGAAGGTAAATTTAAGGAGCGTTAAAAAAAAAAAGTAAGGGAGCCAGGACTCTTAAATGGGCTGCACTACCCAAAATGAAATGCAAACTGGAAAATGTTTGCCCCCTGGCGAAGGGAAATGAAAATGGAATTTGTCTCAATCTTCCCTCGGAATGAGATCAAATTTCTCCTGTTTTTAACCACTGCCCTTTCCTTATGCCCATCTTAAGATAGGCTGTAAGGTGTATCTACATCTTTTTATAAAATATATGTACTTACACAGAAACACACACACACATCCACATGTCTCATCTGTACCCTGCAGTCTCAGAAATCCCGAGGTAAGAAAGTCAAGACAGAAATGTGTCCCAGGGAAAGCCCACGTAGAGCCTCTCTGGAGCGACGCTCCCTCACCACCCAGCTGGCAAACTCAGATCCAGGATTCCCACATATAAAAAGCTTCTATCGCACATAACCCCACCACCTAAAGTGGCAAACTATGTGGACATGTGGCATCTTCAGAGAGGGTCCACAGAAACAACAAAGAGAAGAATTCGACTGCTAATCGCTTCCTAGACTGTAATGATCACATATGGGCTATAAAAGAAATATGCTCATCATGTTTATGAAATAAAAGATGGAACTTAAGACGAAGAAAAGTAACAAAACGGAAACAAAACGGAACTTCTATGGAGCGTCTGGGTGGCTCAGTCAGTTGAGCATTCGACTTCGGCTCAGGTCATGATCTCACAGCTCGTGGGTTCGAGCCCCGCGTTGGGCTCTGTGCTGACAGCTCAGAGCCTGGAACCTGCTTCAGATTCTGTGTCTCCCTCTCTCTCTGCCTCTCCCCTGCTCACTCGTGTGTGAGCCAATCACCAATGATTGGTGTTTTCTGATATTAATAAAGAAAATCAGCAGATTGGTGATCGAATTTTTTCTAAAATTGTTCTTTTACAAAAATTAATATTTGCTTTTGCTTTGGGGATGAACTCAACATTGCTTTAAAAAAACACAATGAAACATTTGGAAACTCTAATTTCAAGATCATTCATGAAACCTAAGACTGACTATGAGAAGAAACAGGGACTGACATGAGGAGGATACTCATGTTTATTTATTTTTTTAATGTTTATTTATTTGGGGGGGAGGGGCAGAGAGAGAGAGAGAGAGAGAGAAACCCAAGCACTCTCTGCACTGTCAGCACAGAGCCCAACACAGGGCTCAAACCCACGAACCATGGGATCATGACCTGAACTGAAATCAAGAGCCATCGCTTACCCGACTGGGCTGCCCAGGCGCCCCTCCACTCATGTGGAAAAGACAGTATGGAGTATCCCACTTGCTTCCATGATTTTCAGAGGGAACCTAGACTCCAGATACTTTCTCGAGTCATTTCACCCTACAACTAGGGCACAGTGAAAATACCATTCAAAGGTGTCAGGAGAACCAAATGCAATTTCCTAGAGCCCAAAACAAAGGAGTATGAGTGTCTGTGTGTGTGTGTGTGTGTGTGTGTGTGTGTGCGCGCGCGCGCACCTGCATTCATGTGTGTGTATGTCCGCGAGCATGTGCATGTTTTAATCAATCAACACTAGATGGCTGTAGTTACAAAACCAATACGTTTCACAAGGTCTAAAATCCTGAGATGGGACGCTAGAGAACAGACGGATTCTAACCTTGTGAATTCAGTACCGCCCTCATCCCGTCTCGCAGGCAGTAAGAATAAGCACCGGGCTTTTAGGTTCAAAGTGCCGCGCATCTCTGAAGGAGCAGGCTTACATTCTAGAAGTCCTTATTTCACAGATGACGACATTCCCCTGACACAGCCTTGAGGATGCAGGTTTAACTTGCTCCCTAATGATCCCACTCTGCTCTGACGGCACCCTGTTACTTTCAAATCAGTTTCACGCATGCCAACTCATCTGACCCTCTCCATAATCCTGAGGGAGATGCTGTCCTCATCAAAGGCGAGGACACGGAGACCCACACAAGGGGCAGAAGCTTGCTCAAGGTGACAGAGCTCCCGAGGGACAACGTTAGCACTGGTTTCCCCAAGTACCAGCTCCTTGCTCAGAGATCTTCCCACACATCAGATCAGGAAAGAGAATAAGACGCTTGCCCTGTGTAGTGTGTCTGGCATGGCCCTTTCATTTTCTAGAACACTCCATTCCAGTTCATTAAATACCCCCTTCCAAAATGTACTTGGAGTTCGTAGGAAGTTGACGACAGTAAAGAAATCTTTCACTGAGGTAGGAGAGGGAGGGGTTGTGGCCAGAAGGGAAACTTCTAGGTCTTGGTAATCTTTGGCTTTGAAGTTTTTGACAATTTTATGTTTTACCTACGCCATCAATAAACAATCAGTGATTTTTACCTAAATATGCCAGCTCTGCTGGGTGGCCAAGACAGTTGGATATTACAGGCAAGATCAGTTAGAATCCACAAGCCAAGAAATTCACATGCAAATGATAACTACCGTTTAATGAGCACCTACTACGGACTGATCGCAGACAGCTATGCATGTCTCTTCCTTCATCTGTCCATTCTTGCTCTATTGTCGGCACCCTGATCAACCCCCATCACCTGCCACCTTCTCTCCAAATGGTCTGCCAGATGCTTCTCCTGCCTCGAATCCAAATCTCTCTTATTTGTATATATGAATATTTATATTTATAATGTATATAATTTATACAAATATATGTATATATATGTATGAATAATTCTAAGACAAACATATTTTGACTTAAAAAAAGGAGAGAGGCACTGTTATCCCCCAACAATTTGCTCTCAACTCTACACCCCAAATACACAAATCGATCACATGGTTCACTTTCTTAAAACCCTTCTAGGGACTCCCCCTTGCCCGGGGGTAGCACTGAAGGTCCCCAGTGCCACTTACTGGGCTCCAGCCTCTTTCTCCCCCTCACACCTGGCCTCTATCAGTTATTTGTGCCAAAGTCATTCAAAATCATGGCATCCACTGTGTTGCTTCCACTTGCTCTAATGCCCACCTTCGTGCCCTCCCCCTTCTGGTCTCAGACATTCTGGAAGACTTTCCTCAGTCCCCCCTCCCCAGTTCCACCTGTGTCTAATGCTGTGTTTAGCATCCTGTACTCCTCCTTTGTAATACTTATTCCAACTATCCTTTAGTGGAGTGTTGTGGGGAGTATTTGCTTAATGAGTATACTCTAGGGGCGCCTGGGCGGCTCAGTCGGTTGAGCGGCCGACTTCGGCTCAGGTCATGATCTCTCAGTCCGTGAGTTCAAGCCCCGCGTCGGGCTCTGTGCTGACGGCTCAGAGCCTGGAGCCTGTTTCAGATTCTGTGTCTCCCTCTCTCTGACCCTCCCCTGTTCATGCTCTGTCTCTCCCTGTCTCAAAAATAAATAAAACGTTAAAAAAAATTTTTAATGAGTATACTCTACATCTGGTTGGTCAACCACTGAACCCCTGAAAACTAACATATTATTTTGAAGCTTTGAAAATTGTGCCTTAGTGTAAATTTTTCATCATAAGCAATACACACACGCCCACAAACACACGCACCTGAAACCAAAGTTTCATGAACGTACCCCTTCTGCGTACAATTCACCTGACAGTTTCTCTTCTGCTTTAATGTTGGCCACAGCCCAGGTTAATGATTTGACAGCCTGCTAAGAGACTCAACCTGCATTTTAAATAACCACCCATGTAACACGATGCTTAGTAGGTCCTGGGTGACTGTAGAAGAGACAGATGACCAACTATTCACCAGTCACTACTGAAACCGATTTCCTTTTTGTTCACACCGTGTAACGGTTTATTTGCTTACGGCTTTGTCCCTCCTAGGAGAGCGAGGGCCCAGAAGGGCTAACCCCCGCCATTCTGGGTACAGTTATTTCCCTTGGTTGGGCTGGTGGGATCAGGGTCACAAGTGTGGCTTCCCTTGGTCCCAGGGCCACAGACTGTCCCCTTAAGTACCCTCCAGAAAGAGATTGTCTATGATTTCCCTCTTTGCTACAGACTGCTATATCCCTATCGCAGCAAGGAGATAGGACTTAGGAAATAAAAAAGGAAAAACCTTCCAGCAACATCCTAATGCCACCCAATTCATTACTGCCTTTGGTCTTCTGGCTAATATGTCAATTGGCCAATCTAATTATCAGATTTTAGGGCTCTTTTAACTGATTTTTCAAACCCTTTGGTCTCACATGAGCACAGCCCTGTCCTGTTGAATGCCAGGACCCCTCACATGAGAAGCCAATTTTTTTTTATAACTAGTTCATCAATGCCATCTTTTACCTGCTGTGTTTTTCTGTTTCCACGAAATACCTGAAACCCCAGGGCTCTTCCCTCCACGTCTCCATTTTTCACCTACCTCAGGCACCTGCCACACAAAACAGCGAAGGAACCTGTCCCTGGACTGACATCTCCCCCACAGTTCTCTGCAAACGCATGGTAAGGATCCCCCACTCGCTCGGGAACCGTGCAAACCCAGACTGAGCTTTCCCCGGGAAACTCCAGGGACACAGCTCGGAGGGGGTCCACCCCTAGGGTTGCCCGGGGATGTGTCCCTCGTGCAGCTGTGTGGCTTCCTGGAGCATGAGTGCTTCCCCCAGAGCCCAGTCCCAGGGCACAACTCCAGGGCAAAACTTGTGCTGTCACCCCAGAAAATTAGACTCCTCTTACTTGAACTGGAGCCAAGAGAGGGTAGCCTCTAAATCTGGTTTGGAGGTCTGTGGCTTAGAAGCCAAATTTTACTCAAAATTCGGAGGGCTTTGGTTTTATGGTGTTTTTGCTTTTAATTTTTTTTAAGTTTATTTATTTTGAGAGAGAGAAAAAGAGGGGGAGGAGCAGAGAGAGGGAGAGAGGGAGAGAGAGAGAGAGAGAGAGAGAGAGAATCCCAAGCAGGCTCTGTTCTGTCAGCGCAGAGTCTGATATGGGGCTCAAACTCCTGCACCGTGAGATCACGACCTGAGCCAAAATCAAGAGTTAGATGCTTGGGGCACCCGGGTGGCTCAGCTGATTAAGCATCTGACTTCGGCTTAGGTCACGATGCCACGGTTCATCGGTTCGAGCCCCGCATCCACCTCCATGCTGGCAGCTGGGAGCCTGGAGCCTGCTTCGGATTCTGTGTCTCCCTCTCTCTCTCTCTCTCTGCCCCTCTCCGCTCATGCTTTGACCTTCTCTCAAAGAGAAAGAAACATTAAACGACTTTTTTTAATAAAAAAATTTCTTCAGAAAAGAAATGCAGTTACCACTGAGATTTCAAGCCATGAATAACAGCTTCAGATCCCAGAGGACCCAGTACACGGCTCATCGCTGTGCGTCCACAGTAACCGTGCCCTCTTAAGGTGGAGATGAGCAGCTATTGTAAAAAGAAGTGTGTTTCCCCAACCCATCGGACCCTACTTGCTTGGTTATACAAACGCTGTGTGTAGATTCTCCTTGTAAGCCAACATGTATCTACATGCTTGACCCGAAACGCCACACTTTACTTCGTGTACCACAGTGGTATAAAAAGTGTAAAAAAAAAAAAAAAAAGTTTCTCCCAAATGTACCTTAGACTTAATGTCATTTTGATGCAACAGAAAACAAGGGAGCTAACGTAAATAAAAGCCCCATTATGCACACTGCAGAGATGTCCACTCTTTTCAACACGCAACTCACGAAAACGGCCTCAAAATCATATTCACGCCACTGGTGTTTCGCGCAAAACGTATCTGGATGCTGTGCACAAACGCTCACGGTCGTGTTGTCGACTCTGCTGGGCTGCGGCGACCCAATTATCCGGTCAAAGGGCTGCATGGATGCGAGGGACAGGGCGGGTTAAAGTTTAACTCCCAGCAATTGTAAACCAAACCTAAAGCCACTGAACCTTTGGAGTTTGATATGATGATTAGGGCATAACCAGAGTGACACGTTGAACTCGCCATAATCAAGGAAACCTTTTCCGGGTGGGGATCTCTGAAATCGCTCAGGTACGGTGCATGTGTTTTGCTTTCTCTGCTCGGGTGGCTCCGTGGGAATGCGGTGAGAACAGTGTCTGCCCTCTTTGACCCTAGAGCCTAATTCAGGGTGCCTTCTGGCTGTTTTCATACAAATGGAGCAACCCGAAAACCAGAGAACAGATTGGGACCATCATATGATCTCAGAAGGAAATGGCAGCCATCTTCCACTACTTGGTTTAATCAAATTCTGAAGCTGCAAAGTAGATTTACCGCTTTAGGTTCAAGTGCAGGGCTGATGTGTCGGAGAAGTATATTTAGCAGTAGCCAGACAGCTGGGAGAACTGTGGTTGGCTGTCCTGATCCTAGGAACCCCGGAAACATTAAAAAAAAATGTAATTACAGGAGAAATAGCATTAATATCACCAGCAGATTCTGAGTTCTCTGTGTAGGTCACAATCCCTACTATACTTGGGATTTTGTATGTTCAAGTCTCTCCTTCCCTCTCTCTTATCCCTCACAACCACCGAAAACCAAAATCTAAAACGCGAAACCCCACAGAAAAGAAACCCACACAAAATCACCTCGGTCAATTCTCTCTGTGTCTTTTGCCAGGATCTGACCTCTCACCAACAGCCTAAGCTATTTGCTTTTCATTCTAGCAAAACAGAAAAAACAAAAAACAAAACAAAAACAGTCATGGAAAATGATTGGCTTTGAGTGTGTTAAACCTCAGCCTTGGGGATAGCCGATTATTAGAGCTTTTCCTTTGGGGATGGTTTGGGCAAGTGCCGCAGCAGATATATTTTCACATGATCATTCTGTTCACCCCAAAAAGATGATTCACAACCAAAATATGATGCGATTTTCTCTAAAGAAAGATGGCAGTCAGAGCACTTACCAGGAATATCCATTCCTACCAGAAATCTCTCAAACTCTGATGGAATTACTCTTGTGCCATGATGGTTAAAATAAATGCGAAGAAGAAATGGGGCTCCAAGTTAAACAGGTGTATTTGCAGTAGGACTTGTCAGATGTGCATTGGCTTTCTCCCAGGAGGCGAGGAACAGAACATTTTTGTGCATGGTGCCCGATTAGTGTTTCGCAAAACACACATTGACGGACTCAGCTTTCGTTATGATTTCGAAGCTCCAAAGATGTGTTGGTCTGGTCTGAAGCATCCTTGGTAATATGTGCTGAGGTATGAACAGTAGGAATGTAGATCTGGAGATAACGAGAGGGCTTACTTGTTGGGGGAGCTGAGGCCTTCCCCTGCCAAATACGGGCTAATAGACATGAGTGACTAGATGACTTTTCAGGGCCATCTTTTCCAGAATCATGTTAATACTGCCCATTTGAGACCATTCTCACGTTTTACTGATCCAACTTACTATTTATCAGGTGTAAGGGAAGGGGAAAGAGAATTGTCAAAAAGAAAGGAAAAGAAAGAAAAACAATGGGCAAATATGAACTGACATGTTGGACAGGGAAACACTGAATAGTTGTTGTTGTTGTTTGTTGTTATTATTATTGAATATTTAGTTACTATTTTTCAGTGGGCTAATCCCAAGTTGACTCTGTGTTGTCTCAAATACAACATGTCCTACGCTGTATTCAGTGGATGTTAATAAATGTGGCCCCCCCCAGAAGTAACCCCAATGTCAAGTTGAGGAAAGGTGGTTAGGTTAAAGCAGGTGAATGTTATCACATGAATGTTTGCAGTAATAATAATCGCAGACGTTTGTTAAGCACCGTATCGCCCAGTCCACTCCTGTTTATCTACATTATTTTCAGAACAGCCATGGAAGGTAAGACACTATTATAACATTTTACTAATGAGAAAATTGAGCACAGATTAGTTACCTACCAGGCTCAACATCACCCAGTTAGTAAACCATTGTAATTGTACTTGCTGGGGGGCTAGGCATTTACTGCGCGTGTCAACGTATCCGTTTCTGGTGAGCATCTAGGGGTGGGTGGTATTTTGCTTCCCGAGCTTCATCTATAACAGAACATCACTCGGGAACATCTACTGACATGTCTCAGAAATGGTATTCTTGAGAACACTGATTGAGAAAGAACAAACATTTTTGCAGCCCCTAAACCCGGAACCAGCTGAAACCATCCGAGGGACCTGAGAGCCTAGCAATCTCCCAACAAACGAGACCATGCCTCTCTTCGAGACTTTCCAAATTCATTACAGAAAGAACACCAGACTCTTCCTCTGACAGAGCTCGCTCGGAAGGCCTGTTCCCAAGCTCCCCTCGCTGTGTGGCCTCGGGCCCACTACTTAACTTCCCTGGGCTCAGAGTCCTCAAGTGTGCAAGGAGAGTAGGACCCACCCCGCAGAATTTCGCGAGGGTTTAACAAGATGACAGAGCCAAACGGTTCAGGCGCCATCTGGGGCACACGGTAGGAATTCGGCAAAACGCGGTCCTCTTCCCATGTCTCTGTTTGTAACAACCTCCAGCAAAATTTCCTGAAACTCGCGCCACTTAGCTGCTCTTTGTTTAGACTGTACTGATACGCTTTCGATCGGAAACTGTACACAAACGATAAAGTTCTGATCAGCCACCAATGGTAACCATATTCTATCTATTCGGAAAAAAAGACAAAAACAAAAAACAAACAAAAAAACACCCCTCTGACTTTCTTTTATTCTACACAGACAGCAGCAACGGCAACAGAGCAGAGTATCCTTTTGTTTTAGAGAAGGTTGCTCAAGGAAGCGCTCAGCTAAAAGCCCAGGGCCCTTGGCAGAGAACCCACAGGGCATCCGGTCCCAAGCGGGTGTTCATTTCACCACACGGCCAGTCGATGTGACACGTCGGTTTTGGGAACCGGCTCTTAAAATACTGTCATCCCTCGGCAAGCGGGGTAGGACGCTGGGTACCATTGCACAATCGTTTTCATTACCTTATGTGTCTCTAAGTGACTCAATCCGTTCAAACAAGACGGTATTGATTGACGGAGGGTAAACACCATTTGATCTTACTCATGGAAACAGTAACCAGGCTCCTCTAAAGTGCAGTTCTAACAGTCCCCACCCCCCCCGGAAAGCATCCAGAGAAGGAGAAGCGTCACTGTAGGGTCCAGGCGGCTGTAAAATGTCCTGCTGATGGGATCAGGAGAGCTCATTTAATCAGTTTAGCCCATCCACCCCAGTCCAACGAGGACCTCAGCTTTAAGAACTATGTAGAAGTCTTAATTTAAGAAATTAAGGTTTTGTGTGGAGTATTTTTGATTCACCCAAACCAAAAATTTAGAGATCTCCCTTTATAAAAATGGTTGCCTTGACGAAAACATGCTGGTATCTTGGGTTTGCTAATTTGATTTTTTTTAAGTTTATCTATCTATTTTGGGGGAGGGGGGCAGGGCAGAGAGGGATTGAGAGAGAGAGAGAGAGAGAGAGAGAGAGAGAGAGAAAATCTCAACAAGCCTCCCCACCACCAGCGCAGAGCCCGACATGGGGCTTGAACTCACGAACCATGATATCATGACCTGCGTTAAAATCAAGAGTCGTGTGCTCAACCCACTGAGCCACCCTGGCACCCCCTTTAATTTGATTTTTTTTAAGATATATAAACTTAACCTTTTTTTTTTCCTTACACAGATAGGTACCTGGAATTTTATATGTGTAGGTATTACCAATCATATGGAAAGTATTTTCCAGGTTTGTTTATTCCAGTAGGGTTCCATCCCTGGTAATATTAAGAGGAAGACAAGAATAAGGACTAACTTAACCCCCTCCAGTTTGCAAGGTTAGGTATAGGGCTGCGCCCCCGGGCAATAACATGGCTAAGAGAATTAGCACACGACAATTTGGCCGCATGGAACAACAGAGTAGCCAAACTGGTTTGCCATTCACTAACCCCCGCCCCCCCCATTCAGTGATACAGTGATTCCTCCTCTTCTTCCACTGGTTAAAAAATGATTCAAAGAACACTTACATGGCAGAATTACCTACTGTAGTACCTTATTTCTATAGAATATTCTAGTTTACAAAACACTTTATACAGAAGCATTTGGACTTTTTCTAGTGCCACATCTCTTCACTGTCAACTCAGCACGCCTGCTTTCTTCCAGGTCACCGAGTCATTGCTCATTTTTCCAGTTGTACAGAGTGAGGAGGCTGCAACCTGGCCACCAGAGTTTAGCAGCCGAGCTGGGCTCCCGCAGCAGAGGGCAGATTACGTATGGAGGCTTCACCTCCGTACTGGACGTAACTGACCCAGTGCTGAGTTAACTAAGAGCCTAGATGAAACTGGGCAGAAAAGATAAGAACCCCCTGGAAAGGTGGCACCTGGGTGGCTCAGTCAGTTAGGCGTCTGACTTCGACTCAGGTCCTATCTCATGGTTGTGGGTTCGAGCCCCACGTTGGACTCTGTGCTGACAGCTCAGTTCTGGAGCCTGCTTCGGATTCTGTGTCTCCCTCTCTCTCTCTCTCTCTGCCCCTCCTCTGCTTGTGCTCTCCCTCTCTCTCAAAAACAAATAAATAGGGCGCCTGGGTGGCTCAGTCAGTTACGCATCTGGCTTCGGCTTAGGTCACGATCTCACAGTTCGTGGGTTTGAAACCCGCATCGGGCTCGGTGCCGACAGCTCCATTCTGGAGCCTGTTGTGGATTCTGTGTCTCCCTCTCTCTCTGCCCCTCCCCCACTCGTGCTCTGGTCCTGTCTCAAAGATAAATAAACACACAAAAAAGTAAAGAGAATCCCCGTGGAAGGTGAGAGGAATAACAGACACTGGCAGGGCACTGGCAGGACATCATGCGTCAAGGTGACCGGTTTTCATCCCCCTCAACTCATCTTCAACACTCTTCCATCCAGCTTTGATGCTGGGACTGAGTTGACTGCTCATCTTTCTAGCTGGGACCTTCTGCCTGAAGCAGATGGGCTTCTTGGATTTATTTAAACCTAATAGTTTTGGTTACTTGCCGTGGAAGTCAGAGAACAGACTCTGATACCATGGAGGGGGGACATCGGCCCATCGAAGTGACTGTGTCGGGAACCCTCTTTCCTGAAGATCCCCAGCAGTGCCTCCCAAGGCGGGCATTCATGGCCAACCAGTCAGGACCGGCACCCTATCATGATGGTAACAATGATATGAATAATAGCTCTTAGCTCCTGCCATGTGGGCTCCTGCCACATGCTGGGCACATACACTAACTCATTCGACCCTGTGGAATTCTGTGCAATAGGTGCTGTTGCTATGCGGTTCGTCCAATAAAGAAGGCAAGGCTTAGGAATGTGGAGAAACGTACCCAAGGCTGCACAAGGCTAAAAAGCGGTGGAGGGGCGCCTGGGGGGCTCAGTCGGTTGAGTGTCTGACTTCGGCTCAGGTCATGATCTCACGGTTCGTGGGTTCCAGCCCCAGGTCGGGCTCCACGCTGACAGCTCAGAGCCTGGAGCCTGCTTCGGATTCTGTGTCTCCTTCTCTCTCTGTCCCAACCCTGCTTGCTCTCTCTCTCTCTCAAACAAAATAAAAACATTAAAAAAAAATAAGTAAAATAAAATAAAATAAAACAAAAAGTGGTGGAAACAGGAGTGAGCTCCAACCGGCCAGCACGGAGCGCTCTGAAAACAGAGCATGAAGGGAGCACCGAGAAGCGCTGAATCTTGGAACTACAACTAAATTTTGGAGGTCCGTTATTGGACAGAGAAAAGCTAAAGGAGTTTCCCAAGGGTAAAAGACATTTTTCTGTTAGGGTAAGAACCCAAGTGCAGACCCCCAACCCTCAGGCAGGCCCTGCGCCTTATAGGAGCCCTCGCTGCACCGCCCCTGTATTCAGCCTGAGTCTCTCCACGAATCCCGGGAGGCAGACTAACAGGCCCCCGTGGTTGGGTGGAAAATGGCCTTCTGAGTCCCACCGTCCTCGACAGGCCCAGACTCCCAGACGGACGCAGCCAGAGACTCAGTTGAAGGAGACCCCTTTCGTGACCTAGTGAGAGGGCCAGGCCCAGACCGCAGAAGAGATGCGCAGGCACGGGCACCAGGAGCGCAGCAAGGGGTTTGCAGTACTGCAGGGTAACTGTCCTAATGACATGCCTGCCCGAGGCCCACATTCTGCTTGTGTCTCAAGACGGGCGCCTCCCAGCTGGGGGACACACTCTTCTCCCCAGGGACAGAATAACTGGGCTGCTAGGTCTGTAAATGCTAAGGGAGTCCCATATTTAAACTGACCTAGTTTGGAGCTTTAAATTGAGACCAAATGTTCCCAAATAGCAGGCCCACCAGCCTCAATAGAATTATTCATTTAGGATAATAAGAGTATGTTTCCATAGTAGAATACAAATTACTCGGGATACAGGGTATGAATGATGGGGACACTTGGAGGTGTTCACATTCAGGAACACGTTAGCCTAAAATCACTTAGCAAATTAACTAGCCCGGTAAAGCCTTGCAGGAACGGCCTTTAGGACAAGTAGGTTGTGACGATAGGAAAGGAGGCATGTAGGAGAGAAATGGCCAAGGACGGAAGTGTCCTAGGGAACCAGAGGAGAATGTAAGTATTTGTAGGGCAGCTATTTGATCTTTGAGGAAGCATTTGTTTACTAATGTTGAATTATTATTACAGACATTTGAGCATCACATTTACCAGATAGGAATTTCCCCCATGTCTCTCGCTCACTACAGAACAGATACGTAATACAGGGGCATTGACTAGAATTGGAATCTTCCAAGAATTGCTATTACGTGGCCCTTTAGGGTATTTTAAGGTAGGAGAAAAACCTATCCTGTCTAGAAACTCTTATTTTCACTTGTCTTTCAAAACAAGCTGCAAAGCCAACTACTTCCTGTAATAATAATTTAGAACTTCAGTATTTCAAAAGATTCTCCGAAGCACGGTGGTCTAACGGACAGATTCGTGCACAGCATAGAGCAAAGAGAAGACAGTGGCACTGCTAAAGCCGGGGGCTGGAGACCCAGAGTGGCTGGGCTTGAATCCCGGCCCCACCATTTCCCAGCAATGTGACCTGCAGCAAATGATTTAACTTCCCTGTGCCTGTTTCCTCTCCTGTAAAATCACGGTTACCTTGGGGATGAGATCAGAAATTATACGCGAAGTGCTTAGTACGATAGCAAGCAGGTGCGCACAAACCTGGGCTGTGGCATCTATAATAATCATCTCATTCCTGGGTTGATGATGCAGCACTTTCCTAGAACAAAATGACAAGAGAGAGAGAGAGAGAGAGAGAGAGAGAGAGAGAGAGAGAGAGTGAGAGAGATGGGCCCTACAGGGGTCAACCTGTAGAAAGTTATTTAGACCGGAGGTCAGGCGGCTCAGAAAACACTCTCCTCGCCACTGGCCTGTGGAGCAAATTAGGGACAATTTCTCCCCGACACTGTTGTTGCTTCTCCAAGGCAGAGATGTTCTCCATCACGGGCAGGGGCTCCTAATTAAGTCAGTATAAAATGATTTGAAGGAACCTGGCTAATTACCAAGGAAGCAGAATAGAAATGTGGACTTCACACCAGAGTGCGAACCTCTCAGCCTGTTTTATTTGCATCCTTACAACCAAGAACCCATCAGTGCTCAAAGCCACTCATGACGATGCAGATCGAAGAATAGCGTGGTTATTAATGTGACAAAAATGAAGGCCTGAAAGAAGACAACCTGTTGCCAAATCAGTCACCCCACCCCCCCAGCAAAGGCAGGGCAACAGAGAAAATTATGGGGGCAGGAGCCAAACAGAGCATCAGGACTGGTGAGGAGGGGGTTAGGGATCAGCATCTGCTTTAAGAGGAATGGAGGGTTGGGGTGCATGGGTGGCTCAGTCACTTGAGCGTCCGACTTCAGCTCGGGTCATGACCTCACAGTTCATGAGTTCGATCCCTGCGTCGGGCTCTGTGCTGACAGCACAGAGCCTGGAGCCCACTTTGAGTTCTGTGTCTCTCCCTCTCTCTCTGCCCCTCCCCTGCCCCTGCTCACACACACACACTCTTTCTCTCTCTCTCTCTCCCTCTCTCTCTCTCTCTCTCTCCCAAAAATAAACATTAAAAAATTAAAAATAAGTAAAAAATACAGAGGAATGGTGGGTAGAGGGTCAGGAAGAGGTAATCCCTTGGGATTACTGTGTTACTCTGTCCACTGGGGCTGACTGGTTAACCCCTTGCTTGAGCTCAGCATTCTTCTAGATGCTGTGCTGGACACAAAGAAGTACTATTGTCCCTATCACTTCAAGGAGCCCGTGAAAGGTTTCCCTAGAGCTCCCATCCCAGGCCCCAGATTATTAATCTCTCCCTTCCCCAGTCTCTCACTTTGCTGGAAAAATGAATACTATTTACTAGGGGGTCCTGAAAGGCAAGAAAGGTATCCTATTTATTTTTCAGTTCGTAGACCAAACACATTGCTATGCACATAACAGATTCATAATATTGTCTGTGGAATAAAAGAGGCACCTGACTGGGGAGAGCAAGACAGTAGAAGAGGTAAAGAAAAACATCATGGAGCGCCATGTACCAAAGTCTGTGCCGTGTACTTGTCCTAGCTTTTTGCCTCACTATAGCTACACGATGAGGTAGGCATCATGATCCCCAATTTCAAAATGAAGAAACTGGGATCTGGTTAAACAACTTGACCAAAGTTTACAAAGCTCTTAAGGGTAGAGCTCCAACATTGGAAACTGAGTTGGTCCAAACCCATGATCCCTTGGTTTGCCGACTATGCCACCCTCCAACCTGGGAATCGATAATAAACAAGAAAGGGCAAAATACTGTGTATTTTGTCATCATGTGGTGAAACTAGAAAGTTAGGACAGAGAGAACAAAGTCTGGAGTAGTCGGAGAGGCTACAGGAAGTTTCCGTTCGGCTCAGCAGATACGTGTGATGAATTGTCTACTAAGTGTCAGGCTCGGTGCTCGGGCCTGGAGCTGAAAGATGCGTGTCTGTCCCTGGGAAGGCTCCGGTTCTCCATCTCTTCATCCTCACTGCCGGCCATAGCTGGACACTTCTTTTTTCCCCACAGGTCCCCAGACTACTCTTTCTGCCTCTAATACATTGTCCGCAACACTGGCGGAATCATCTTCCTAAAGTACACGGGGACCTGTTGGAATTCTTCCATGCCGAATTCATAAGAAGCCCAGAAAACTCCATCGTGCCAGTATTGGTTTCATTCTTGCCTGCCTCACTGGCCGTACCTGTTGTCACTACCAAACCTGATCCCCTCCACGCCACTTGCATTCAACTTTCCAACTACACTCAACTTCCAACGTTCCAACTACACTCAACTTTCAACATTCTAACTACACTCAACTTTCAACATCCCAGCTACACTCAACTTTCAACATTCCAACTGTACTCAACTTCTCCACCATCTGTGCTGTTTTCATGTATACCTCTGTCCCCTAGAGTCTCCGTCTCCATTCTTCTCCTGACTCCTAGGCTTCTGGGCTGGTCTGAGTAGAGAGAAGCTATACACTGGAAATATAAAGTTGGGTGCATTTGACAGGTGATGACATAGGTTGATAGAGTTGTAGAATAGGGACCATGGAAAGTCTTTTAGTAGGAAACTGTCATAACAAAATGGTTGAGAACATTAACGAATGCTATGCAGAGGATGTTAGAGTTAGAAAAAAGGCCAGAGGTCAAGGTAAGACAAAATCTAGGTATGAAATGATGGTTGCATACTTGCTAATTAATGGCCATGGGAATTAATTAATCAATCAATTAATGAATTAAGAGACAGAAAAATGTCAGACTTCAGTGGCTGAATAGAAATAAGGACCAAGAACTTAGTACAGACAATTTATACCATGGCATGTAAGTTGCATAAAATCAGAACTTCCATAATCTAATTTTTTGAAAGGAAACATAAGGCTATCTTTCATTACAAGCATCAGATTGCCTCAGGGTTACTGCCATATAGAGCTTTAGATAGTTGGATTTTTGTAAGCTTCACTCAAGGACCAAACATATTTTATTAATCAGTGCTTGGCAGTCATGGTGAGAATTAAGTGTTCGACCTAATTGTTCCAAATCGGTCCGAGGAAACCAGATGCAGCAATTAAGTTCAAAAGGACAATCTCAATTGGAAAGAAGAGACATCATAACACGAGTCCAAGAAAGAATGAAATATAGTGTTCACAGCTCGCCAGGCCCCTATAATCTGCCGCACAAATAATTGGTCCCAGAGCTATTGAATAAACATCCGCTTTTAGGCTGAAAAACATCTACATCACATGCTGTGATTACCACTTTCCCAATGTGTACATCAACTTAGAAATTAAACATATGGGCAAGGAAATTCTGTTCTTCTAAGGCCACTCTAGAATTTCTAAAGTCTGCCCGTCGTCTTTCCCAGGGATCTTTAAGAGGGTCAGGCATGGGGGGAAGAGTTGGGTATCATTACTGAGTGAAGAGGACACAATAGCCATCTGCAGCCTAATCTTACGGTTACTAGAAACGTGACAGCACTGAAACCATATGTGGATGTGCGTTAGCCAGTGTTCTCTGGAGAAACAGAGCTGGTATTCCAATTGGAATTTCAGTGCATATACAAAAGCAGTTTTGTTCTAGTCATTATTCTGGTACCTTAAGATACTAGTACTGGTTACTAGCACCTCTAAGATGTATCTATCTTCCACTTACTTGTAAGTGGTTGACTCGCATGATTATGGAGGCGGAGAAGCCCCACGCCCTGAAGTTGGCAAGCTGGAGACCCAGGACAGATGATGTGTAGTTCCAGTCTGAAAGCCAGCAGGCATGAGACACAAGAGCCAGGGTTTCAGCTCAAGTCTGAGGTCCAGAAAAGATTGATGTCCCGGGAAGGTGGGGTTCCCTCCCACTTAAGCTTTCTGTTCAATTCTGGTCTTCAACTGATTGGATGAGACCCACCACCAAATGGGGAGGGGCTTTACTCAGTCTACCATTTAAACTTAATCTCAACCAGAAAGACCTTTACGGACACACCTGGAATAATATTTGGCCAAATGTCAGGGCGCCCTATGGCCCCGTCCAGTTGGCGCGTAAAATCAGCCAATACAGTAGAAACTTAATGGCATCAAGAGTTCCTGTGTTGTCTGATTGCAAAGCTCTCCATTTCTTCCCCCATCACCCCCTCCCTCCTCTTGCACATGCGATTCCCACCTACTATTCAAGTTTTCTCAGATCATTTTTGGACTGAAAGACTTGTTCATCTCTCAGTCTTCAGCATTACCAACCAGAGGTCATGTTGGAAGATCTCTCTCTCAGAGTTTCTGATATTCTCATTCAAGCTGAGCCGAGGCTGAAAGATTTGTAAAGAAGTGGTGGGCCCATGGGGCCCTGGGGGGCTCAGTTGGTTACGCATCTGCCTTCGGCTCAGGTCATGATCTCGCGGTCCGTGGGTTCGAGCCCCGCGTCGGGCTCTGTGCTGACAGCTCAGAGCCTGGAGCCTGCTTCGGGTTCTGTGTCTCCCTCTCTCTCTCTGCCCCTCCCTCACTCGTTCTCTCTCTCCCTCTCTGTCTCTCTCTCTAAAATAAATAAAAAACAATAAAACAAAATGATGGGGTCAGAGTCAGTTACAAAAGGAAAGGGGCGTACGGAGAAGTCTCCTGTGCGATGCCACACTACTGGCACTGGCAGCCAGGAGTTGAGTCACACTTGTGTGTATGTACACACCCATGTCTACACACACACATTTGTGCATTCATACACGTATACCCATATAACGGCACGCACTCAGAGGGAGCTTGGGTTTGCCTCGGCCAGGAAGACTGTGAAAGGAAGCGGGGAACTAGGCGCAAGGCAAATGGCAAAGAGAAACAAAGAACCTAAGAAGCAACTGGCGTGTGTGGGAGAAGCACAGAATAGATACTCTGGACTTGCCCTGGAACACGACCAGGAAAGTAGACTTAGGGCCAGGTTACAGCAGGCACAGAAGTCAGGCTGGGGGAATGGATTCCTCCTCTGTAGTCTGCGACGAGGCCAATGAGTGCTTTTGAGCAGGAGAATATTGCAAGGGATCTTTCAAGAAGACTGAGGCAGCCAGAAAGAGGCGGGGCCTCGTGCATTGTACACCGTGAGCTCAGGTTGAGTCCAGTAACGGAACAAGGGGTGGGAGATGAGGGGAGGAGTACAAGACGAGCAACAGGTGAGAACATACATGTACTCAAGGCAGGAAAAAAGCCAAGATCAGACTTCCTGTTCCAGAGAAAGAGGCTTTCAGGGTATCGGCAGGAGTGATTCTGGACCTGCAGAGGGGGTTCCCCTGTTACCCTGGCTCAGCGCCTCCCTCCTCTGGTCTCCTCCCAGCCTCTTTCCTCACTGCCCACTCTCCATCCGTTCGGTCTCACTTCTGCTTCCTCGCCACATGCGAGCCACAGTGGGAATATAAGTACCTCACTGGCCAGTCCTCATGGAAACAGTTGAAAGCAAACCACTTGAGCCAGAATCTAGTAAGAACCTAGTTTGGGGGAGGGGGGCATTTCAAAGGTTTTATTTCTAAATACTAGCTTAGGAAAAGATTTATTCATCAGAAAGGATGCAAATGTCAATAATTATTAGAGAAAATTTGGAACCATCCCCCTTTTTTCTCCTATGATCTACTCTCTACCTTTCTTTTACAGGCTTTTTCTTCTCTTTAATACAATTGTCTTAATGTGGCGTCTATCCCGTCTATTTGCCAGGTGGGATAAATTCCATTGCTGCCCATGTTTTTGTTTTGACATGTAACATGGATGGACTAGAGCTTAATGCAACAGTTTCAAACTCAGCGGCCAATCAGTGTCACTTTGGAGGCTTACATCATCCCATTTCCGGGGCCCCGCTCCAGACCGGGTGAATCTGGTCCCTCCAGGGGGGGGGAGGATGCATCCCAGGTACACGTGATTATAACGTCAAGCCAGAGGCAGGGGGTCCTTCTGTCCCTCCCCCAGCACGCCTTCTCTGTTGTCAGCTCAACCTGGCTAGAGCAATTCTCAAATGACTTTCTCTGGGCCAGTTTGGAGTATGTTGTAGCGTGGTACAATATTTTAAGTCTGGGGCCCTCCTTCTCAAGTCACGATGAAGGAATTCATTCAAACCAGACACTTCCTCTGAGAAGATTACAGAGAAGCTGTTTCCCAGAGCGTGATAAAAAACTGAGGAGAGCGAGATTTAAGGGAGCAAATAGGACTTGCTAAAATTCAGGAAAGTTGCAGCTCAATCTCAAAGTCCTATTTTGACAAAACATGCATAGTTTAATGCTTCCTCACCTGCATTTCCTTGTGTAATTTAGAGTTTCAGGCTAAATCCCAGGGATTTAATGGCTTCTTGTTGGTATTTGAAGGGCATCGTAAGCAAAGAAATGGGTAATGTGTTTTCAAGCAGTTCAAATGTACCTCTATTATATCTCCTTAAGAATATGCTTTAAAAAACAAAACAAAACAAAACAGGAGGTGTTTCCATTGGAGCACAAATTATGCAATTTCAAATGCACTTTTTAAGTGAAAATATATTGTCTATGTGAAATTACTTTTCCCTCAAACAAAACAAAAAAGAATATCTAGATGTCAGGACCGGTGTTGCAAGAATGATCATCTGTGGACCAGATGGACGCGCTTAACTTTCCCAAGAGTTTGGGGAACTTGTTCTTCTCAACTGAGATTGTGTCTGATTCCTGGTTTTGAATTAGTGCTTAAAAACATAAAAAGAAGTGGGGCACCTGGGCGGCCCAGTCGGTTAAGCATCTGACTCTTGGTTTTGGCTCCGCTCATGGTCTCGCGGTTACTGAGTTTGAGACCTGCATCAGGTTCCATACTGACAGTGTGGAGCCTGCTTAGGATTCTCTCTCTTGCTCTCTCTCTGCCCCTCCCCTGTTCTCTCTCTCTCTCAAAAATAAAAAACTTTTAAAAAAATTGAAATAAAACATACCTTCTCACCCCATGCATATTGATAATGCTGAAATTCAGTCCAGGTGTGTATGTGTATAGATACATATGTATATACATATCTGTATAGACAAGGAACACACATAAATCACAATATAATCATTTGACTATTGTAACATCTCCTTATTGATTTTCTCTGATAATTTTAAATCACTCGTTCCAATTGAACTTTTTCTAGTATCGTTTCATTTTCCCCATAAATATTTTTATGACAGTACAATTTCCCCCGTATCTTAGGTTTTGCTGTTTTAAGTTACTCTATCTAGTATTTCAAATAACTCCAAATAAGATGGTGGATAGATTTAAACATCAACAAACAATCATCAAAGTATCAGCTGGCCCAAAGCATCTTTGCAAAAATAACCATCTCTTGACAAAGTAGCCTCCACCAGCACTGCCTCTCTATAGCTGTTAACACCTTGTCTTAAAAGCAGGATGTACCTGGGGTGCCTGGGGGGCTCAGTCGGTTGAGCATCTGACTCTTGATTTCAGCTCAGGTCTTTATCTCACAGTTTGTGGGATCACAAACCCATGCCGGGTCTGTGCTGACAGTGTGAGCCTGCTTGGGATCCTCTCTCTCTGCCCCTGCCCTGCTTACTTTCTATCCCTTTCTCTCTCAAAATAAATAAATAAAAACATTTTTTTTTTTTTAAAAAGTAGGATGTACCTTCCAGGTGGAATCAGCAGTTTCTTTGGCCAGGGTTGTCACCAAAGAAGGAGAGAGAACAAAATAAAGGGATTAAAGAGAGAGTAAGAGATAGGAAAAGGAAAAGATGCAGGTGGACATTTGAAGATGGAGACAGAGGGACAGAGAGGAGACCCTGCTCCCAAAATAGTTGTACTTGCGTCTGTTAACCATTGCCGGGCTACGTCAGACAGTCAGACATGTGGCTCACAGCCGACTCCCTCTGGTGGTCTACAACCCAGAAGAGTAAAGGTCAATGGGAAGAAGGAACCCGCACTTTAAGAAGGGAAATTAACATGGAATTCAAGTCACATCCTGCCAAGTGATACATCACCTGGTCATCTATGAAGGCTCCAACGTTCTGCCCAGAAGCGTGAGGGATGAGGTTTCGGGGCAGGTATGTGTGACCAAGTGCATAGCAGAGAGCTGGCAATGACCATGTATCCATTTTGGACCATATCCAAAGGAGATCGGATCCTGCATGTATCCAAGTGAATCATCACACAGTCTACCCACAGCACTACTTAGATGATAAAAGCTCCTTTTCTTTTCAGCAAACAGGCCAAGTTACCCTGGTGCTTTAGGTGACCAAAACCATCTGTCCCTGTGGAAGCGGAGGAAGACACAACCCCACAGTATCTGCCTCATCAGTTGCATTGTGGTGTCACCAGGTTTCTTACAAAGACTCTTAAGGAGAAGCTGGAGAGGTTTTATAATCTCCCTCCTCCTTCTGCACCATTCACCTATTTTTTTTTTTAAGGTGAATATAGTGATAAAGAGCTCAGACTCTGGCCCCAGAATATTCAAATGATGGGTCTGTCCCTTGTCACCTGGGTGACCTCAGATACATTAACCGATCTCTCTAACTTGGTTTATTACCCGTCATAGGAATGATACTACCTACCCCACTGAGTTTTTATGAGCAGTAAATGAATTCGGTTTAAAGTTTTTGAAACATAGAAATGCTCGATACATGTTAGCTCTATTCATTATTTAAAATCTTTTCAAATTTTGCAACATAATAGGCAAAAACAAGGTATCTTGTGTTTTTGTTTTATTTTAACTTTTTTGTTCTGATGAGTATTTAAATAAGTTTACAAATGATTTTTCTTTTTTCTGTGAATTAACTGCTCCTGCCATTTGCTCATTTGCCCACTGATGCGGGACTCTCTTTATTATTGAACTAAAAGCACTCTTTGTATATTAAAGATACTGATTCTCGGTCTATTGTGTAAAAATAGCAATCATTTTCTTCCTGTCTATGGCTTTTTAACTTTCTCATACCGTTACAGATATTTGTAATTTTTAGGTAGCCAAATCTGTTAGTCTTTTCATTTATGGCTGTTGATATGCCTGATTCAGAAGCCCTTCTGCATCACAAGAGTATAAAAATGTTCCATCTTGTTGTCTAGTAGTTAAACAGTGCTTTTAAAGGTTTTTTCATTAATCCACTTAAAATTTGGCTATATGCTGTTAGTTGGTAAGCCAACTTTACTTTTTTCTCCAAGTGTCTACGATCTAGCCTTTGAAGTAACACCTAGTAGCAAATTCAAATATAAACAAAACCAAGGTCTAGACTTTTTTTCTGCCACTCCATTCATCCATTTGTCTATTCATGTGCCCGTTTTAATTTTAACCATTAATTAAGGCTGGTTCCCAGGAATACTATACATTTAGTACATGTTGTGGTACCTCCTGGATGGTTTTCCTGCCTGATCAACGCTAGACTCAATGTGGCATATTTAAAAATAATTTTATTGGGTCTTAAATTGGTATTGCACTACATTAATAATTTGGGGAGAATGGATATCTTTCGAGAATAACACTTTCGTGTGTCCAGGCGTTAGAGCCTTCAATGTAATTTTGTCATTTTCTTCATAACGATTGTGGATAGTCCACATTATATTTTTACAAATTTTGTTTATACGGTACAGATTCTCTCATTTCACTTGCCATCTCTGCTTCATTGAGGAACTTGTTTTTGTAACTGTTCTTGTAGTATGCCTTTGTTCTAACCACCCTGCATAGTCGATTCACTTACTTTTGAGGAGGGTGAGTGATTGCGGTGTTTCGCTATTCTGTATGTTTCTCATGCTCTCCATCAGCTTAAGTATGTTTTATTCTACCGCTAACTTGAAGAGTTGGGTCATTTTTCTAAACCAATAGTGGGTGTTGAATTTAAGGGAGTGCTAGTTTTACATTTCCTGGGATGATCATGTTTTTTTCTTCATCACTGATGTGGATCAAACTAATAAGAATCCCTGAAGTTGAACAGTCTTTGTGTTTTTGTAAGAAATCCATTGTGTCTATGGTATATTAGTATTTTGATGCTCTGCTGTTTGTAGTCCGTGTTTAGATTTATACGTGATGTTGGGGTCTAGAGCTTTCTATTTTGTGATATCTCTGTCTGGCTTTGTATCAGAGATATGAAATTATTGATGGATTTAGTAACAGTTTTGCATTATTTTCTGTTTTATAAGGCTTTATATAGTCCAAGAATTACTTGTTTCTTAAATGAGTTCTAAAACTTGCCCAAGAAAACCACCTGGATCTTGTGTTATTTAGGAGGAAGACAGTGAATTTTTTCATTACAGCATGTGGTTATCAGCCTATTCAAATTTTTATTTTACCCTTAAGTTTGCTAGGTAATTGGCTACTTTACCACATTTGTCAGTGTATTGATAAAAACATTTTCTTCTTTAAAAGTCTCTCTGCCTGTGATTCTATCCATTTTTCCCTCCTGTTTTTAAAACATGGCTCTCCCTTTCACTTCATCAAGGTTGGCCAGAGGTGCTAATTTACCAACCTTTTCGATGAGCTGTTACATTTATCAAGTCTACAGATTTTTCTATCTCACTGATTTCCTTTTACTTGGATTCCTTCTGATTTCATAAAGTCTACTTTGTTCTTTCTCTGGTCTCTTTAGTTGGACGCTTGTAGTAATTTCCAGTATTTTTTTTTTCTAAATAATGATCACCAGTTTCCTCAGAATAGAATCTTGACTGCATCTTTATTTTTGATGATTTGTTTCCATTGACCTTCATTTATTAGTGTCATTTATTTTTTAATTATTAGAGTAAGAGCTATATATTGTAGAAAGTTAAAAATAGTCAAATGAGAACGTTAAACCAATCTGTTAACCTACCACCCAAGCATAACCAGTTAGCCTTTTATAATTCCTTGTGAATATGAAAGTTAGCACAAATGAAATCAGACTACACCTGCTGTTTTGTAGACTACTCAATTCTATTTCACAAATATCTGTCTAAAGTAAATATTGTACTAGAATATCAGTTTTATTAGCTGCACTGCACTATTTATTCAAATATTTCTTAATCACTGATATTTAAGTTGTGTCAAATTTTCATTATAACACTAACAAGCTGTGTGACCACACACACACACACACACACTGAATACCTTAAGGATTTTTCCTACTGAGAAGTGACGATAAACACATGAAATAAGTAGATCAATTATTGGGACACCTGGGTGGCTCATCAGTTAAGCACCCGAGTTCAGCTCAGGTCATGATCTTGTGGTCCATGAGTTCAAGCCCCATGTTGGTCTCCATGCTGACAGCTCAGAGCCTGGAGCTTGCTTCGGATTCTGTGTCTCCCTCTCTCTGTGCCCCTCCACAACTTGTGCTGTCTCTCTCTCTCACTGTCTCAAGTGAACATTAAAAAAAAAAAGATCAACTACAAAAGCAACATGAAAGAGGTCAAGATAACACATCAATACTGCATTCTCTTTACCTTGGACAATTTCTAGAGGGAGACTAGCCATGCAGAGGACCACAGGTGATGCTGAGATAAGTCACCCAGAGCAGCAGAGAAGGAACGAGAAGGAAATATTCAGTGAGCATTTCCTGTATCCCCAGCACTCTACTAGGTGCTCCATATCTGATCTCTGAGATGTTTAAGCCTTTGCTAAAAGACAACTTTTAACTTCAAGTTAGGTATCCGTGCTCCTGCTCTTAGAACAGGAACCAGGGCCTTAGAAAAGTTAAAATCATTGGTGGCAGGACAGCAATTGCCATGCAAGCTTGTCTTTCTCTGAAGACGTGTAACCTAATACATGAGGAGGACTTTTTTGATAATTCTAAGCTAATGTATCTATTATGAACAACTTTTCTTTTTCTCTACTTTAAGCCTTGCCTTGGCCCAAATTGACCAGGCCCAAATTAATGCATGATTCATTACTAATGCCTTAATAACCTAGAAGGGGCTCTGGTTTAATTTTTTAGCTGGTTTTTATTTTTATTCATTCTTAAAAATAAGACGCCACATCTTGGGACTTGGCGGGATGTTTTTATGGCTACATTTTGGAATTTGACATATGCGCGTTCTCTATTAATTTTGCTCTGGTTTGGGATGCGTGGCCGACTAACGAGCTCTCACCTGAATCCACTTCCCAGTAAACCTAAGACCGATTGTAAGTATTTCCAAGTAGAATATGAGAACTAGTTTCTGTTTCGTTATCAAGTAATGCACGGTAACCTTAACGTAGCGTCATTAAACAAATACATCAACTTTGGTCATCCGTCCGGCACAAACCATTTCGATAGAGTCTGGGACTCCTTCTGTGTAAAATTCCCAGGAGATACTGAATGGCTGAAACTCACGATAAAACCGCGTGTCCAACTTGCATGCTGCGTAAGGGTCACGTCCAGCCTACGTCATGCGACCCGGGTGCACAACCGAACGCTGGGGAGGCCTGGCGTGGGTCTGGAGAAGTCCCAGGGGAACCCACTGGCAGGAAATGCACACGGGGCACGTTGCTCGCCCAGATCCCAAAGAACACCTCTGACTCTGCTTACCAGGTCAGAAAGCGTCTGTCCTTCCACACAGTGTCCTTCTTCCTCCTCTTTGGAAAAAGTCCATGACATGCGTCCAGAAACTAGACCATTACCCAAACTACTCCGTTTCCTGAGTAAACCGTCTAGCGTAGTGCCTGGAGTGAGGTGGATATGACGTTCATACCTGTTGCCCTTTTGGTTGAAATGGAGGATAATGACTTCATTTAGTTTGCAAACCAAGAAACCCACTCACTTTAACCCCTGTCTTTATCCTTGCTCTCCATTTTGTTCTTCTCGGCCTCTTACTACCCCTACCGCGGCTGCTTTTGCCTTTCCAAGCTACTCTTCCTGCACGCTCAGTGCACTCACCACCGTGCACTTCTTACCTTTGTCTTGCCTAACTTACTATTTCAAAAAACAAATTGGTTTTCCCCCTTTCTCTGTTGCCATAGCTGCCAACTCATGTTCCAAGAGGGTGCTTACCTCCAACACTGCGGGACCTTTGGGCGAATCGGACAACTGTCACCTCAGATCCCTTCATGCTTTTTCCTTCCACAATTTGGTTCTCTATGTGAGTCTGATTGACATGTTCAATCTTTACAGAGGCTTTTCTTCTTGAGAGATGAGGGTTATATAGACAGGGCAGCCTGCTGGGTATGCCCCTCACAGCTGTAGATGCAGAAAAGTCAGATTTTGCTTCCCAACCTGCTTCTCTCATGTCTCTTTCTCCTTATCTTTGTCTCCTTGCCACCTTCCCTGAGCCAGGACCCACTGGCACCTGAGGCCACCAGGGTCAAGAGCCAGGGACAGCAAGCTCTGACTTTGCCCAACGGTGCACTCTGGAAATTTCTATTGAAAAATCTCAACCAAGCGAGGAGGGGAGGTGTTCATTCCAATCAACCTGTGACTTTCGGGAAGGCAGAAATCTTGAACCCTCGATAACTTCTAGGCCCTTCTTGTCTGGATCAAATCGTCACCAATATTGCAAATATAAAACCAGAAAGGCATTGAAAAGAAGAAAAGTGAATTGAAATGTCAACTCTGTTTTTCAATCCCTTTGTACTCTTGTTCGGTTTTACTCTTCTCGTCTCTCTCCCAAAGATGATAACATGTTCATAAATGCAGTGAAAACACTGACATCAATTTCTCACAAAAAGCAAATTTAGCCCAGGGTAGAACTTTCTGGAAGTGATGGGAACCAGAAGAATAATAAGTGGTAGGAGATTTGAGGCAGATTCATTTTACTTCAGATCAAGTGTAGGTTATTGTCATTTACAAAATGCTCACCCAAGGTCTTCCGTTGGTTCTACAAGTTATTTATGGAGCACTTAGCAAATTGCCAGGCTGAGCCTTCTGGGCACAGAAAGGTGAATACAGCACAGTCCTTATGCTCAGGGCACTCACAGTGTGGTGAGCAAGACAGCCATGTAAGCAGATAATTGCCAGATTATGTGCAACAGTACAGGCATATAGAGACTTTCTTGAGAGCATTAAGGCGGTGGTACTGAATGTTACCCAAGAGAGGGTATCAAAGGAAGGATCACATCAGACATTTCAATCCAGTCTGGAAGGATAACAGGGCCAATGCAGTGAAGCTTAGATGTGGGAAGGCAAGGGAAAGGAATGTCATTCCAAGCAGGGAGCCAACAAGTATGAGAAAACATGGCAGCCCCCGTGGCAGGTACATTAGGATGCCAGAAGTGAATCTAGTCCTGGAGGGACCACTAATCATGCTGAAGACCCAGGACTATATCTTCCCAGAAAGCGATTTTGAAATGTTACCCCATAGAATTAGAGATTAATGATAATAACAATTAAAATAACACAATAGATAACTTACTGGGCGCTCTGCTGCTCTCCACCAGCAGGAGTCATGGGTGGTAACTGCAAGTCGTGTCGGAGCACTTGCCCCAGGCCAGGTGTAAACCAAGCCCTGGGCTGGCGTGTTCTCCCCTCGTGCTCCCTACCACACTGAGGCAGTGATGGGGACCCCCCCATTCTTGCCTGTAATGGTGATGGTGACCTCTCTCCATCTGACTTCCATCCACTGCCCTGTTCTTCTCTCAGCTGTTAACATCTAGGTAACAATGCTTTTCCAAGAAACTGTGGAATGTCTTACTGCAGATCCTGAGAAGTTGAAGTGCCTGGTGACTATGCCATCTCTCACTTTCTCATTTTTTAAAATCATAGATATCTGTGCCTGACGCTAATCTCATTCTCACTATGTGCCAGGAACTCTTCCAAAGCTCTTTCAACTTAATTACTCATGTAATACAACAACCCTGAGAGAAATACTATTGCTTTCTGAGTTGAGAACACATGGACACCAAGAGGTTAAAGAACTTTCCAGTTCTTTTCTTCCTCTCATAGTGAGAGGCAGAATGAGGATTTGACTCCAGATGTCTAGCTCCAGGGTCTACATCCCTATTTGGGCTTCACCCTACTTGACTTGGTAGGACGCAGACACCTCGTCATTCATCCGTTCTCAAAATCCTTCCTTTTTTTGGCTTTCCATCTACCTCCTTCATCTGGTTCCCCTTCTGCCATTCTCTGTTCCAGGTCATTCTCCTTTGCAGGTTACTCCTGGTCTTCCTGACTTCCAAAAGTTGGAGTGCTCTAGAGATCAGTCCTTGGACCTACTTTCTACACTTAGCTTGTACATGATCTCACTCAACTTCACAGCTTCAGTATCACCTCCAGGGAGACAGCTTCCCAGCTGACGTCTCCTGCCTGGAACTCTCCCAGAAAATTCCGGCTCATGTATCTGACTGTCCACTCAGCCTCTCCATGGGGCTGTCTAACGGGCATCTACAGATGGGCATGCCTATGATGGAGCTCCTGCCCTTCCGCAGATCTGTTCTTCCCCATCTGAGCTGAGAACAGTTTTATTCTTCCAGTTGCCCAAGCCAGAACACTGGATGGCATCCTTGACTCATCTTGTTTTTCTCCCATGATGCGTCCAATGCACCTGTAAAATATATCCAAGATCTGGCCCCTCCTCACCACTCTTGGCTGAAGCCACGACTCCCTCTTGCCCTGAAGGTACAATGGTTTCTGAATGGTCTCCCTCCTCCTCCCCATGAGCCTTCTGCTGACAAGCGCGAGGTGATTCAGGCACTACCTCACATGCAACGTCAGAAAAACTCACGTGTCAGGCCAAGTCATGGTTTAATGCAAGATCTTTTAAAATCAGAATCCGTGCCAAAAGCATCACAATGAACAAAATCACAAACACGTTCATAAAAACAGGACTAACATGTTTGCATTACCCAGCTCAGTCCCAGCCCTGCCCAACTCCCTTCCGTGTTGGAACGACCCTGTTAAACATCTTGTTGATCCTCTGGCTTCACATCTTAGAGCAAAAGCCAAAGTCCTCCCTGTGACCTACAAAATCCTTTGTGGCCTGGGCCACCATCATCTCTCTCATGACTCCCATTTCTGCTCTCATTCACTCAGCCCCAGCCTCTCCTCTTCTCCACCAACAAGCTCCCACCTCAGGGTCCTTACGCTCACAGGCCTTCCACCTAGAATGGTCTCCCCCAAACACATCCCTCACGTCACCAGGTCTCTCCCCAAATTCCCCCCGTCAGGATCACGCTAACATTTCACCTTCTCCACCAACACACACACACACTTTGTATCCCTTTTCCATTTATATTTTTTTCTCCTCAGAAATTAGCACCAGCACACTGTGTGTGTTACTTGTTTATGACCTCTCTCACCCTCTAGAAAACTCCGTGAAGTTTTGAAGGGAGATGGGTTTGTTTTGTTCTCTGCTATTTTCCTAGTGTCTCAAAAAATTCTTGCATGATAGTAGGTACTCAGTAAACATTTTAATAAATAAGCAATTCTTACTTATTGAGAAGTATATTCATATACTTAGTACTCATGAGTGCTCTCCTTTACTGCAATGTTCCTCATGCCTGCCATGTATAGGTTTTAATCCTCTCGCATCCATAAATTACTTGGGGAACTACTCTTTCAAAATTCAGTGGTCTCAGATCGGAACAGTTACAAGATGTTAATTAGAAAATGCACTGTGCCATCTTTCTTCCAAACTGACCAGATTTAACAGAAGTTTGACTTGCTTAAAGAAATATTTATCTGGGCTCCAAGTTCAGCCTTCAGGTTAGGTCAGTGTTGGGAAAGGGGATTGTTTTTGGGAAATAAACATGGAAGACTGGATGTCTCTTGTAGCAAATTCTGAATTCTATTTCTGCGCCCTGACCTGACTTCCAAAGTCGTGACACTATATTGCGATGTTCTACAGACTTTCTCAATCATGTCAGAGTGAGTTCACGTGACCAAAAGACCTTTGTGACAGAAAAGCATCTTCAATTATCTTGACTAATAATTAACCAAACTAAAGGTAGGCTTTGCAAATAAAACTTGTCATTTCACCACAAACTGTTATTTTTTGCTGGAAAACATGAAGGTCAGCAAAGAGCAAATCTACAAATCCACAAGACTGTAGGCTTGGCCTTCAGACATCCGTAAGATATGATGACAAATGTGGCTGACATCACCGGACCCCAGTCCACCCGTGGGCCTCTCTGCTTTTGTGGGTTCAATCCAGCACAGGGGGCCAGTTGGGGGGGGGGGTTGTTGAGAGTATCCTGAAGAAAAGACAGTTAACATAACTGTAGTCAGCATTCAGGTAGAATTATAAAGCTAATACGGGTCTCCTTTTATCCCCACCGTGTAGCATCCCTAGAACGGTTATTTATATGATAAAAGTATCAGGAAAGCTACATGTCCCAAATCACCACTATTAGAAAACTAGTTTCTAATTTGTCTTTGCCATGATACAAAGTTAGGACTGCAGGGGTCGGCGGGGGCAGGGGGAACACTGCCTTTCACAAAGGATCACGACGGAAACTGGTACGTTAACTTAACGCACTTCACTAACACAAGGGGCCTTAAAGCTGGGCAGGGGGTGAAGCTGGTGTGCAGACAGCACTAACTAAATACTGCTTGAGAGAATGAAAAAGTAAAATTGGGGTTGACCCGGGTTAGACGCAAGCAAGAATTACTAGAAGAGTCCAGGGCAGCAATGGCCGTGCTTTTATGCCAAGCATGAAATTGCTCTGTCCCTGTAATAGCTGACGAAGAGTCGCTCTGGGATCTCATTTCTCCTTTGGCTTTCTACATTTTCTTGCAAGTATTGCTTTCTAGAAGCTGCTAGATGATGCTTGTCTATTAGTTATTACCTTGGGAGAATTCTGTGAATCTGTAGTTTATCGACATGATGCCTGCCGCTTCCCTTTCACCCAATTTTGTACTCGATCCATATATTATCAACGGCGCCTTCATTCTGAACCCTTAAATGACCACCCAAAGCAGTGTAGGCAATCTCAGTGCATACCACGGAAAAGTTTTCGAAGGGCCCATAGCGAAATGCGTTCAGTCTGCATGTGATTCAAATCACTGTAAAGCACACTTCTTCTGTCCCTGTTGGCAAAGCCCAGTAAGCAGAGGGAAAGCCCAGAGCGGAACCTTCACTGAGCCCTCACGCCAAGCCAGCAGATCAGCGTATGGCCCTCAGCACACGGGAGCCTCCAGGGCCTCCTGCTACCACAGCCTGGACCATTCGAGATGGCCACACCCTTACCCTGTGAACCTCTAATGATGAGCAATTATCACATTTGGAATGGAGTTCAAACTTGGTTCCCAAATAAAAAGGATAGGCAATAAAAGTCTGAAATTCCACCTTCACACCTACATAAGCATGCACATACGTAGGCTTTCATAATCTCTTAGATTTTTCGCAAAGGGCTTCGTGTCCTCTCCCAGGTGGTCTAAGCGATAGATGATCTGCAAGGACCATTCTGCATATTTAATATTTTAAAATTTATTCATTCTTAAGAGACAGAGAGAGAGAGAGAGAGAGAGAGAGAGAGCATGAGGGGGGAAGGGGTAGAGAAAGAGGAGGAGACACAGAATCCAAAGCAGGCTCCAGGCTCCGAGCTGTCAGCACAGAGCCCGATGCGGGGCTTGAACCCACGAACTGTGATATCATTACCTGAGCTGAAGTCAGACGTTTAACCCACTGAGTCACCCAGGCACCCCCATTCTGCGTATTTTTAATTGACATAATAATTTGTTTTTGAGCATATGGTGACATTCTAAAATAATTGCATTGAGATCTACTGATCTGTGTTCTCATTGGAGAAGGGGTATTACTCGTTTGCGACTTCTTTTTTTTTTTTTTTAATTTTTTTTTTAATTTTTTTTTTAATTTTTTTTTAATTTTTTTTTCAACGTTTATTTATTTTTGGGACAGAGAGACACAGAGCATGAACTGGGGAGGGGCAGAGAGAGAGGGAGACACAGAATCGGAAGCAGGCTCCGGGCTCCGGGCCATCAGCCCAGAGCCCGACGCGGGACTCGAACTCACGGACCGCAAGATCGTGACCTGGCTGAAGTCGGACGCTTAACCGACTGTGCCACCCAGGCACCCCTCGTTTGTGACTTCTAAATTCCAACTAAAATTGAATATTAAAAAAAAAAACAAAACTCTTAAGGAGGACATCTAACCAGCCGTGTTCGTGTGTGGCTGTTTGTGGCTCTAACCTTAATGGCTTATTTATAGAGAATGTTTCCTGAAGATGTCCTTCATGAGAAGGACAAGTTTGGACTTGGTAACAGTAATTTACTTAATTTATCTTAAATTTGGTTTCAGTGAGCAACCCTAATTAACCTGATTTTTTGCCGATAATCACTCTCAATGGAATCAAATCACAAATCCGGGGATGGATTGAGCGGAACCCAGAAGGAAGCAGCCCTTCGCGCATTGGTCCAGCGCACAGGATATAGCTTGGTCCAGGTAGGAGCTTCTCATGATATCTGCTGAGACCTACCACTGAATCCACTGAGTGGTGGGAATATTCGTGGTCCTAAGGTGCAAAATGTGAACGGTCAGTCGTGTAACTGTTGACGGATGTTCCTTCCTGGGGGAGGAAGAAGCCACGTCATTTCAGGGTTGTAGGTGACCCTGGATGGTGATGGTCTGTTCTACTCTGGGCTATCAGCTTAACCTTCACCGGTCATTTGAAGGCAGAATCCGGGTTCACAGTCAGAGAGACTATCGCAGCTTTGAAAGATCGCTTTGGTCTCTGAAAAGGCCATTGGTGTCTACCACCCAATGCTTTCTGTGAAGCAGACCCACACCAGTGATTCACGAATCAGCAGAGAGCAAACTCTCCCAGGACCAGCCTGTTTCCAGAGAAGCTCCCTACTGGGGATGCGGGAAGATGTAGATGTGGGGTCCCAGGACTGACCGTTGGGTCATCCTAGCTGTTCCATGATGTTTTCTCATAACAGCTACCCAACCAAGTTCACGGTATGTAATAATTCCTCCCCATCTCCAGCAGAAGGAAAAACAAAAAAGTCCTAGAACTGGTTGTTTACAGACAGTGATCATTAAGAATTATCTATAGATCATGGTTTCTATGAAAGCCTCCTTCAGAGAGGTTATGACGGATTGAAAACTAGTGTTAGGGATATTAATTATCTTATTTGAAGAAAAAATGTTGCCATTTTTACCGTCAGACAACCCATTTTCATTCCCAGCTGTACTCTATCACCCACATGCTTTTCTAACTTAACCAAACCCACGTGCTTTCACAGAATACAAATTTCATATGGATAACAATTAAATATGCTGTGTCCTTTTATTACATATTCCTTTGTCAGAGTGTTGCCAAGTGTACTACGTGTAGTTATGTTGAAATGTTACCAAAAATATTTAAGTTTTTCTTTTTACTTTCTTTGTATCTGGAACACTCATGCAAAGAGAGTGGTGGTACCCTTTTGAAAGCAAATTCTTTTTTTGTAATGTTTATTTTTATTTTTGAGAGAGAGAGAGAGAGAGAGAGAGAGAGAGAGAGAGAGACAGTGTGAGCAGGGGAGGGGCAGAGAGAGAGAGAGGGAGACACAGAATCCGAAGCAGGCACCAGGCTCCGAGTTGTCAGCACAGAGCCCAACACAGGGCTCAAACTCATAAACCGCAGAATCATGACCCGAGCCAAAGTCTGACGCTTAACCAACTGAGCCCCCCAAGCACCCCAATTTCTTAATATTTATGTATAAGGATGTTCCTCTTCTGGAAGTGAATCTGTACAGGTCCAAATATAATGCTACGAATGTCTATAAACCTGTCGAGGGTGGCATTATTTACCA
Organism: Herpailurus yagouaroundi; assembly: GCF_014898765.1. NCBI lineage: Eukaryota > Metazoa > Chordata > Mammalia > Carnivora > Felidae > Herpailurus > Herpailurus yagouaroundi. Next base: position 6,408,689 of record NW_024412442.1, read on the forward strand.
CACCTCAACATTGTAAACCTAAATGCGTTGAAGAAAATTATTAAATAAAATGATGAATATATAATCATTACATTCAACAAGCAGAACTTGATGAGAACTGATGACAAAACAATGTACATCGTCTGTTCAATGTTATTCTAAGCCCTGGTCTGTCCTTTTCCCCCAAGTGAAATTCAGGGCAAGCCTCATGACTTTTCTGGTAACTTGCAGGTAATAAAAAAAGTTCCACTCAATAATAATAGGTCTGGTGCAGTATGAGAGAAACTTCCAAGTTATAGCTACTTCCCTTCGCAAGCATGTCAGGGTACAGGGTGCTTCCTGCTTTCTTCCTCTGTGCATTCCGAAGCCTAACTTCCCATGCCAGTCTGCGAACTACACCTGCTGACTCCGAGCTGGAGCAGGAGGAAGGGATCGAAGCGGAGGGGAGGGGGCAGGTGGGTGCTTACAACGACACTGTGATCATCTCCAGTGTCCAGATAAGGAAAACAAGGCACGATTGATTCGGTAGCTTGCCCACGATTTACAGGCTGTAATTCTATGGCTATTAGCCAGAATTTCTGGCAAGATTATACAGAACTAAGAGCTGTTATAATATTATCTTTATGATTGAGATTTTAGTGATTAGCATGCCAAGGCATGCAAACAATATTTGGTTGAGCCTAAACTTGGTAACATGATTCACTCTAGGTAATGCTATTTCTGTGTTAGCAGAATGACTCGGGTCAGAAATTCTTCCGTAATGCAAAACCTAGAATTGCCAAGTCGAGCTCTCCCAATCAAAAGCCTCTGATCAGGGTGTAAATACGTACATGACAACCGTGTTGAGTGAAGTGGAAGAGCTCTCCTGATTTTGGCTGCAAAGTGCAGGAAGCCACTCAAGACCTCAAGTTGGAAACCTGTGGTTTAACCTATTCTTGGCCACATAGCAGGTGTACGATCTTCCACACGTCCCTTAATTACTCTCGGCCTTAATTTCCAGAATACTGGCTAGGTCTTACCCCAAAGCTGCTGGTCACGATGCTGCAATGCTGGTATCTGTTCAATCCAGTCGCTGGTCAGCAGACTGGAGTGAGTGACTGGAAAAGAAGAACAGCACGTTGGAGGCACAGCCTCGGCGCTTTGGGACTTAGGGGAGACCCTCCAACCTTCTCCGCACTTCCGCCTTCAAAACCAGAGGGCGACATCAGGTTTCTTTTTTTATTTTTTTAAGATGAAATTTATTGTCAATCTGGTTTCCACACAACGCCCAGTGCTCATCCCAACAGGTGCCCTCCCCAATGCCCGTCACCCACCCATCTCTCCCTCCCACCCCCCCATCAACCCTCAGTTTATTCTGTTTTTCAGAGTCTCTTATGGTTTGGCTCCCTCCTTCTCTATTTTTTTTCCTTCCCCTCCCCCATGGTCTTCTGTTAAGTTTCTCAGGATCCACACAAGAGTGAACAGGTTTCCTTTTTTAAGTCTCTGCACGGGGTGCCGTCTCTGGGTGGCTCAGTTGGTTAAGCATCTGACTTCGGCTCAGGCCATGACCTTGCAGTTTGCGGGTTTGAGCCCCCACGTCAGCTTCTTTGCTGTTAGCGTGGAGCCTGCTTTGGATCCTCTGCCCCCCTCTCTCACTCTGCCCCTCCCCCGCTTATACTCTCTCACACACTCTCTCTCTCAAAAATAAATGTTTTAGAAAATAATAAAAAATGACAATAAAAATCCCTGCACAAGAACTTAAGATAAAGGAACATCTGACTACAATTCAGGGAGCATACCCACAAAAGGGCCATTTAAAATTTTATGGTGCCTGCCAGTTAGATTTTTGGAGGATTTCTTTTTGTTGGATCTTTGCAGCCTGTGGGATGGAACGTTGAATACTTGCAAAACAAGAACTCAAAAGCCAGGGGGTGACTAATTGGTGCTCTCTTATCACCGGCAGGACAAATACAGCTGTCAAAAATAGAATTTTGCAGGTTACTTAATAACACGAGCCAGTCTTTTCTATCCCAACTGATACAACACCTTGCGCCTTTGAGGGTTTGAAAACACCCGCTTGTTTAAAACAAAAAAAGATATCGTAAAGCACATCTTTGGATATCGATAGCTGAAAATTTTATCAAAGTATCTCAGAGAATACAAGGAAGTTCACGCGGTCCCCTGCATTTAGTAGACGTTCAATAAGTGTGGCTAAAGTCTGTGTGATGGTGACGAGTTAAACTCTCAACTTCACACTTGCGTTAGGGCCGAGTGGAAATATTTTGGAAGAAAGTATGCTGGCTGTTTCCTTGCAGGCACCCTGTGTCTCCAGACAATGTAATTACATGAGGTGCTTTCTACCCCCCTACTTTTTCATTCCTAACTGAACTTGCCAAATTTCCCAAAACAAATATGTTTTTGAGAGTCAAAGAAAAGAAAGCAGATTATGATGACCCTTTCTTCAAGAATGCATTAATAATGTGGGTCATAAACTCTGGCATGTGATGGTCCTCCCACCTGGAATTTTCTCTATAACACCAGAAAGATATTATGTTTTCATAGATGAGCGTTTGCAGAAAACTTCCTGCCCAAGGTGCAATCCGTTTACATCCATTTTAATTCTATTAAAACTAAAATAGATTTAATAAAGATTGCCCTCGAGTAGTCTGAATATTTTTTAATTTTTTTAAGTGTTTATTATTTTTGAGAGAAAGAGAGAGACAGAGTGTGAGCGGGGGAGGGCAGAGAGAGAGGGGGTACACAGACTCCAAAGCAGGCTCCAGGCTCGGAGCCATCAGCACAGAGCCCCACGCAGGGCTCGAACTCACAAACCACAAGATTATGACCTGAGCTAAAGCCTGACGCTTAACCCACTGAGACACCCAGGCACCCCTGAATATTTTTTAAAGTAGGATACTTGATATGATATTACTTATAAATACTTACATTTATCATGTATTCCCATACTTTTATATTATTTTTAAATAGTTCAAAATATGGTGTGGATTAGCACTGTTTGTTCAACTACCCTATTGATAATCTATTTTCTTTTTTTAATGTTTACTTATATTTGAGACAAAGAGTGTGCAGGAGGGGCAGAGAGAGAAAGAGAAAGAGAGAGAGAGAGAGAGAGAGAGAGAGAGGAAGAGAGAGAATCTCAAGCAGGCTCTGCACCAGCAGTGCTGAACCTAACGTGGGGCTTGAACCCCCAAACTGTGAGGTCATGACCTGAGCTGAAACCACGAGTTGGATGCCTCACTGAGCCACTGGGCGTCCCCCCATCACATTCCTAATCTAATGGCTGTTTTTAGCACACATAAAGTATTTTATTTGTTGTTAGTTTTTGCTTCCTTAGTCCCTACTATTGAATACAATGTGCAAGTGGAAGGCCTTGGGGTTACAGAAGTATAAGATGCAGTGTCTGACCTAAAATGCGTAGAATGTTGTTGCAATGAAAGTTTATCCAAAATTAAAAATGCACTGAGTGAGGAATACAGCTGTGGGCATTACCTTTCTGTACAGAGTGATAAAACAGACCATCCCCTGACCTAATGAGTGAGGACCAATATTTACACATAGGGATGTTCCTCATAGTGAAATTCATAATGTTGAAAGTTAGATATATCCTAAATGTCCAATAAAATATTACCGCTCACAGAAAATATGATCACCCTTCCATTTACCAGTTATATAGTCATGTAAAACTATGCTTTCAAAGAAAGTCTTGGAGAAATGTCCAAACATGAATGTTTACCTAAAAATCAGAATGCAAATCTGTATACAGCTTCCAAATAATATTCTGAGAGATTATTTACACATGGTAAAAACCCTGAAAAGTAATAAAATGTAATCTCTGATTAGGGTAAATTTTTCTTGCCTGATATTCTTCCCCACCCCCCCCCTCAAACTTTCTATAGTGGGTATGGACAATTTTTATTATAAGAGGAAAAAGTCTCATGAAGTGGGGAAATGTTCTAAGCAGCATTCCATTAGCAGTAGAAAAATTGGGGAAATTTCATGGAGAAAACCTCATTATTAAAGGTGCAGGATAGTAGTACCTGGGTTCATCAGGCTGGTCTTTCAAATCTTTGTATGTTTGAAATTGGCTTAATATTGATATAGTCCAACCCTTTCATTTTGCAGTCAGAAAACAAGCCCCAGGGTTATACAATCCAGTAGAGACATGACCCAGAGGTCAGCAAACTGGACCCATGACTCAAATTTGGCTCCTGCCTGTTTTTGCCATAATCTCAGCCTACGAATGATTTTTCACATTTTTAAAGGGTTGTCTTTTAAAAAGCCCAAAATAGCAACTATCTTGCCCTTGACAGAAAAAGTTTGCTGCCCCCGACTCTAATGCTTACTCTAGTACTTTGTTTTAGAGGCAAATCCGCTGTTTTTTAAGAAAATTCCCGGTAACACAGATGAGTGTCTAAACGTCCTGAAAAGAAGCAGGTGGCCCCTATTTCTCCTACCCAACCCTGCCAGCTCCAGCTTGAGCTCTCATTCGCTCATTGACTCCACAAAGAGGGACATGGGTCCTGCCTTCATAAAGGTTATTCTCAAGGGACAGGCCGAAAATAACTGAGAAACCAAATAATCACAGATCACGTTAAGAGCCACAGGTATCATAAACCGGTCGTGTGCCAGAGAATGGCAGGTGACCCTCTTCAAGCAAGAGGACACCGATGCCGGGATTTGGAAGACGTGTGCCAACAAAAACAAACCTTGCAAGGAGCCAGAGAAAATAGCATCCTTGGCAGAGGGGACCACTTGGGCAGGACGACTGAACCAAAACATTTATAAAATGCACAGCACTTTTGAACAGCCAAGACATCAGTGCATCTTACTTTCGAAGACCCAGTAAGATTACACCAGATAAATTAGAGAAATGAGTGGACTCCGTCCTTCCCCTCTGTTAATCAGCCATGAGCCTGGGTTCCTGGGAACAGGTCCCTCACACTAGGGACAAAATACAGCTTAATTCCCACCCCTCGAACTTTGCTCGTGGTGCATATTCTCTTACATGGACTTTCAATACAGCCGTATATCTTAACTATAATTTGTTCACCTCCTCAACAAAACTCACGTAAAGGTACAAGTCCTAAGTTGGAAAGGATAGTGTTAGATCAAATATAAATAGGATTGGGATACCATCCCTCTCTAAGGGTGCCCCCAAAATAACTCCCTTCATCTCTCTGGTTTTGTATGACGTACTTTAGTCCTTTTACTTGGGTAGTTCTTAAGTTGCAATTTTTTTCTTATGAATAATGCAATGGAAATAAGCAACTCGGGATCCCAGTGTTTACAATTGGCTTCATCCAGATTAGCACCGAGAGGGGCAGCTGAGAAAACACTGTGGCATTGGCATTCCTTCCCAGCCACCACACAAAGTCCTGGGGACAGGAATAGGAATTTGACTTCATGGTAAAATATAGCTCCCAGGTCCTACTTTTTCCTTCCACTGCCTGTGACCACCTGCTCATGTCCCGGCTATCCAAGGACATAAGTCATTCACCAAGTGTGTTAATACTAATTCTTGAAATAGGGAGACTAAGCCTGAGAACAGGATGGGGCCAGTTTATCATCACAGACACACATTTCCCTAAGCTTCTCACCCCAGCCACCCACAGACCAATTTCGAAACTCCTAAGAAGCTTTGCTTCTATGAGCCACAAGTGCCACAGCATGGTATGGCAGACTCCAAATGACACAATAGTCCCATGAATCTTTCTGAGGAAAACGTATGCCTGACAGGTGACGGGAACCTCAGGATCCTGAGAAATAGAAATGCATTCCCGAAGTTATTTGCAGACATCAATGAAATTCTCCTCAAATAGCTTCAAAGAGGATTGGTTATTTATGAGCTCTTCAATATAAGGTTCAAAATCTTTGGAAACTACGTCTGATGGTGTTTTTCCTTAAACTACAAGCACATGGGGTTTTCCATGTAAAAATAGGTGTGAACTTCATGACTCAAATATATAGAAGCATGGACAGCTCTTTGGGACTATGGACTTCGCTTATAGGCAACTTCAGGACTTCTCAAATTATTGTTTCTTTAATACTGATCAAAACAAGTATTAAGGGTTATCAAAATAAATATTTTAAAATTATTTTTAATGTTTATTTATTTTTGAGAGAGAGAAAGAGACAGAGTGCAAGTAGGGAAGGGTAGAGAGAGAGGGAAACACAGGATCCGAAGGAAGCTCCAGGCTCCGAGGCATCACACAGAGCCTGATGCAGGGCTTGATCTCACACACCGTGAGATCGTGACCTGAGCCAAAGTCAGACACTTAGCCAACTGAGCCACCCAGGTACTCCTCAAAATAAGTATAATAGTGAACCAAAAATAAGTGACTCTTCACTTAAAGAAACTGAGAGTTTGTCATGAGGTTCAAAGATAGCTTTCCAACATAGGCAAGGACTAAAAAAGGCAGCTCACACAACATGCAGTCATGAATCTGTGTAGGATTTCATACTTGCGATTCTTTTTCAACATTGTTTCAGACGTGCAGGGGAGAGAGCGGAGATGATGTTAAATGGAGCCTTGACACAGCATTACGTGACTGAATCTCAGAGTAGGAATTATTCTACAGCTTGAACAGTGTGGGGGTTGGGTGCTGACCCCCGACACACAGTCAAAACTCTGCCTGTAACTTTTAACTCCCCCAAACTTAATCACTAACAGCCTACTACTGACCATAAAAGGTCAATTAACACCAATTAATATGATATATTATATATATATACACAGTACTCTTACAATAAAGCTAGACAGAAGATGTCAAGAAAATCATAAGGAAGAGAACATATATTTACAGAACCGTAAAAAATCTGCACCTAAGTGGACTGGCGCAGTTCAAACCCCCAGTGGTCCAAGGTCAACTGTAGTTTCCGTCCTCCTTCAGGCTTTCTGATAGGAAGAGTTAGTTGTTGGAGGTACGTCTTAAACCCCTCCCCAGCCCCTGCTGATCTTTTCTTAAACACCGAGGACAGGACTCGGGCTCAGAGGTTTTAGACAACAAGCCGAGCGACACTGTGATCATGATTTCCCTCGTGTACGGTTGTTTTCATAATTACCTTCCAGTTGTGCGAAAGGATCTTGCTATTTCACTTATAAGAATGATTTAGGTTTTCTTTTTTGCCTGGAAAGACATTGGTTCTTTAAATTTCCACAGCATTCCCTTTAAGGGTCCTTTTGACTAACTCACAAAACATCCTCTGAACATTGTCCCACATTGAACTGTGGGGTCAGGGTAGCCTCCCTTTCAGGAGCATTCTATCACCCTCACAAGACTTTTGCCATCACCCAGTCAGCCCTGTTCTTTTATAAACAAAGACTTTAAAGTCAGGAAAGGCTCCGTGTCTTCTCAAATCCCTCAGCTTGCCAGAAATTAAAATTCACGGGGAATTTGGTAAGGAGAATAATTACTGTATAAAATTCCTCTTGTGCCAAAAAACAAATGCATTAGGTGCTTGGCATACGTTGAACCAGGTAGGACAGGATAAGAGGTCGGTCACTCAAACCAATGTTCTTCACCTGCATGTGGACCAATGTCTTTATCTGTAATGTGGACAGCTTTGTATAATGTAACCAGATCTCCGTCTACTGGAATATTACTCAATTCAAAAAGGCGAACTGAATCTATAATTGGGCCTATTGAATAAATCACACGTTCTGAAAGGTAAAAGCCCAAAAAGGATAAAGCAATCACCAAAGCTGTCACCCAGTTATTTCTTGGGTGGGATCAAGAGGTTCTTATAGATTTCAGCAGTGTGTTCCACGCATGTGCCTGGAGCTAGAAGGAGGCGTGAGCACAGTGAATCTGGTCTCACACAAACAAGTGCTGTGGGGTCCATCATTAGGTGGATTTTGTTGCAAAATGTGAACGCAGAGTCTTAGAAGTGAGTTGGCATTTTACTTTTCCTCTTAGTAAAGGCAGACACACTCCAAAAAGTTTTTCTGATTTCGAAATTTTCATAAGGATGTTCTTGAATTGACTATTCCCATGAAATTGGCCAGAAACGTGTATTATAAAAAGCTTTACAAGATACAAGGTATGTTTAAAGGGCTGTTGGCTTTTGAATGCTTCAAATAGCGAGTTGCTGGATTCCAAAAGAATGGTTTGCCACATGTAATCCTTCAAGGGAAAAGGAAATTATTACAGGTTATTTAATGCAGCACTTGATAATGTCAATTAGTTCTGCCTCCGTAAGACGACAAGCAACGTGAGATGACATTAGGAGTGTTTTGCTAGGCAACAGGCCTTCAAAAGTCAGCTTTCCAAAGTGAAACAAGAACGTGATTCCTAATTTGCTAAAAAAGTCATTTTCATGGGAGAACTGTAGCATATATTTTTTTTTTGTACGATCAAACATAAGGACTCTGCGGAGAGTGAAGTAAGTTTCCAAGAGCCAAAATCGATTTGTGATTCTTTTTGTGATCTTTGCCATGAATGCACGCCACCAAGAATATTATTCAGAATTTATTGAATCAGCCATTTCTATTCAAGTTAAGTTTAGAAGTAAACTTTCTCTCACTTACGTAAACAGAAAAGCCACAGGTTTCATATAATTACATGTTTTCTCATGTACAAGAAAGTGCCTCCTGAGATAAAACATTGGCCTGTAAACTACGTAATATCCCACACACCACGTTTTCAGAAACACAAAGCTGTGTGAGGAGAAAGTTCAATTTGTACTTGCTTATTATATCCCTGCCTTAGCTTTTCCTCTCAGTTTCCAGATGTGGTTTCGCTTTCTGTCAATTGCCACATCCCATTTATTCAGCCCTTACATCACAATTATTATTGCTCTATTTGTAGAAAAGTAATACCTGACATTCATATTGAGCATGCTTTTAAAGGGCTGTAAAAAATATAGCTAATAATTGGTGGGGGGCGGGGGGACACCTGGATAGCTCAGTCGGTGAAGCATCAACTCTTGATTTCTGCTCAGGTCATGATCTCACGGTCATGAGATAGAGCCCCAAATCGGGCTCTGTGCTAACAGCATGGAGCCTGCTTGGGATTCTCTCTCCCACTCTCTGCCCCTCCCCCACTCACACTCTTTCTCTCAAAAAAAAGTATTAAAAAATTAAGAACCAATATGTAACTAATAAGGGTCATGTCAAATTCAACGGTATATAAATTTAAAAAACTCTGCTCCCTAAAATTTCTCAGCCTAAAATAGATTTTACCAACCTGAAGTCACTGATGTTAAGTTGTGAGAGTGAATAATTAAAACACAAACAGATGATTATCTTTATATATAATCAACAAAATGAGTGCTCCCCACATCACCATCTGCTGTCCTCAGACAACAGAAAGGTCATAAGCAGACCAAAAGTGAAATCACATCTAAGAGGATCCTTTGGGTGCAACTCATTTAAGTACTCTTACATTTGCCTTGAACCCTATGACATAGGAGATATATAGGTGGTATATAGGTGGGAATAGAAATAATGCCTAATAACTTTATTCAATCTTACAAATAACTGGGAACACACGGTATTAAGTCATAAACTTCAAAAGACGCAGTCCCGAAAGATGTTCTTGATACACTGACATTGTTGAGAACAGTCTATAAGAGTCTGGCCTCTGAACCAGTGCTCTGGCCATGGCCCCGGTGACTGGCATGCTTGCAAAGGCTACAAATGCCACCAAGCCTGAGTGGACCGTCCAGCACCTGAGCTAACAGGAACAGAAAAAAATATAAACATCAGCAATTGGAAAATGGGCAAGAGAACATCTGAAAATAGTTTAGTAAGGGACCGTACACAATTTCTTCCCCTTGGCAAGAAAAAACAAAGGACTAAAGGCAACCACAATGAGGATTACAGATCATTTCCAAAGAATCATTCAAGGAATTAAAATTACTGTTCGGGAAATTAAAAAAAAAGAAGAAGACGGTAAGAGGGTTTATTAATTAATCTCCTTCCAGTTTATAAATGGGCTCACTAAGAGGAGACAACAAACCATCTGGTCTCTAGGTCTGGTGAAGCTGAATGAAAAAAGTAGGCATAGTGCAACATGAAGAATTATGAGAAAAATGCTTTCGTGACTGTTAACAGTGTATGTCCCATGAAATTCACCAGATTGAGAATTATTGGACCCTCAGACTAGTGTTTTCTGCAAGAAATTAAACCACTGTGACTTTAGGTGAGCCCTGTAATATCTCTGGTCTCAATTTCCTCATCTGTAAAATGAGCATATTGGGTTAATATAAAAACCAAAGAAAAATATCATCACAGGCATAGGGCTTAGGATTCAAATTTTGTCTTTGTAACTTACAGCTTGAGTGACTTGGGACACAGTCTGTGCCTTGGATTTTTCATCTCTAAGATGAATGCTATCATCCTGTTGGGTTTGTTGAGATTAAGCTAGTTAATACATGGAAAGCCCATACTTAGCACAGTAACTCAATTACGGTTAAGTGTTGTGGGATTTTTTTTTCCTGCTACTATTGTGTGTAAATAACAGAAGTCAACTCCTGCCGATTATGCAGGAAAGAAGTTTACTAAAAGAGTGTTTGTTTATAAATTTGGAGAACTAGATTTAAGAGTAAGCTTTCAGGGGGGGTTTTAAGGTTTTTAGGAAGTATGGTTTTAGGAAACCACAACACAAATCTGGAATAATAAGAAAATATATCATGGGTGCTCGACATTATAAGTTTGCACCAGTATGATTCTTACACCTACAAGAAAGTTCACTTTATTGTAACCATGACTGTCCCAGCTGCAAAAGAATTTGGAATGACAAGTATCTGGCCTTTCTTAACTCTTGTAGGAAAATGCAATTTTGCTCAGATCCCCCAGATGTATGAAAAGAGCAGATGCCAGGTGGTCAAAATGAACTCAGCCCATTTGACCTCATGCTAAGATTCATTGCCCACAATCATTTATGAAAGTGTGAGTGGTTTCACTCAACATGGTGTACATGATTTCTTAAAGACTCTACGGTTCCATAATGAAAGATTTAAAATCTGTGACAGAGGAACTTTCAAATACTCTTGATATATAAACTGAATGACTAGGTAGGCTCAGCATCCAATATGTGAATGCAACCCCCTGGATTTATAGTTAGAATTAGGTCTTCAATTTGTCATTTACCTAGGTGAAGGTTTCTATGTGTGTATGCGTTATAACAGACAGTAAGTGGTTTCCAGATCTTCCATTAGAAACGTACAGGTTCCCAGAGTTTAATGAACATCCTCTCAAGAAAAACAAAAACCTATATTCTCTCTCTCGGAACTATTAATACTTTTGTGCTGAGGGAATGTGTCCCCTGAGAAGGACATCAGCCAGTCGGGGAAAGAGCCATTATAAGTGGGCTTTATCTATTTTAAACTCCTTAACTATAAAAACAGTGCCAGAAATACCGACAATACAGCTCCCAACTGTCCTTTCTGAGTAATGGACAGCTATTCTAATACCATGACTAACGCCCAGTGTGGTCTTAAATTGGTCTAGACTTCCAGCCTGGTGTATTCCAAGTCCAGTGGGTGGTGGGTAGAACAGATCTCCCCCAGGCATGAACTTTGAGGTGTCTCTGAACCAGTCAGTCTCTGTGATCCCCCATAATATCCTTGGGGAATTTTTTTCAAGTGTTCATAGAAACCATAGAAAGACAATAAGCTCTCCTGTGCAGTCATCTTGGCTCATAAGCAGATGAAGCCTCCCATGCATGTGATGTCCACAAAATAGTTCAGTGATATTTTTAGCAATTATAGCAAGAAAGAAAGTTGAAGGGAAATTTTTAAAGGTCAATCTGTTGGTTGCCTATTTATTTTCCAACTGTCAGACAAAGCCTGCCAGATCAGAAATTCTGGAATTGCTACTTTAGTATTATGGGATAAAAGTTGGGTTTCTTCAACCTGAAGAATAAAAATACTACCAAATTTATGCTGTGTATTCCAATAATCCATCGACTAGACCTCTAGGCATTTAACATACACAGAAATCGCCCCCAAGGGATCATCAACAACCAAATGGTGAGGGTCAAACCAAGAAGGTGGATTTTACTTTGGTGAAAGAAATATGCCTCCCTATAGGCAACAGATATTAGATATGTCCTTCCAAAATTTGTGTAATAAAATGATTGGAAATTGGAAAGGATTTTAAATGCGGCAGATAGCTTGCAATTTAACAGCATGCTGATTTTTTTTTTCTTAAATGAGTGTTTAAAGGTATGGATCTGTTATAAATGATTAAGCTTCCATATAACAAGGCAAAATGTGGGGATAAGGCTGATGGTCTCTGAAACCAGACTGCCTGGGTTCAAATCCCAGCTTTGCCTCTTCCCAACCATGTGACCTCAGCAAATTACTTAATCTGCCTAGGCTTCAGTGTTTTGGGTAAAACGAGGAGAACCACGGTCCTGAGCCTGTGACGTTCTTTAAGGGTTACGACAGTGTCTGGTATATAGCAAGCGCCGTATAGGTTTCTGTTAGACAAGAAATAAATAGAAGTTTTTAATATATCTCTGAAAATATCAACTTCGTATTTTTCAATAAATTCTTCGTTAAGATACAGCTCACTGAATTCTTAAGGAGTTTTTTCCCCCTTTAAGTACAAAACATTTCATTTCTCAGTGATGTAAATGTTTTGCTGCTAGATGATTCTGCAAAAATATAGAGGAAGGAAAAAAGGATAAGAACTCTTGAGGCAAATGTTTAAATACTTAGTAAAAGAAACACCCAGTTGTCGGAAGCATAAAATAATCAAGGCAAAGGTAGAACACCCATCCGACGCCCTTTTTTTTAATTGAAAGCAACATGATATAAATTAGGAATAAAAAAGTGATCACAACCAGAGACATAATTTACGTTGTGATCCAAAAGCCTTTGTGCTTATACTTATAAAATAATTGAGGAAGTCTCAAGTTGGGATACAGAAAGATTTAACGGTGAAACTAGCGGCCGCTTTACTTTTGATTTTAAACAATCCTGTAAAACAAGGTCTTTAAACAACTAACATCTGACTTTTTTTTAATTTTTTTTTAATTTTTTTTTTCAACGTTTATTTATTTTTGGGACAGAGAGAGACAGAGCATGAACGGGGGAGGGGCAGAGAGAGAGGGAGACACAGAATCGGAAACAGGCTCCAGGCTCTGAGCCATCCACCCAGAGCCTGACGCGGGGCTCGAACTCACGGACCGCGAGATCGTGACCTGGCTGAAGTTGGACGCTTAACCGACTGCGCCACCCAGGCGCCCCCTGACTTTTAAGAATCTACGTGGAAAAATATTTGGAAACGCAAAAAACTTAACACTAACTGCTTCTATAGATGGGTAGGGTGACGCACTGGGAAATGTTTCTTTTTACCTCATATATTTACCATGTTTTTCCTCTTGTACGTTACTGTTTTCTCCAACAACGTATGTCATTTTATAGTTTAAAACTTCTTATAGTTTAAAACTTCTTAAGGTATCACTTGTAGAAGTTAGCAATGAATACTGTCATTCCGTCCCCTATATTCACCTTTCTCCAAAAATCATAATAAGGGTGTAAAGACAAAGACCTCTGGCTTTGCCTAAGTGGGAATAAGAAGACCCTCCCCAGCAAATACACTATCCCAGGTCAGCAGTGGTGGACCAGGCCCACACTTCACATGGGGCCCCTGAAGTTGCTTTCCAGTCTTTAACTTCTGGAAAAATAAAGACAGTAATGCTATCTTTAATACCTAATGTCTAGTAAAGAAAAGAACCAGAACTACTCCTTCCCAAAGAAGGCCAAGGGTTGGTTGGTTTCACCAAGGGTTAGTTAAGACAAAGCCAAAAGAAGGAGGAAGAGGAGGGGGAGGAGGGGGAGGAGGAGAAAGAGGAGGAGGAAGAGGAGGGAGGAGGAGGAGTAGGAAATTCTATTTGGACTGAGAACAGCTCTGTTCCCCACAAAGAGATCCAACATTAGTAAACCCCTCTCACCATCCTGTCAGCTTTGAAAACAGATTTAGGTTTCTCACTAGCTACCCCCAAAATTAGCCAATCCACACCTTCAAACGTTAATCCACAATGTTTCTATGTAGGGGCTCCCATGGCCTCCCTCCCTTGGCCAATGAGAGGGCCCGAATTCAGGGAGACGAGAAGAGAATTCATCACCATTGGCTATGAGATGCCGAGAACGGTGCCACGCATATTTGATGTATTATCTCCCTTAATCAAAAAGCCAATATTATCCCCACTTTGTATTTGAGAAAACTGAGGTTCCAAGAAGTTAAGCCATTTGCCCAAAGCCCTATAGCTAGTGAGTCATAGAGCCAGTCAGCCCAGCTCCAGAACCCTTACCGCCACCCCACAGACTCCAGGTTACAGCAGAGCCTCAGACTGAAATTATTGTCCAATCCTTCGATGGTCAGGCATTGGTGAGTGTGAACAACAATAATAATATCTGTCCAGCGCTTGACACATTTTCATGACACTTATTGCAAGCAAGTTGCTGAAGCACAGAGCATGGTATTAAAAGCCACGTAAAGGACCTTGATTTTATCCTCTGACCAGCTATTACTTGTCAATGATAAATCTGTTCCTTATCATGACTTTGAAAATAACTGAGGCACTCAAACTAAAGGTCTTAATGTTTTCTTCTCTCCCTCATACAATCCACCCTGGATTTGCAGGAAAACGGGCAAAGAAAATATGGTGGACCTCCACCTGGCTGGGATGCTGCACCCCCAGAAAGGGGCTGTGAGATTTTTATTGGGAAACTTCCACGAGACCTTTTTGAGGATGAACTTATACCACTATGTGAAAAAGTGAGTCCAAATTTAATTTTTTTTTTTTTTTTACCTTTCAAGGGGAAAATACTCCACACTTTGTTTCACACTTGTTCTTGGTCAGTGATGGTGTCTCTTCCAACTGCTGTTCCTCAACATGGACAAAGTTAAAACCTTCCTGTGAGTGGTTGTCCCCTTATTGCCACTGACTTGATGTAGCTCTTCCTTGACTGACAGCTTGAACTGCTGCTGATAACTTTCAAATTCTGATCTTTGATCTGAAATGGCACAGACATATGGAGTTCGCAGCAAGATAGCTATCAGTCTATAATAATACTACAACAACCTTCCAGAATAAGATACTTCTCCAACTTGACATTTTAATCCGGTTTTAAAACGTATACCCTTTGCGTTTAAAGAATGCGTGCACTTGTCGTGGCTCAAAGGTGTATCCATACATAGTGATTCAGAATGAAATTTCCTTCTACAGGTTTGAATTTGTCTGCCCTAAGGCATCAACAAGATTAATAATGTAGTTTCTCAAAGTCATTATATAGTTAAGGAATACATTTCCTCAGTTTTAATTCCAAGCGATACGCTGTTACTAAACCCAAACTTACAGGGAGGACACAAAATTAAATTTTATTTTGATTATTTTACCAAGTGGTGTTTCAACAGCCCCATTCCTAGAAAAGTTAAAAATTTTTTAATGTTTGTTTATTTTTGAGAGGGAGAAGACAAAGTGCAAGTTGAGGAGGGGCAGAGAGAGGGGGAGACACAGAATCCAAAGCAGGCTCCAGGCTCTGAGCCGTCAGCACAGAGCCCGGCGTGGGGCTCAAACTCATGCTGTGAGATCATGACCCGAGCCAAAGTCGGACACTTAACCGACTGAGCCACCCAGGTGCCCCATAGAAAATTTAGAAAAAATTTCTTTCTCTAAATGCCAAAATCGCTTGGATGTATAAGTCAGCCTCAGTTTCGGAACCATTCCTAATTTTGTACAAACAATCTCATTTGGCATGTGCACAAACTATGGGGATTTAATCCGGTAAGAATCTTAGATACTGAACCTGAAAATGGGGAGGAGGCAGTTCCAAGGGGTAACCAACCACCAGGGTAGTCGCACACATTTAATGACACCTCTTCTCCCTGTATATGCCTGGCCTGTTAGGGTCACTCATCGTACAGCGGCCAGCAATAATAAATTACTGAGCCTGGCTTGTCGGAGAAGATTTGTGGTAGCAAGAAGGAGTAGTTTATAGGCAAAGCAAAAGATCTGAGGCCAGAGGGATACGGTGAGTGTCCTCCTACTGTGGAGGTCCTGACGTTGGGCCAGTCACGTAAGACTAGCACCAACCTTCAGCCTACAGATGAAAAAAACAACAGGAATCCCCAGATCGTCCTCTAAATCACATTTTCCCTGTACATCTTGAGATCATGGTGGCAGAAAGACAAAAGAAATCAGCTCAGCAAGGTTTCAAATGAGCGTCTGGGTTTTTGTTTTAAACATCAGTGGTGGAGTATGACCAAGGAAAGAGGAAACTATGGAAACTTCAGAGGCAATGTAGAGGGCAAGGACAAATCTGTCAAGACATTGTCCTTCTGAGGACAAACGCGTTTTCAGGTCCCTGGGATGGGGGATAGATCCACAGATAACTGAATGATGAAAGGCCATTTACTCCGTTGAAAACATACTCTGTTAAGTCAGGCTGAAATGCCACGTGTACACGTTTTCTTTATGTAACCTGACTTTGCCCGTGAGTCAGATAGCAGATCCGAACCCAGCATGAAACTATGCAAAGCGTTCCACACGGGATGCAAATGTCAAACATAGCAGAGGTAAGACTTCAGAAAACGTTGTGTGGGTGTGTTTTCACTTGGAAGGACAAATAGACAAACTGGACTCTCTCTCTCTCTCTCTCTTTTCCCTGCAGATGGGTAAAATTTATGAAATGCGGATGATGATGGATTTTAATGGCAACAATCGAGGGTATGCATTTGTAACTTTCTCAAATAGACAAGAAGCCAAGGACGCCATCAAACAACTTAACAACTATGAAATTAGGTAAGACCCGCCTCTCCTGATGGAAAATGAAGCAGACAACGGGTCTGCATAAATATGTGCTGGGCACTGTTCAACACGTTGGAAATATCAGGATGCCTTTCCCTGTAAGCAAATGGATACAGATTGTTTAAGAGTAGGACAGTCATAAGTGGACTCGAAGAAAGCAAACGCAACAAACAAAAAGCAGAACCAGACCCAGAAACACAGAGAGCAAAGTGATGGTTGCCGGGGTTGGGAGAGCTGAACAAAATGGGTGATAGGCGGGGGGAGACACAGGCTTCCAGTCACGGAGTGAATAAGTCACAGGGATGAAGGTCACAGCATAGGGTACGATGGTACTGTAACGGCGTCTTACGGTGACAGACGGTAGCTATGCTTGTGGTGAGCACGGCACTCTGGGCTTTCATAGCACTTGAATGCCATGTCACATTGTGTGTCAACTACACTCAAAAGATAAATCAAGAGTGAAAAAATAAAACCACCTGCGAGGAAATGGCTACTCTAACTTGGTGTCCTTAAGAACCTGCCCTCCGGCAAAGGTAAAACTGTCCGCGCAACTTGAATGGAAAGAATCAGCCGTCACAGCCAGACCTGGAGGAAGACGATTCCAGAGAATAAGAACACCAAGGGCAACGTTTCCCAAGTGGGAACAAGCTCAGTGTGTTAGAGAACAGCACCGAGGAGGTGGAAACAGACGGGAGAGTTGAAGCCGATGCAGTTGGAGAGCCTTATACACCGCGATTCAAAATTTAGCTTTTATTCTAATAAAAAGGGGAAAACATTTCACTAGGTCCGTGCTTTTTAAACCAGAACTCTGGCTGTTGGGTGAAGTAACAGGTAGGCAAAGATGGAAAGGGGGAAGCTGCAGAGGGAGACTCATTTAGGTCTGGACGACAGATGATGGCAGGTGTACAGGGGCCGGCAGTGCAGGTGCTCAGAGAAGCCGAATCTGGGATGCCTTCTGGAGGTTGCACAGACAAGACGGGCTCCATATTGGATTGAGAGTACAAGCGATGTTCGAATTCAGGGAAGAAAGCTAGGATGTGGGTCCCAGTATCTGTGGATGAGATAGAGTCACTGAGATGGGAAAGAATGAGAGAATAGCCTGCTGGACACATGAAGAGCTGAGTTGGGGTGGATTTACATTCGAGATTCACGCGAGACGTCCCAGGGGAGCGGTTGAAGAAGTGATCGTCTGCATGATATCAGAGTCAGGACAGAGGTCACAGAGCCAGCCAAACATAGGTGATGTTGCAAATCATGGGACCAGTGGAAGGTTCCAGGGCACAATCGGCCCTGTGCAATCAATAATTGGCTTTTATCGGCTGGAAATATGACTAGCATCACGAAACGGAGTTCTAACACCTTCACATAGAGAGGGAACTGTCCTGAATCCTCTCATAAAGGAAGTCCTGGGCCACCTGGAAGAAAGATTAGTGGAACCGTTGAAAAGTAACAGCTTTGGGGTCAGACAGGCTTCGGCTGAGTGCCAGCAAGTGACATAACCTCTCCGAGCCTCAATGTCCTCCTCCCTAAAGTGGTGATATGAGTCCTCATTTCACAGGTGTTATTGTGGGGATGCTCTAAAGATTTTTCAATGTTTACTCCAGTGTGTGGAACTTGGTGATAGGTCAATAAATGACAGAACTCTTACATATTAGCACATTCATCAATTCCAAGATGCAGTTTTCATTGATTTCCTCTCTGCCTCTGAAAATTATTGTCATCCTAGACGTGAATAGAGAGTAGATTTCCTACAATTATCTTTTCCCTCACTTCCTTCCTCTACGCCCCAAATAAGTCGCGTATTATCCTCATAATTCTGTAAAATCAATTACCGGGTCATTTTTCTTAAAACTCTCCAGCCGTCGAGAGATTGACTGGATTGGCAACTGTAACAGCCCAGCCACCCCATCTCAAGGTCAGAGCCTGGAACCGGGGTTTGGAGGAAGGTATCCAGGAAGTTCTGCACATGCCTCCACAGATCCCAAAGAGTTCTGTCTGGAATGTGGAGGGTTGTCTGGCATGGGAACCAGGCGATCAGAGCACAGGTGCCTTCGGAGAAATCCTGGAACCTCGTGCAGCAAGTTTTACCATCGGCACATAATTACTCACGTGTTCTTGGCATCTGTTGTGGAAAATAATGCACCCCTGAACTGTTTTGGACAGGGCCACAGCAAGCTCTACTTTAATGTAACTTTTAAATATTCCAGCCACAGGGATCCGGGGATCGGAAGAGTCCCCACTCCTTGGTCTTTCATGGAGCCTAGACATCTTAAGAGCAAGAGTTACCCCCAAAATAGCTTTGAAGTTGAGGCGGATGTCGACTCAGCTACGTAGGGAATCAGCACGGGTCTCAACACGTTGTTACACCCTGGGGCCTGTCTGTGCTTTGGGAAGAGAGAGAGGCTATGAATAATGAACACAATCGATCCATTACAGTCCCTGACCCGTAACAGAATTCTCTGTGACTTTCAGGGTCTTCAACTATAAAAGAGGTAAAACGATACTTACCCCGTGGGGGCATCGTGAAACATAAATAGACCATGCAGCGAAGCTCAGTGCCTGGCACAGATCACATGCTCTATGAGTGTTTGCTGATGATTACAGCAGACAGGAGGAGGAGGGAGAAGAGAGGGAGGAGGAGGGGGAGGAGGAGGGGGAGGAGGAAGAGGAATATTGTAAAGCATCGGGAAAGAGAAAGCTGGTGAAAGTCAAAGTTCAGGTTGGATGCCAGAAGCAAGGGGAAGGCACAGAGGTACTTTCAAAATCACGGTGTGGGATAAATAGAATATGAAGCTGAAGAATAGATACCCTAGAGCCGTCCTCACCTGCTCCCGCTCTGCCTTGGATCAGTCCTGCCAGAGAGAGAACTTTTCTCGCAGAGAAGGATAAACTTCAACTGGCTCTTAGCCACCCTTTCTCAGGGGATCGATAAGGTTCTTTATGCGGAAAAGACCCACAATTGTCGTATCATCCTCCTCCTCAGCAAATATTCACGGAGATTTGTCTCATGCCTGGCTTCTAGAGACATGAAAGCCGTGCCCTCAGCTTGTGAGAGGTGGCTTTTCATCCCCAACCAGCGCTGGGAAAGTGCAGGACAAACCACACAGATTTAAAACTAGGACATGGAGGCTCCAGGCTCCACCTGCTGGCCACTGACACCTGACTGGCCCTCCCTCAAAAAGAAGAGACTTTCTAAAGAAATAGTATCTTGGAATAGAGGGGGGTTGAAGGTAAGCAAGCGAAACAAAAACAAAAATCCTGAAGATTACTTTATCCACCCTTCCCTCCCCCCCACCCCCACCCCCGGGAAAAACCACATTCCTGGGGCAATGTCCACCAGACTGTAATGGACCTGTCACACCTCTGATACTGGGTCCCCAGCTCTTCAGCAAAGCATGGAGGACAGCGGGGCAGGGCCCCCGTCCTGGTGACAGCACCTGCACAGGACTCGACACCACCAGCTCCCAGAAAGCAGAGCAACCCCCCACTCACCCAGCTGAGCGCCTCTGCTCATGACGCACGAGTCATTTCTGTTAATGGAACTTTACCCATTTTTAATAACTTCCTGTTATTAGAAAAGTCACACAGCCTGATATACCACAAATAGCAAAAGCCAAAATGAAAAAAAAAAAAAACATTAACGTGCAAACCATTCCTCCATAACCCCGTTGCCCCGAGATTATCACTATGTTGGCTCTTTATTGCCTTCCTAGGTTTTCAGCACCGTGTCCATCAAAATGGTCTCCTCACATATGTGTTTTGCCACTATTTTGAAGCCAGCAGCATATTGTGAGCCGTTTTTTTAACCAATAAATACCCTTCTACATTACTACCCATAATGTCTTTTGAGCATTCTACGGTAGAAATGCCCGTCTCTTGTTCAGCAGTGATTCTCAGCCAGGAGCAGTAGCATTCACCCAAAGGGACATTTAGAAAGATGAAGAGGCATTTTCAGACGACCTAACGGAGGCCATTAGGCTTTAGTGAGGAAGAACCCAGGGTGACGAGCCTGTTACGGTGCACAAGGAGGAAACGTCCAACCTCAGAGTCGATATCGTCTCAGCCAAGAGGCCTTACACCGGTCCTGGATGCTGGCATATTTTGATTATTTCCAATCTGGGGACTATTTTTTTTTTTCAATAGATGAAATTTATTGTCAAATTGGTTTCCATACAACACCCAGTGCTCATCCCAAAAGGTGCCCTCCTCAATGCCCATCACCCACCCTCCTCTCCCTCCCACCCCCCATCAACCCTCAGTCTGGGGACTATTTTATTTTATTTTATTTTTTTATTTTATTTTTTTTTAATTTTTTTTTCAACGTTTTTATTTATTTTTGGGACAGAGAGAGACAGAGCATGAACGGGGGAGGGGCAGAGAGAGAGGGAGACACAGAATCGGAAACAGGCTCCAGGCTCCGAGCCATCAGCCCAGAGCCCGACGCGGGGCTCGAACTCACGGACCGCGAGATCGTGACCTGGCTGAAGTCGGACGCTTAACCGACTGCGCCACCCAGGCGCCCCTAAGGACTATTTTAAGTAATAGCAGTGAATATCCTTACACAAAAATGTTGGTGTTCAACTCTTCCCTAAAGACACTCCCAGAAGGGGCACTATGTGCCCCCAAATCATATACAAAAGATTTCTGACACATTTCCCCAAATGTCCCCCCAGAAAAGCTTAATCTGCACTCTGCCGGTGGAGATGAACATTAACTTGCTAGTCAGCAACACCATAGAGAAGAAACGGGAACTGAACGGAGAGTCCAGAGGCCAATTTCCTCCCTTAAGATCTCTACCATCTGAAGCAAGCCACTTAATCTCTCAGAGCCTCGAGTTTTTCATCTAGAAAATGGAAACAGCATCTGTTCTGCCCATATCACAGGTTTAGCGTAGGCCAAGTAAGATGCTACGTGAAAATTTCTAAGGCGTGTCAGAATAGCTTCCCCGTTGGGCTGGCGAGGACAGGGAGCAGCCAGGTTTGCAAGTTCATGACCGTCCCCACCCAGGCAGGCAGAGTGAGCAACGTGGGCCAAGGTGCAGCAGCCCCAGTATCGGGAATTATCCTGGGTGGTGAGAAAACACTATGAAGACCAAACATGTCACATCTGCAGGACTTATCAGGTCCATGCTCACATGTCTTCAACTTCTTCTTTTTTTTTTTTTTTTTGGAAAAAATTTTAATGATTATTTATTTTTGAGAGAGGGAGAGAGCGAGCACAAATGGGGGAGGGGCAGAGAGAGAGGGAGACACAGAATCAGAAGCAGGCTCCAGGCCCCGAGTCATCAGCACAGAGCCCAACGCGGGGCTCCAACTCATAGACCGGGAGATCATGACCTGAGCCGAAGTCGGACGCTCAACCGACTAAGCCACCCAGGCACCCCAAGGTGGACTTAGCTTTTAAAGAGCTATTTATATTTAAAAAAATTTTTTTTAACATTTATTTATTTCTGAGAGACAGAGCATGAGCAGGAGAAGGGCAGAGAGAGAGAGAGAGAGAATGGGAGACACAGAATCCGACACAGGCTCCAGGCTCTGAGCTGTCAGCACAGAGCCCAACATGGGGCTTAAACCCACAAATTATGAGATCGTGACCTGAGCTGAAGTCGGATGCTTAACCGACTGAGCCACCCAGGGGCCCCTCGTGTCTTCAACTTCTTAAACCTCAATCACACAGGATTCTTGCCAAGCAGAATGCCATTCATTCATTCGTTCATTCATTATTTTTGCAGAAATGGGCGTCTCTTAGGGGTGTGCGCCAGTGTGGACAACTGCCGGTTGTTTGTCGGGGGGATCCCCAAGACCAAAAAGCGAGAAGAGATCTTAGCGGAGATGAAAAAGGTCACCGAGGGAGTCGTCGACGTCATTGTCTACCCGAGCGCCGCAGATAAAACCAGAAACCGGGGCTTTGCCTTCGTGGAGTACGAGAGTCATCGGACAGCTGCCATGGCCCGAAGGAAGCTGCTGCCAGGTTGGCATCCCCTCCCCAAAGAGAAGGTTCCTCTGCTCTGCCTCAGGCTGCTGTGTGCCCTGCAGAGGAGGTATCTGCTGGGTGTGGTTGGCTTGCTCTGGAGCTTTGCTTCTGCGCTTTCCTAACTCCCTTCCCCTTCTTATCTATGTTACCGTAGACTAAGCTCCCTGAAGTTTTCACCGAATGGGTTCTGGAAAACATGCCCTTAGTCTAATGCACTTGCCCTGGGGACTTCCAGAGCTAGGAGCTGCAGCAGCCCTGTAACAAGGTGTTAAAGTGAGGAATCTTCTCAAAAGTGAATATATACATTATTTTTCTATACAGATGCTGTTGTCAGGCTTACTAGAAATGGAGGAGGTTGTTCATTACAGTGTAGAATAAGCCTGCAAGCGACACATTAGCCTGATGGCAATTAAGTGACATGAACTCATACCGTGACTCTTCCGTGTCTAATGTGGGGCTGGGGGCAGGGTAGAAATAACAGCCCTCCACAGAAAGGCACCTAGTAGGTGCTACAACCACAGGGTGGGTCCTGTTTGGGCAACAGCCACCAATTCCAGAGATTAAAAGACTCCAACAAGGCCGTCCCTCAGTCAGATCAGCTTAGGGTAAATTGTTGAAAGTCCTCTGCCCATTCTAAAATAGTCACCAAAATTTACACAAAGTAAGGTATTAAGAGGCATCGATACTAAAATGAGAGGATTTCAAGAACGCCAGAGTGGACACATTGGAATCAACTCTTCTCTTGAACACCATGGAAAAGCCATGAGAATTAAAGACAAAACAACCACCACCTAGATTTACATTGTCCACATACACATCCTTACAAACAAGCCATGATGAAGTCACAGGGATGGAAGGTACAGAGTCGGAATGTAGTCAATGGTACTGTAACGACATTGTAGTCAATGGCGTTGTATGGGGCCATGGTAGCGACACTTGTGGTGAGCATAGAGTTGTCCGGTCACTATGCTTTGCCCCTGGCACTAGGGTAACATGGGTATCAACTATACTTCAGAACATAAACAAGTGTTAACTCAATGAGAGCATTCACCCTCTAGAAGTTTGCAAAATTGGAAGACGGCTTCTGATCTTGGGGAAGACTTTTTATCCATATTTTCATGGAGGCAGCTTATAAGGGAAAAGATAGGAAACAGCCCCCAAATTTGCTGAGTCCTTTAGAGAGATGGGCATTTTTAATGTCGATGCTTCCTTTCACTACTCCGTCACCACCCGATGGTCAGACCTGTGCCGCCCAGGCACAGAGAATCGCGGGCCCTCCTCATGAGGCACCCTTAGCCTTTTGGTGACCTGAACTTCATCTCTGGTGTCTTCTTCAACTCTTCTCTGTTCAACAGTTCTGCCATAAAAAAGTTCCTTGTATCCATACTGACCTCAGACTACCCGTAGAGTCTCAAAACATTTATTCCCAAACATAGACTGTTTTCAAACACTCGAGATTATTCTTCCCGCTCTGTTCTTCTGGACGTACCCCACCATCTGCCTACTCCATTCTGAACATTACCCTCAGGTCACTGTTTCCAAATATCAGGTCATCTTTTCTACAATTCTTGCCAATAGTAGGAATTTGATCTCTATGTGTGGAGAGACTGAATGATGCCACTCTGTCCCAAGGGGGTTGGGGAGCACAGCAGTGAAAGACGGTCCAAAATGGGAGAAAGATAGTTTTCAGGACCCAGTGTTCCTAAAGAACTAAAATATCCCCTCAACTTCCTGTCCTCAAAGAAAAGAGCATATCGACCCATGAAAGTGCTTCTCTCTACCTGCGCAGTCTACTGCCCCTTTGGACACTCTACCTATTACCTCACCATACAGTCAACAACAGAGGATTTCGGTCACTGACTGTCCTCTGGAGGGCCTAGTCAGAAAGAAGGAGATCTTTACTAAACGTGATAAGCAAGGACCACAAGAAGCTTTTCCTTCTTCGTTGATTCAGACTTAGAGACAGACAGAAAATTGCTGTCGAACACGATGTATTGCCTCCCAGCCACCTACCTTCCCAGGTGACAGCAGCAGCCCTCTCTGGACATTGCAAGTTTGCAGAGGCGTGCGTCAAACAAAGTCATTGCATCCAACTGAGAGGCCAGCAGAACATTCAAAGGATACTCTGAGGAAAGCCCTAGCGTCAGCCTGCACGGGGACCACCTGGAGGGTTTGTCAAAGTGCAGCTAACCAGGCCCCACCTCCAGGGTTCCGGAGTCAGAAGGTCAGGTATGGCGTCTGCCGATTTGCCTTCGTAACAAGTTCCCAAGATGCTATGCTTCTGAGACCATGAGTCTGAGAACCTGCAATCTAAGTCAATGACTGTCCCTCATGGGCCGCAGATCTGAATAACCTGAGGACGCTTTGAAACAGTACCAGAAACCAAATCAATCTCTCCTCAGCTGAATCTGCTTCTCTGGAGCACTGGTGTTTTCAGTTTTCCAGATGACCTTGTAGTGGAGCTAGTTTTGCGATCCAGTGCTAAATCCTCCAACGAAGGGTTCTGGCCATCACCTGCATGGGAAGTCAACAAGTACACGTGGAAACCACTCAGCACGGGAGCATTTACTAAGACTCTACAATGTGCTTTGCTCTCTTCTGAAGGAAATTCTTAAAAAAAAAAATCAAACCTAACTATTTCACTCAAAGAGTGCACACTCTGAGGAAACTAGACACACAAGAAAAGAGACCAAACAAAAAAGTCCCTTATGTGTATCATCTTTTATTTTCACAACAGCACTGGGTAGTGACTTTGATTATCCCAATTTTATAAATGAAGAGATTGATGGTTAGGAAGGTGGTGTCCTAGCCAGGAAGGCGATCTGATATTTGAACTTGTCTGGCTTCAGAGGCCATGTTTCCAAATCCCTCTGCAACACTGACTTTCAGGGGGATGTTTGAGATCACTGCTTACCGTACCTCCTCTCATTTCTGTCCACTTCAGCCTTCTGCAGATTTTCAGGCCAGCTGAAGGCAGACTGTAGTTCCAGGCCAGGAAGGCTAGAGCAGTGTTCTCAACTTTGGCTGAATTAACTGAGGTGATTTTAAGAATCCTGAAACCCGGACCACTCATATCAAATTTGGGAAGGAGAGTCCTGGGGTCAGTGATGAGCTGGTCAATCTTTTTTTTTTTACTTAGGTTTATTTATTTTGAGAGAGAGAGAAAGAGTGCAAGCAGAGAAGGGGCAGAGAGAGAGGGGGGGTGCGGGGAGAGAGAGTCCCCAAGCTAATAGCACTAACAGGGTGGAAGCCAATGCAGGGCTTGATCTCACGAATTGTGAAATCATAACCCAAGCTGAAATCAAGAGTCAGATGCTCAACCAACTGAGCCACCCAGGCGCCCCTGAGCTGGTCAATCTTTAACAGGCAACTCCCAGAGAAAATCCAAAGTCCTGCCTTGTAGTATGTGTAGATTCCCATGGTATTAACAGTCCCACTGTGGCTGATTTCAAACCACCAAGATGGCATCCACTGGCTCACACAATTCTGAAAACTTAACAGTCCAGTGTTGCAAGTGGAAAGGAACTGGGTCCAGCTCAACAATGAGTGGGACTCAGGTTGGGTATTTCTCAAGGCCCTTACAGTCTGAGGCCAACGCTGAGAAGCCCTCAGCTACAGAAACCAGGGGGATCTTGGGCTAGGACAGTCAGCAAAGACTATGTAAAACACAGAAAAGAAAGGGAAGGAAAACAAAGCAAAAGGAGTGAAAGGAAAAGGAAGGGGAAGGAATAGAAGGGAGCAGAGGGAAGAAGAGGGAAGAGAGGGATGAAGAAAACTATCCCCTGGGATGCAGGGCAGGTAGCTAGCCACTGGGGTCCCACAAGAACCAGCCCCTCTGGGATTAGCTAGCTCATGTAAACGTGTCTCTTTTTTGTTCGGGTTTCAGGGAGTCAGTGCCACAGATGGTTTCACTAACTGCTTTCCAAAGAAAAAAAAGATGCCTTTTGATTGAAAATAATTGCCTCCCATGTGGAATAATAATTGAACAACTGAACCCTTACCAACACTGAAAATTTCTGATTGTGTTCTCTCAAGCTTTTTATTGCTTCCAGGCTGTAGCTTGTTCCTAAACAACTAATAAAAAACACACCAGACTTCCAATCAAATTTAGAAGTTGAGTTGACCCCCTATCACTTCAGCTGGGCTCTGCCCTGTGTAGGGGTCCAGGGCTGGGTAACCCCAAAACACAAAGGAGCCATGAAGAAGTGAAGTGGGTCTGGGCAAGTTAGTCATCCCTCTAAAGCTCATTTCCTCTTCTGTAAAATCGAGACAGTCACTCCCCTCCCCCAGAGAGTTACTGTGAGCGGGAACCAAGGTAGCATATGGAAAACACAGTATATAGTGCAAGACACTCAATAAATTGCAACGGTAGAAATACAAAAATATACGTAGTCATGGGGAACAACTACCCCTTTAAAAAGAGTTCGGTTTCTCATCATAGACCCTTCCATTACTCTTTGTCTTCTCAATCGGGATCAAGAATGTTTCTGCCAATTCCCAAGTTGCCCGTGTGCAGCCAGAGAACTAGGCATGAACACAGATGATTGGAGCCCTGACCAAGCATAAGGGACAGAGAACAAACCAGGGTTGCCTGAGCCCTGCTCACTCCTGCCCACACACCACGGGTTTTTAGACTGCTCGGTGGTGGCACCTGGTCACGCAGATTCTAGAAGCAGCAGACATACTCCCTAATGCCCTTAATGCTTCGTGAAGTCAGACTCTATGTCCAAGCCCTAAATCCATTGTTTCTCTTCTCTTCTTCTGCCATCTCACTTTCAAAGACTTACTTTCCCCGTGAGAGCTGTTCAAAGACCCAAACCTGCCCATCGTGGTCTCACTTCTGCCCCATTCCAAACCACATCCCGGTTCCCTTTGTATGCAATTATCACTGTAAACCATCTGTCACACAGAAGTCCCTTCTAGTCAGCTCTTCCATTTATTTGGACTGTTTCTTGAAATCAGTATCCACCTCTTTTAATATTTGTCTTCGTGCTCAGTCAAGACCATAAGCAGCTGCTGAAGTTAAAAGGCCATCTCCGTGAACCGAGATGGCATTGTCCTGGTTTCTATATAACTAATCATACCTGTGATCCTTTTGAGCAGGAAGAATTCAGCTCTGGGGACATCCTATCGCAGTAGACTGGGCAGAACCAGAAGTAGAAGTTGACGAAGACACAATGTCTTCGGTGAAAATCCTGTATGTGAGAAACCTGATGCTGTCTACTTCTGAAGAGATGATTGAGAAAGAATTCAACAATATTAAACCAGGTGGGAAATACCATACAAGATGACTGTTTTGAAATGTGCTCTGAAAACACTTAGGCTTGAGATGACTTCCCATAACTTTAAACAGGGCCGGCTTCGTGTGGCACTCTCATAACTGCGTGAGGACGACAAACACCATATTTCAACCTTGGATCAGAAAATAGGGGCATGTGGTCCATAACATTGATCAACATTATAATTTTACAATTATCTGTGTGATGCCTTAATTAACACACATTGCCTTCACTAAACTATAAATTCCAAGAGAGTTTTTTAGCTTCTATTGTCTCCTCAGCCCTTATCTCTGTGCCAGGTCATAGTAGACACTCACTAAATATTGACTGTGTTGATGAATGCATGGCCATAACTCTGGATCTGAGGCAGGGCTTCTCGGCCTCAGTACTCTTGATGGTTTAGGCCATATAATTCTTGGTCATGGGACTCTGTCCTGCACATTACAGGAATTTTAACAGCATCCCACACCTCTATCCACTAGATGCCAGTCGCAAGCTGTAATAATCAAAAATGTCCCCAGACATTTACCCTGGAGGGAAAAATTGCCCCAAGTGGAGGACCACTGGTCTAATGCAACATGATTGTGACTTTAGGTACATAAGGAGGGAGGCAAGAATTAATTCTAGGAGACTCATTTGGGTGAAGAGGAGGAGGAAGGAACTGAACCATGAGATTCAGTCCTTATCACTTTTTTCTCATATGGGAACTATAACAGTGAGACAGTAAAACATCTCACGAAACAATGTCCAAATAATCATTTCCCAAAGCCAGCTCTGTGGAACATTAATTCTATGGACTGTTAGTAGATGCTTCTGATAAAAGAGACCCATGGTCAAATAAATTTGTAAACAACAATTTCACCAACATCGGACAGATTTTTTTTTTCATTGTGGGACTTATCAGAGTCCTTAACCTTCTAATATGCTTTGAAAGTATCCAAAAGAAGAGATGTAGGATGCCTCATTTCCCAAATTTTTGGAGTACAGATCTCGTTTTTTTTGGCTACTCATCTTGTGGAATTAGCATGTTTTGGGACACGCTCTGGCTAAGTTTATCACCGTGGGGACACCTTTCCATAAATTAAAATGTTTCTGTCTCCAGGTAGTAATTCTCTGCTTTGTTGATAAGCATGAGCCATGGTGCCATCATGTTAAGTCGGCTGGAGAACGTTCCCCTCGTGTGTTCCTGTTGCCAACTCTGGGTGCCATGTCAGGTGTGATAGAATGAGCTGATGATTTGTTCCGAAGATAATTAGTAAGGATGCCACTTCTCGCTGTTGAAAGATTCACCAGATTCTTTGTTTGCCAGCCTTTGGGAACTCTGCCAACTTCCTGCCATTCTAGTGTAATGGTGTGGCCCCATGCCCCCAGCTGTGAGTCCATTACTAACATAGAGACTGCAAGTGGCTGGCTGCTGACTGCTCACTTATGCTCCAGGCATTGCCACGGGCACTTTCCCAGCACGTGTCATTTATTCAGCACCATGACTCCAGGATATAGGTTACTCTGTCACTCCCATCGTAAAAATGAGAAAACCAGAACCCAGAGCTGTTAAGTAGCATGCTCAGGGTCATACAACTTGCAAGGGGCAAATCCCAGATTAGAGTCCAGGTCTGGCCAAGACCATGTTCTTCACAACTCTGTGACCTCCATGCCCCATCCTTACTGCATTCATTCACTCATTCATTCAACTGTCATTACTTCAGTAGCTCCTATGTGCCAGGCACTGTGGGAGGAGTGAACAGGTGTGAGGTGTGTGTGGGAGGAGTTCAAGATACTCCAGAAGAATAACAGCAATGACAGCCCGCCCTTGTGGTGCAGAGAGACTCGTGTTTAAGAGGAGTAAAGCGTGAGCTGAGGTACGAAAGTTGACGCATTTGTGGGCAGAGGAATGAGACATGCGTGTGTAGATGCTGCTCCCGCTTTGTGTTGACTTCCGACCTTCTTATTTTTATTCAATACTTTTTTTCCCAATCTTTTCAATAAATTGTATTGAGAGAATGGCACGTCCACATGCAAATAACACAGTTGGACTGGATTGATATGAGATATAAAGTTAAATCAAAAGGGATCAGAGACTGATCAAAACAAAGCTAGTATTATAAAAACACTAGAGGAACATACAGGGCAAAGCTTCATGGACATTGGATGTGGCAATAAATTCTTGGATGGTATTAAAAGTAGAGGCGACAAAGAAAAATAGATTAAATGAACTATATACAAATGAAAAAGCGCATCAAGGGACACTTTCAACACTGCAAAAGCAACCCACAGAATAAGAGAAGACACCCGCAAACAATATAGCCGGTAAAGGATCAACATCCCAAGTATATCAAGTGCGCCAATAAGTCAACAGCTAAAAATTAAGACAAGTAAAACTTCAACTATATACTTGTCCACAAAACGCTATTGTCCAATTACCACATACACATAGCCCATAAGCCCATTAAAAGATGCTCAACATCCCTCGCTATGCACCAGGAAAATGTAATCCAAAGCCATTTCCTGCCTCCCAAGATAGCAAGAGTAGCAGTAGTAATCGAACAAGAAGAAGACACAGAAACATTGGGGAGTTTGTGGGGCAATTAGAACCATGTGCCCTGTAGCTGGAAATACAAAACTGGTGCCGCCTCTGTGGAAAACTACACGCTGGGTACTAACGAACGTACGATTACCAGCAGCGGAACAACACTCAGACCTAAACCATACGGGAGTGTTGAAACGCGCAACTTGAATGAACCTCGGAGACCTTATCCCAGTGAAACAAGACAGTCAAAAGGACGTACGCCATCTGATGCCAGTTATATGAGGTGCCTAAAGTCGTCACATTCGTAGAGACAGAGTGCAGAATGGTGGTTACCCAGGGACAGGGGACAAAGGATTCAGAAATAATTATTTCATAGACACAGCGTTTCAGTCGGGGTTCATAAGACGGTTCTAGAAATGGACGGTGATGATAGCTGTACATGGTATTTTTTGATCTAATTAAAACACGACCTTTTTTTGTTTGCTTTTTTGTCCTACTAGTTATAATGAAGATAATAAATGCTAGCGCTCTCTCCCTCTCCACCTCTCTCCCTCTGATGGCACAACTCAGGGCTCTATAATGATGTGTGGCGGCTTCTTGGCACTCCACAAGAGAATATGAATTATACGGGATGGATAACTAGCAGACATCTGCTGTATTAGGAATAAAAAGTCAGAGCTGAACTGGTTTATTTTCCAGTGGAAAGGGTGTGTTTGTACTTCTCTCGGAAAATATATGGGGAGAAACAGGAAAATAACACTTTAAAAATCCTATTTAAAGTTTGGGTCCCTCGGAAAAGCCCGAATATTCCTGGCAAATATTCGACCGTCTTGTTTTAACCCCGATTAGCCTGGAAATATTGTACTGCCACTCAGAGAGATCAATGACAATCAGAACAGGAACTGGGGCTGAAAATGTACGTTCTTCCCCAGCGTAGCCTAAGGGTATGCGCGGAAATTCCAATTATAGTCATTCTACAAAATCTGATTTCTCTAAAACAGTTTAGCGTCAGAATCCGCAGGAGGGGCTTGTGAAAACAGACTGCTGGCCACCTCGCCCCATCCCCACTCCCCCGCCCCATGGTTTCTGAGTCATGGGTCCGGGGTGGACCTAGGCTGATACTTGCTGGTCAGAAGACCACACTTGGAGAACCACACCCCTCTGATAATCCTCCTTGGGATCCCAGGTGTGTTTCTCTTCAGGTACTCGATGTGCTGCTCTTCAGAGTGCTATTTTTCTAATTCCCCGTATTAGGACTTCAGAGTCTTTTCACCATTGCTGACGATGACCACGGGCATTTTGTTTTCCTCCACCCTCTGCCAAATGACGATCAATCAGTAAACAAACTCCTCTACACTAAAGAAGGGGCATACGATAATAAGCCAGATGGTCAATACCATTGCAGAGAAAACCAAGCTCACACGCTCAAATTTGTTTCACGGGGCTACCTTTTCATACAGTAACATTTCCAAGATCAGGTGTAGCTGAAAAGTATTGCTCAAAAATGCCAGTCTGTTTCCTTGTCTACGAACAGAATTTGAGGACATTTAGATCCATTGTCATCTGAAATGCCACCTAACTAATAGGAACAACGGAAGTTGGCGTGCGAATTGACTAGTAATATTCGTTCATCCCATGTCTGTTTATAGAGCATCCTCTGTACACAAGGGAGGAGGTAGGACCTAGGTGAAGACAGTACCGAGATGGCCCCAAAGGAGATCTCGTTCTCGGGGGGCTACCAGTCTAGTGGAGCCTAGATGAAGGACAGGACTGGAGAACGCACAGGGCAAAGACTGGACAGACAGAGGTCCTTATCGGCCCACCTTTGACTTCTCAGTCACCAGGACAAGCCATGGGGTTACGTCATGAAAATTACCCTCCCCGACCCTGGAGGAATGAAGACAGTGTGCTGGAAATTCAGGGAATTACGTGTCCCATGCTTCATGGTCTCAATTGCCTTTACGTACGTTCTCCGCCGAGCCGGACAATTCTGCTCTCTACACCCTTTGCCAGAAGAAGTCAAGTGCCGGATGCAGAGGGAAGAGAGAGGGCCACGATGGTTTTACATCATCCTGACAATACAGCTCTACCATTGTTCCAAAAGAAGATAACATACAGCCGTTGAACCACGTGGCAGAGTAAAACGTCTAACTGTCTTTGTGACCTTGAATCTGACAGGATAGATGACTGAGCTTTGATAGGGAGGCGACAAAAGGAGAACCCTCATGTCCTCTTCTGGGCCCCCCTGGGAAAGTGTCCCATCCTATGTGATGTCTGGGAACTTACGAGAGGAGAAGAAACCACATCTCTCAAGACACACCCACGTGAGTGTCACTAAAAGAGGACAGTTGTCACACTAAACTACTAACAAGTTAATGTCAAAGAAGTTTCCATTTTACCTTCACTCTAGGTGAAACTTCTATTTAAAAAATTTTTTAATGTTTATTTATTTTTGAGAGACAGAGTGCAAGTGGGGAAGGGGCAGAGAGAGGGAGACACAGACTCTGAAGCGGGCTCCAGACTCCGAGCTGTCAGCACAGAGCCCGACGTGGGGCTCGAACTCACGAACCGCAAGATCATGGCCTGAGCCAAAGTCACACGCTTAACTGACTGAGCCACCCAGGCGCCCCGAAACTTCTATTTTTAAAACTGAGTAGGCAACAATATTCTCTAACAACATGTTCATAATCAAGGTAAAATATAAAGTTCAACCGTGTTGGTAAAACGTTTCTTTCTTTTTTATTTTCATGTTGCCATTAGCACCTGCAGCAGTCTCTCTACATTAAAATAGGTCAGGTCAATTTGTTATTTTTTTATTACACAAACAATAGAAATAAACATTGCACATGTTTGTATAATGCCAAAGAATATAAATTAACATGTGAAAGTCCCCTTCATTCTCTGCAAATTTTCTCCCCATTCCTTACATAACCTGTATTAACAGTTTGGTTTCCAGCTCTCTTTCTCTGTGTGTGTGTGTGTGTGTGTGTGTGTGTGTGTGTGTGTATCCATATTTCTCTGTACATATACATGGGTTGGGATTTTGAAAACATAAATGTTACAAAATTATACTTACTATTTTACAAATTTTTGAATTTCACAATAGTTCTTAAATCTTTCCGTGTAAGCATACATAGGTCTATCTTTTCTCTTTAAAGACTCATTTCTTTTTTTTTTTTATTTGTTTGAGAGAGAGGGTTGGGGGAGGGGCAGAGAGAAAGGGAGACACAGAGAATCCCAAGCAGCCTCCACACCGTCAGCACAGACAGTGGGATGCGGGCTCCATCCTGCAAACTGCGGGATCATGACCTGAGCCGAAACCAAGAGCTGGACGCTTAACCAACTGAGCCACCCAGGCGCCCCTAAAGACTTATTTCATTTGGTATGAAGTACCAGATTTAATCACTCTCAGGAGAATGGACTTTAAGTTGTTTTAGTTTTGCTACCACAACAGTGAGAGCTAATGTCCTCATATATGATCCTTTTGGACATAGGAGTGCTTCTGTAAAAGATGTCCCTCAAGGGAGAATTCTTGGATATCTACATTGTTTCCAACATGTAGATATTATGAACAGCAGGGAAAGAACTGTCTTGGTTTTCAAATGTTCTTTCAGAAACTACCTTTTTTTTTTTATCAAAAGACTATCAGAGAAGCAGGTAAGAGATCAGAGTTCCAGTTCCTAGCTGTGTGAACCCTTACAAGTTCACCTTCCTTGTTAGAACCTTAGATTCCTAATCTTTAAGTTAAAAATAAATTAAGGTCAAGTGAATTTTTATTTTTTTTTAATATTTTTAAGTTTATTTATTTTGAGAGACAGAGAGCAAGGGGGGAAGGGAAGAGAGAGACAGAGAGAGAGAATCCCAAGCAGGCTCAACACTGTCAGCACAAAGCCTGATGCGGGGCTCGAACCCACAAACTGCAAGATCGTGATCTGAGCCAAAACTAAGAGTTGGACACTTAACCGACTGAGCCACCCAGGCACCCAAGGTCAAGTGAATCTCTAAAAGCTTAAAGTAAAGCATTGCTAAAGTCTCTCCTAATTCTAAAGTTGTACTACATAAATCAAAAGAAATAAAATATTTGTCTGGGGGAAAAGCCATAAAATTTTATAAGGTAATCGCCTAAATATATATTTATAGGATGACCAATAGTTCAAAACAATTGAAAAACTATTTTACCAAGTATAAGTTACTATTGTTTACATTATATAGAGACAAAATAAGATAATGCTTCTACTCTTAAAGGTCTTATAATCTAGGAAGTGGAAAACACAAATCTATAATAATATGGAAGAATATAGGTGATATAAAAAAATTACAAACAAAAGCTGCTACTGAATGTGTACAATTGTAAACCTGGACATAGCAAACATTCTCAAGGAGAACTTAACCTAAATAATAAGTCTCAAAAAAAAAAAAATCAAATACTCTTGGAAGCCAAATGCTAAAATGTACCATTCTCGGTGTTGTCTCAAGGTTGCTAATGGGGCTACTTTCTCTCTGTTTACAGGTGCTGTGGAGAGGGTAAAGAAAATCCGCGACTATGCTTTTGTGCACTTCAGCAGTCGAGAGGATGCAGTTGAGGCAATGAAAGCTTTAAATGGAAAGGTAATATAGGACAATGTGCGTGCACACACACACACACACACACACACACACACACACACAAGTTCCACCCAAGTTTGGTGTGGAAATTTTGTTCAAAAGAACGATCCCACAAGTCTGTGTCACTCAGGCTTTCTCTACCTCTAACATGACTGCCTCGATCCATTGAAGATGAACAGAAGAGTCAGCGACAGAAAACACCATGGAGATGTGACTCCTGTGTCCAGCCCTGTCTCTAATTTGGGCTGATTTGAACAAGTCACCGCCCCTCAACTTCCTTCCCAAGTGGGGGATTGGAGTATTGGCGTAGGTTATTTCAAGGTGTTTTTCTCAGGTGCAACTTTCTGTCATAACTTTGAGAGATTATCACCTCAGTAGTGCAGTATTTTGGAGGCTGATGACCAGAAAAGATGTCAAGTTCACTGCTGTCAGTCTGCCCTCAGAGTTTTGATCTCCCTACTCTGGAAGGCTTTGGGTCTCTTCACCTGGCCAAGAATAAGGTCCAGGAAGAAGCTAGTTTCTAAGTCCTTTCTCCTGACTTGTAAATAGAAACCAATATAATATTTACTTACCAATGCAAAAAACATTAAAACCCTTTGGGGCACCTGGGTGGCTCAGCCAGTTGAGCGTCCAACTCCAGCTCAGGTCATGATCTCGCAGTTTGTGAGTTCAAGCCCCGCGTCGGGCTCTGTGCTGACAGCTCAGTGCCTGGAGCCTGCTTTGGATTCTGTGTCTCCCCCTCTCTCTTTCCCTTCCCTGCTCACACACTCTCTCTCTCTCTCTCTCTCTCTCTCCTTTCGCTGCCCTTCCCTCCCCCATTCTCTCTCTCTCATTTTGAATAAGGGCTTGATGGAGGGCGGGAAAGGAAAGTAGGAGAAATCTCCATGTAGGGCTATGGGGCATGAATTGAAAACATCCAGGAACTGATTGGATGTCGGAGTGAGCAGGAGCCATTGGCTGGTTTTCAATATGGGGGATCAGGATGATACTGTGGGGGAAGCCAGGAAAGGAAACCTATTTAGAGAGAAAGGGGATGAACTGAGCTTTGCATGTGGTTCTCTATTCTAGAAATACTTGTGGATGTCTCTGATGTGTAAGGAATTTTTCGGGGCTTGGGAATATACCAATGAATAATGTATCACCCTAGCTCTTGAAACGTCTAGAGCAAATCACTAAAAGACAATACTGGGTTTAAAACACTCAAGGGGCGCCTGGGTGGCTCAGTCGGTTAAGCATCTGACTTTGGCTCAGGCCATGATCTCACAGTGCAGGAGTTCAAGCCCCACATCAGTCTCTGTGCTGACAGCTCAGAGCCTGGAGCCTGCTTCAGATAATCTGTCCTCCTCTCTCTGTTCCCCTCCCCCACCCATGCTCTCTCTCTTTCTCTCTCAAAAATAAATAAATGTTAAAAAAAATTTTTTAAACCACACCTACGGGGACAATGAAGCACAAATTCTATTACAATATGGAACCTGACTTTGCAGTAAAGAATCATTCCATTAAAAATATCTCTTGATAGGAAGGTCTATAAGCAGAGACCTATTTGGGTCTCTCTCACCTTCCTCAAGACAGGACTGAAGATAAAGAATCTTATTACCAAGACCACCCCCTTCCTTTGATACTCTGATCTGTTGCTTCTAATTATATCAACACCATTGTAAAGATAGGTGAATATCATCAGGATTCTCTCTCAGTATATTCCAACTAACATATTCAAGACTGGCTCTTGCTGCTAAAAAGTAGGGCAGATATAGGAAACTAAGAACAAGTTGCCCCAAGGCTGACCAAAATGGTCACAACAACCAAGAAGCACAACTTTGTCCGGCCAACCTCAATGACCCCAGAATGGACTGAGGCTCTCACCAAATGGCGAGCTGCTATGACAGAGAATCCTTGCATGAACACTTCGTATCATTCCTTTTCTTTATAAAAAATAGAGGCTCACAACATTCTTATTCAGAGGAAGCTACAAATGCTTCCACGCAACACCTTGTCCCATTGATAAGAAATACGTCAATCCGTCAAGCATTTGTTGAGAGCCATCTTTGTCTCGTGTTGGCAAGCAAGAGAGAAAAGTGAGTGGCACACATAGATCTACACACATCCATTATCTTCCACGTCGGGATCTGTTTGCAAAATGTTAGAAACTTGGGGCAGAAGCAAACACCACCCCAATAATTCTTGAGGACACATTTTAAGAAGTGCATGACTTGAGAAATCACGGTGCTTCCCCTGGCTTCTCTGCCAGTTCCCAGCTGTGCAACAGATCAAAAGGTTGCTTCACGGG
The DNA here is from genome assembly GCF_014898765.1 of Herpailurus yagouaroundi. Taxonomy (NCBI): domain Eukaryota; kingdom Metazoa; phylum Chordata; class Mammalia; order Carnivora; family Felidae; genus Herpailurus; species Herpailurus yagouaroundi. The sequence continues at coordinate 6,446,102 of NW_024412442.1, forward strand.
TACCTGGGGGGAAAGTACAGTGGCCTCCTTGATCCCTCTTCCCTGAGTAAGGCCCCATTTTTAAGTCTCTTTTCTTTTCTAGTAAAAACTTACCTGTTGTGTAGCCGCTCTACGAAGTAAGCCATTTAGGGGCACCTGGGTGGCTCAGTCATTTGAGCATCCAACTTCGGCTCAGGTCATGATCTCACGTTTCGTGAGTTCAAGCCCCACGTCAGGCTCACTATGATCAGCGTGTCAGTGCAGAGCCCGCTTTGGATCCTCTGTCCTCCTTTCTCTGCCCCTCCCCCGGTCAGGCTCTCACTGTCTCTCTCTCTCTCTCAAAAATAAACAAAACGTTAAAAAAAGAAGAAGTAAGCTATTTAACTGGCTGGCAGCTGGAACGACCTGACTAGGCTACCCGTGCCAACGTGCTAACAACCAATAAGATTTCCTTATTGGTTTCCTTTCACCTTCTTTGTGCTGTGCTAAGTAGTAAAGATTACGTTCCACCCATTATTAACCTAAAATTTCTTAGAATTGCATAACATGTAATTTAAAACATATGTATCTCATAAAACTATCACATAACTCTCTGTTGCAATGACTGTATTCGCATAATTTATAACCCATATGTCAGCAGACAGTGATCAGTTTGTCACTGTGAAACCTGGTGCGTATTATGTGCAACGTACCAACTCAGGAAAACTCAACTGACCCACAAACGTGAACCGATAAAGAGACAAGATATGTGTAAGCGAAACAGCGAACAGAGCAGCAAATTGACTAACGCTCAGGAGACTAGGGCTCAGCCGCACTGGGTTGCCTTTATATCTTCTGATGTTGTTTCTTCTTTGCTCTCTACAACAGGTGCTAGATGGTTCCCCCATTGAAGTGACCCTAGCCAAACCAGTGGACAAGGACAGTTACGTTAGGTACACCCGAGGCACGGGCGGAAGGGGCGCCATGCTGCAAGGAGATTACACCTACTCTTTGGGCCATGTTTACGATCCCGCCACAACCTACCTTGGAGCTCCTGTCTTCTATGCCCCTCAGGCCTATACAGCAATTCCCAGCCTTCATTTCCCAGCCACTAAAGGACATCTTGGCAACAGGGCCATTATCCGAGCCCCTTCTGTTAGAGGTAATGCTCATCAGCTCTTGCCCTGGAATAACTCTACAATTTCAAATGATTTGTATTGCAATAGCCTTAGACAAATTGGATGGGTCCACCGGGAGAAAAGGACTGGAAAATTGTTCATGAAAAATCAAATATTATTATATCAATAGTTGTCCTTTCATAAAAATCTTTTTTCACATTACAACTGGTTATTGGAAAAACTTGGTCAGGACATAGCACAAAGGAGTCTAATGCATACATTTGGTCTTCGCATGGGTGCATAAAGTTTGTACAGACTAAATAGTTAGCTTCTCCCTTATCATTGGACCACCACCATATTGCAGTCATTTGTGACTCATTAGAAAACTTACAAATGAAAGCAAGGATGGGCCAATGAAAACCAGTTATGTCAAATAGCAAAAACACGTCAAGGCACATGTGCCTTTGAGGGCGACTCAGGGGCCTATTCGTATATAAATCAAATTATCATAAACATGTTCTAAGAGACACATGCCATGCTTTCATTTGACCTCCTCCCAGGATTATGCACTATGCCTTCTAAAAAGCCACACTAGTGAGGAAATCAACTTATTTCTCCAGGATATGGGGAGCTAAATAGTAAGGTCCAAATAGAAAAAAGACTGACTACTAAATGATAAATCTTTCCTATGTAATCCTATAAGAGTTCCAAATGTTCAAGCAGTGTTCTGGGCTCAGTTCAAGCAAGATAGATGAAAAGGAAAGCATTTTTTTTTTTAATTTCTAGTAAACTAGTTTGTCTCTGCCTAATGGGATCCATCAGAATGGTCCTGTTAGGATGTAGTTAATGCCAAAAGAATCCCAGTTCTGTCTTCCAAATATAAAACCATTCTGGGCAACTTGACAACAAACTGTGTATTTAAATCCCATCCTTGGGTTTTAGTTAGAAGTAAAGGGGCATGTCAGATTACTGTGGAAACTATCCTCTTACTGTTTTTTACTATTTTTCAGGAAAACTGAGTTGGCCATCCTAAGATCTCTAGTCTTCAACAGCCTTAAAATTTCCATAATCATCATAAAATCACTCTATCCAAGATTATAATGCTAAAGAAATCATCAGGTTTTCCTCCGGTATAATCTATGTGGTGACAAATTATGTCATTAAAATATTATACATTTGTAATCTGAAATCATATTATTAAATAATGCATACGTTAAATATAAATTGGCAACCAGTTGTAATGTAGGAAAAAAACAAACTCCACTCCAAGGGAAAAAAAATACCTTATAACAAGAAAGGAAATCAATGAATGAGATTCATGGATGAAGGGTAATCAATTTAATTTTTTTATCAACTTTATGCCATCAGTAGGAAATCAAAGTGGCAACACAGCAAAACAAAAAATCAAAAGGAATCTATTAATGAAACTCAATGGGAATTTAAGCCTCACATTGACAGGCCATGAAACAGAAAATAGTGAACTTAAAAACCGTTTTCTCAATGTTCCATTTCCCGACTGATCACTGGGGACGGAACTATTGGGGAAGCTAGAATTCATTTCTGATTTCCTGATTGAAGATAAAAATGCAACTCTTATTTTAATACATGTGGTCATAACACGCTGGGATCTTGAAATAAATGCCTTCCCAACATTTATTAGCCTATAGAAAAATATCAACAAAAGGTTAACTGCAGACAGAAGTTGCAAAATTTTTCTCTGTACCAAAGTTTTAAAGTTGCTCTTGTACTTAGTGATGATAGCTTTGATAGGATTGCTTTCTTCCCCAGTCAAAAAGAAAACACAAAAACACACCTGTGGCGACTCCTACCTTTTGTTGAGTTTCATTACATCAGAATCCTAGAGTTTTCTGTGCATCGTCAGGGCGGTAATCAATGGGACTTGGGCTAACTTTTCCATTTCAGTAAGATTCAGGGTGATTTTCTGGTGGTTTGATTCAGTTTAATGCCTTCTTACATTCCTAGAAATTTACATGAATGTACCTGTAGGGGCTGCGGGAGTAAGAAGACTAGGTGGCCGTGGCTATTTGACCTACACAGGCCTGGGTCGTGGATACCAGGTCAAGGGAGACAAGACAGAAGACAAACTCTACGACCTTTTACCTGGGATGGAGCTCACCCCAATGAATCCTGTCACTTTAAAACCCCAGGGAATTAAACTTGCTCCCCAGGTAGGTAATGTTATTCCGGAGATAGTTTCCTTAAGTTAGGCCAAAGACCTTCGTACACCTTTTGTCAAATGATTTGACTTGATCCCTACTTGGGCCACTGCTCGTTTTGTTTTGTTTACATAGATAAAGTGGCCAATCAACACAATGAGAGAATGCCCCGCCATTGAGTGTCACTGTCCCATTTCACTCTTCTTCTTAAAAATGAAGTTTGACACCCTAAATAATCTGAACAACTGGAAAACGAAGATCCTACTAAGAATTATTAACCAATACCTTAAATGCAAATAAAGTGCAGCAAAGACCCTGACTCAAAATAAATGCCTACTGTGTGGGAGTAGGCTAATGGAAAGTATTTGTGACACGGAATGAATAGACCACTCTTATGTGCCAATAAAGGACATCCTTTATTGGAAACACTGTGGGGTTCTTTAATGTTTATTTATTTTTGAGACAGAGAGAGAATGAGAGAGAGAGAGAGAGAGAGAGAGAGACAGAGGTGAGTGGGAGAGGGGCAGGGAGAGAAGGAGACACAGAATCCAAAGCAGGCTCCAAGCTCTGAGCTATCAGCACAGAGCCCGATGCAGGTTTGAACCCACAAACCGTGAGATCGTGACCTGAGCCAAAGTTGGACACTTAACCTACTGAGCCACCCAGACGCCCCAGAAACACTATGTTTAAGAGATAAAAACCATGCTGCCGATGGTGATATCATTACCCATATTAACTATGAGATGCCATCACTCCTATCCAATTAAGTCTGCTACAATAATTATAGTTGGGCAGTGATTATGGGGAATTTTTAATGCTCTCATTCCACAGCTCCATGTTTCTGCTTGAGGCTGTGGTTTTTATTATTGGAAAATTAAAAGTTATAAAAGCTGTTCCAGTATGGAAAATGGATTAACAGGGGTAAAAATAAAACAAAACAGGATGTGTTAACCCTTAGCCCGTGGGTGTGCAGTACCTCTGATGGTCTCCCTGTAGAGACACTGGCTAAGGAACCAGTAACCGGTTGTTCAGAGGTACAGTCTGTGGACCCTAAAGGAAACATTCCTACTCCAGGCCCAAAGGTATAAGCCCCCAAGTTAATGGAAGTAGGCCTTATGATTGCAAGCAAATGGAAAACTTGGTTTTCTCACAGCTCATCCTGAGTACTATTTTTGCCGGATTGATGGTTGTCTTACACATCCACATTAGCTCATCTAAGGTTGCTGCTATCCTGACCCAGGCCATTAAAAATAAAGATGCCTATCAGAGTGGTAAGCAGCAACCATTTGTTTATTCAAAAGCCATTTATTGGCCATGTATCACGCACCACGTATTGCGTTAGGTGCTGGGGATGGAAAAGAGAATACAATACGGTCTTTGCCATCAAAACTCATATGGCAATCCAGTAAGAGACAGCTGACACATAAGCCAATTAATTGTAATAAAATTAATTGTAATAAAATCATGATGAAGCCTTGCTCAGAAAACACTAAAGCTTGTCATCCAATCTATCTTGGGTTAAAATTTAAAACAAGGCACCTTATTAAAGAACTAAGATACTTGGAAAGCTTTTAAGAAAATAAAAAATAGTAATTGTTATAAATTCCATGTCATAGTTCTATGAGCTGTCATAGCGTAAGGGACAATCTCTCCTTCTTGTATTCAACCCAGATCAGAAGTTGGTCGTGGTTTATAGTAATATGTGAGGAACCATCTCTAGCAACTAACGAAAGTTCTTTAATTTGTCTCTGAATCTCTACAACTACAGCTTAGACACTGAAGGCTGTGCCAACCCAAACCAACAGAGTTGGAACCTTAACAGTTCCACGGTGGAGTCACGAACGCCCACCAGGAGCAGAGAGACAAGGACTGTCCCGTACAGTCAGCAGTTGTAATCCCAGTAACTAGTAACCCATTAAACTTTTTACCTTGATTTTTACGAAAATGTAAAGTTAAAACCCTATGACAAACGACATGAAGTAGGAATATATTCTTAGGTTATTTTCTCTAAACCGCTGTAGACAGAAGGATTGAGGGTAATGAGGAAATCCAGCCACACAGTGCTGAAATGTCAGTTTTTCTTTAATGGAATAAATACATCCAACAAATCATAGAATTAAGCTATGGGTAAAAAAAAAAAAAGAAGAAGAAAAAGTTACGTCTAATGGACTGAACTAAAAGCATATTAGAATAAATGGCGTGAAACGATTTTTGTGAATTAATAGATGTAACATTTTAAATGGAGTTCAAGTTGAGTTCGTCTTAAAATTGTATGAGTCATTAAACCATGTGGCATTTTATATTTTCTTACATTAGCTTCAACACTGAAGATTAGAGTTTAAAACCCTGAAAGCTGATGAAATAGTGCAAATACGACAATTGGAAGGAAAATCACTTTTTTTTTGTTTTAACTCTCATAGATATTAGAAGAAATTTGTCAGAAAAATAACTGGGGACAACCGGTATATCAGCTGCACTCGGCCATTGGACAAGATCAACGGCAACTATTCTTATACAAAATAACCATTCCTGCCCTGGCCAGCCAGAATCCTGCCATGTGCGTAACATCTCCAAATTCCTAATTTTCTAAGATTTTTAGAGTAAGAGTCTCCAGTAAATTGAGTGTATTTTGTCACTATCTTTTTTTGAAAATGTTTATTTATTTTGAGAGAGACAGAAGGTGTGCGTGAGCAGGAGAGGGGCAGAAAGAGAGCGAGAGAGAGAGAGAGAGAGAGAGAGAGAGAATCCCAAGCAGGCTCCATGTGGTCAGCACAGAGCCTGACACGGGGCTTGATCCCACGAACTGTGAGATCACGACCTGAGCCGACGTCAAGATTTGGACACTGAACCCACTAGGCAACTCAGGTGCCCCTACGTTGTCACTATCTATATAAGCTAAATATTTCAGTCTACTGCCTACTCAATTTTCATTAAATGCAAACGTCCAGTCGTATAGGGGGATAGAGGTGCCAGCCTCTCAAAGGCCCCACGTTTCAAACAGACGATGAAGACTGCATAGCATCATCCACCAATGAGAAACTGCAGATGTAAAATGTAACGGAAATGAAAACTGTCGCCCGTCTTTTACCTGTGCAGCGTTCAGGCTGAACCATGGGAAATCGCCACGTTGTACATCATGACACCGTGCGCGGTCACCTAAATTTTGGATTAAAGATCCTCTCTGGGAGTGGGTATCCCCGCCTCAAGCCCGCGTCTCTGCACGTTTTAGGAACTTTCCTGGTTCACATGCGCAGTAGAACAGCCATGCGGTGTGTTAGGCGTGTGCCCCAGGAATGTCGTATCCACCGCTGAGGTCCTGGGTCAGGTCACAAATCTCCCTGCACACACACACACACACACACACACACGTAAAGTCTTAAATGCAAGGAGAATGAAAACCACGCACACAAAACCCCACTACCCACTCATCTGCAAACACTAACAGCGACAGAGCTTTGCTCCCATCTCAGCCCTCAGCGCCCCAAATTTAAATGCCTACCCCGACTGGATATGTCTTGCAGCCACCCCTTCACGCCTCCGAAGCTAAGTGCCTACGTGGACGAAGCCAAGACCTACGCGGCAGAGCACACCCTCCACACCCTGGGCATCCCCACCGACGGGGCCGAGGCCCCCACCGCCCCCGCAGCCACCGCTGCTTTCCCAGGTACGGAAAATTGTGCCGGACACGGCAGCCCACCCAGCGTGTTTGGGAAACCCTCCCTTGGGGCCATGGACCCTTAGAGCTCTTTATGACCCCCACCCACAAGAAATCTGACTTACACCATCTGTGACCAAAGACACTCTCCAGGTGAGTGAACCATCCAGGTAGGACAGAGAGGAGTGAGGGGGGAGGGGGGGAGGAGCGGGAGCGAGGCTCGGCTCAGCTTGAGTAGCAGCGTGATCTCGAAAGAGCCAGCCTCTGCATCTGGTCGGCTTGGGTTTTCACTTTTAGTGAGAGAGGTCGGAACTGCCTATTAAGAGTTGATGTTCACTCGAACGCTCAGGGCACGCCAAGTGCTCGCCTAAATGCTCCACATGCTTTATGTTATATCAGTGACGCTCAGGCCCCCGCAAGAGGTAGGTTGTGGCATAATGCCCATTGTGAGCTGAAGGAACCAAGGACAGGGATGATGAAGTAATTTGGCCAAGGTCAACTGGCTTTTAAGGAGCCCTTGGAGTATCTGCACTTTTCTCATCTTCAACTCAACTTGACTTTCATTGCTTTGCTTTCTGGAAGAATCGTGTAGACCACGCATTTCTTAAGTTATTTTAAGTCAAAAACTCTGTGTGCAAGAGAGAGTCAGAGACAGATCGAGATCCTTTCAATATGTGGATAATCAGCCCTCATTTTATCTGCTCCGTAATTTTGGTCTGGAGCGCACTGTTTGCTCAGAATAAAGCCTGTCTGTACATCGACACGCCTCCAGGGTCACATTTAAAAGACTTTTCCCCATTCGTTATGTACCTACAACCAATGCTAACAATTAAAAAGTGAACCCTCTAGAGATTCAAAGACACCAGACGACAAATTTGTTCTGGAAATTTTTCCTTAACAGTTAGGTTGAGTAACTCCGTTCAGTTTTAGCAAATAAAAGTTCATTTCTTTTGAAGAAATTGGTCATGAGTCACTGCATTGGCATACCTCCCTTAAAACAAATTAAGAGATCTGACTGGACCCAGAAATAGGGCATTTCTGTCAACCCACGCATTCATTCGTATATTGGGCACGTACAGGCATGAGAACTGTCTGTTGCTCACGAACATAACACCTGGGCCCATTCTGATTTTCTTTTGTTTCTCAAAAGTTGCGAATGTGTTTTGCATTCTGGCAAGCAAGGTTGCAACCGGTGAATGTGACCTCAATGCCAGCTTTGTTCTGTAGAACGTGGAGAAGACGTGTGGCGTGCCCCCACGAGGTTGCCAAGACCACAGCTGCCAATGCCCAGGGCAGGTCCCTGGGGCTGCGCCGGGGCCATCAGGCCCGTGCTCGCTTCCCACACAACAGGGTGTTGACATGTCAGTCTCCTGGGGGTCCTGTGCCATGGCTTCTCGGTTCTGGGAGAAGGTTCAGCCCCTGTCTTGTGGACAGCTGCACCCCAAAGCCACTTAAATAATGTACTGTAAAAACAAATGAGCCACTGTCAGAATTTTCTAGTTGCACATGGCAAAAGATTTGCTTTTACCTAAGAACGTTTGCTCTTGTCCTCACTTCTGTTTGCTCCCACAAGAAGTAAAAAATATTTAGGGCATGAGAGTTGTCTTGGGGACGCCTGAGAATCTGAGAGCCTCTCTTATAACTTTGCTGTGGAGTCAAGCAAAGAATAATGGGTCACAAGGGAAGAATCTGTTTAAATTCCAAATACTCTTGCACTTGGGAAATTAGCCAAGTTGAAGAAGACAATTCAAAATCCCTAAAAGAGAATCTACACCACACACATGCACGCACACATGCACACGCTCTCTTCACACATGTGTATTTCTTACTCACTTATTTAGAAATACTATTTCCAAAGTCAGGGAAGTAATCGGTAACACATTTCTCATCTCGTTGGAAAACAGACCGAACCTCAGTCGTGCCTTAGTCAGCATTACTGGCCAAAGTGTTCAAGCCAAGGAGTGGATATAATTTTTAAAAAAACAGTCCAGCCAGTTTCCTGCCACCACTTCCTGAGAAGCCACCAGAAAGAAATCAATGTGTCTGGGGTTGGGATGACGGCCACGGCACATAAACCAAATGGGCTTTTTCTTTTTCTTTTCTTTTTCTTTTTTTTCAGGTCCCCGTTTGTTGCTTAAGTATATTTTTCCCTTTTTCTTGTCACCTGCACACTTTTTGGGTCGTCTCAGATACGGTTTAATTTTGATCTAAAACGTTAACAGGGAAACATTGCTTTTAGGTAATAGCTGTTAGGCCCTTTTCTCTGAACGTGGATGTCAATCAGCCAGACGTGATATTAATGTGACTGCCCGTGATGGCCTCCTCACCACTCAAACCCCTTAGTTGTCTGAGGGTGAGGACAAGCATCGTGGCCTCTAGACAGCTTGCTGGTGAGGCAAGATGATCTTTGCCCTTCACGGTCGGGTCTAAATGTAAACAGTCCATGTATTTGCTTTTACGGTGCTACGTAGAAATACACGAAAACGCTCAGTATTTTTTCTACCGGTCTACCTACTCCCTATACGTCCTTCTTGGGCAAAAGCAATGAGTTTTTAACATTTCACTTAGATGGGGGTGGGGGCACAAAATCAGACCCACAGAGCCCCCACTCCTCCAGCCTGCCAACCTCTCAATCACCTCTCCTCCTTTGTAAATTCTGCGCCCCTCTGATAAAGACCCAAGTCTCAAGTGTAATTAACTCAGCATCCTGTTAAGTTTCTGTTTCTCGGACTCGACTCTGGTGTTTCCGATTCTGCAAGCATGAAGTGGATCGGGCACACACGGTTGACCTCACTTCGAGGAACACTGTCCCCTAAGTCACTGAGTCTAGATATTATGTCTCCTGAGTTCCCTTTTTAATTTTTTTTAATGTGGATTTGTGAGAGAGAGAGAGAGAGAGAGAGTGGGGGAGGGGCAGAGGGAAGGGGGACAGAGGATCCCCCTTGTCCAGGATCCTGGACAGAGGATCCAGGCTCTGGGCTGACAGCAGACAGCCTGGCGCGGGACTTGAGCTCACACACCGCGAGGTCAAGACCCGAGCCCAAGTCGGACGCGTAACCGACTGAGCCACCCGGGTGCCCCAGGAGTTCACTTTTTTAGAGGGGCGTATTAAACTTTTGGCTTTAAGTGACGTCAGACTTTCATATCCCAAAAAGAAGACAGTTGACCAAAAGGGAGGACACCCGGATGCCTTCGCTGAAGCTCTCTCTGCCTCCTTCTCCAGGATACGCTGTCCCTAACGCAAGTGCACCTGTGTCCGCGGCCCAGCTCAAGCAAGCGGTGACCCTTGGACAAGACTTAGCAGCATATACGACGTATGAGGTCTACCCCACTTTTGCAGTGACTGCCCGAGGGGATGGATATGGAGCCTTCTGAAGATATCTTTCTTTTAACTTAAGAATCAGACACACACAACTCTATCTGGAAGAAATAAACCTCTCACTCAGTTTCCTTACGATCACAAGTAATACTTTTCCTAAAGCGATGCCTTGCCCGAGACTGGTTAGTGTATACTAATTGTAGAATCATGACAGGAGGCTATATTCCCAGTGAAATCAAATGTCAAGCGGGCCTTTGTCTAACAGAAAGCTAAAGAACCATTGCCCCAACAGTCGTTTCTCCCAGGCTCCTGAGGGACCTGGTGACGGGTTTCTGAACCCTGACAGTGTAAAGAGAGACCTATTAACCAGCAAGCGTTCAGGGGTCAGCAGACCTGGGCCAGAAACAACAAAGAGAGCCATGTGAATTCCAGAGTCTTAACCTGGGCTCACAGCTGCTTCTGTGACACAGAGTCACAAACAGGCAGGGTGGGGGCGGGGGGAGGACGCTCTTTGAAAGGCGTTCGCATTGCCCGCGGCGTGGGGTATGTCCTCAGGCTGGGGTCCGTGAAAGACTGCCCAAGGTCTGATGGGGTCAGCATCACTTCTGTCCAAAAAATGCCCCGGGTCAGTCTGTCCTAGGTCAGCATCTTCGTGGCCCCTGGGGACCTCCTGGAAGTCAGCGTGATGTGCTGCAGGTAACGATAAAATGAACCCGGGCCCACTGTTTACTAAACTCATCGGCCCGCACCTCTCCTTCCCTGGAACCCCCATCCTTGCCAATGGTCCCCCAACACAGTAATCACCCCGGCGTAAAAGGACTTCTTCTTGTAAACTTTTCGCTTGTTCACATTGATTTGTTTTCATATCTGTCTCACGTGGTTCATGCCTAATACCATAAAAAGGCGCATCAGATCTACCGATCATCACTTGTGATGCTTTTTCCTACTCAGCAAAGGGGCTGTGAAGTCTTTTCAAACAGAGGAGTGAAGATCCACTCTCATTTCTTTGGACTTTTTGCAGCATCCAGTCCACCGTCCGGCATTCAGAGACTGTTATATTGACGTGGGGTCAGCCTTGGACTGTCTCACCCACTCGCATGAAATCTGCCCAGAAATCCTCTACCTTTCCTCCCTTCTGTTTTCAACAAGTATCGGACAGCTTTACCGTGTCTGAGCCCTTTGGTCTTGAACTCAGCACAGAAACCTTACACCCACCACTGCCGATTGATCAGAAGCTGATTCTTAGACACCCAGCCAGGGTGCTGTTTACCAAAATCCTCGAGGGCTTCAGGCCTCTCTCCAGGAACATCTTCTAGGGATACGGGTGCTACAAAAAACCAGGGTGGAGGGAGCAGAAAGCTCTACTTTCTTGCCATACATGTAAATGACTGCGTCTGTATCAAAATAGAAATAACCCAGGTTTGAACTCCAAACACCTATCACTACTGTTTCAGTCTCATTAGTGGTTTAAGACCTACAGTACCAGAATTTCCATTTAAAAAAATCCTTTGGCCCTGGTAAAAATTCTACAGGACTCAAAGGAAAACATACACACGAAAACATAGAACCATTGGTCAACTCTTGAATGGGATCCTGGGATCCAAAATCAGCCCAGATTCCAATCAAAATCAGCTAAATTCCAATAAGAGTTAAAAGTCCTTGTAACCTTTCAGTTCTGTTAATTCTAATCAGGTATCAAAGGCCTCAAGGCTAAGCTCCCTCTGAAAGACCCGGTGCTTTCAACTTTACATTTTGCTCCTCATATTCCCTAGGATAGTGGCTCCCAAACTTAACTGCACATCAGAAACACCCGGAAGGCTTTTCAGAATGCCTTTACCAAGATGGCGCCTCATATGGATTACATTAGAATACCACGGGGTGATATTCTCGGTACTTTTTAAAAATCTCAGGTGATTTCAATGTGCAACTAACTTTGGGAATGGCCATAATCTTTCCATTTCAACCCTGTCTTCAACCCTTAATGTCTTCCTTTTTTATTTCTTTTTCATTAAAGAGAAAAATGCAAAAAAATTTCTCTAAATAGCCAAATCATATTTTTACACATATTCATCTCATAAAAAGTACAAATTTGAATATAATTCATACTGGCTTCAAACTAACTTTTGGACCAAACTAGTTTTAAAAACGAGGAAGCGAAAAATTCCTCCATAAGCAATTTTGAGGTCCAAATCTACATTCCCGGACAGACCTGCTTTTATACTCAAAAAGAGTAATTACATTGAGGCAGGCAAATTCCCACTGAGTCCAAAAAAGCATTCCAAACTCCAAGAGCAAAAGTTTGAATGTTCTTTAAAATCTCTGGAAATAGAAAAGATTCCTTCTACATGTCTCGTCAATGCAAAATAGAAGGTTTCATCCAGAGGAGTTTTAAATTTAATCAAAATGAACAGTTAGTTAACCACAGGAATATTTTTATGAGAAAAATCATTATTCTGGGTGAAATCATAATGAGTTTTTTAACGGCTAAGAAGAGAAGCCTAAACATACAAAAATAGCAAAGTATCGAGAATTGCCACTTGAACACCAAGGAAACACAGGTATTCGTACATTTACCTCGTAAGGATGGATTGTATTCAAGCGAGTAACTATGGTTTTACTTTTTGCTGAAATTTTACTTCATTCTAGTAAAATCGAGAGAATACTTTGAATTCCATTAGAACCTATTCATAGAAAGTATCAATGTGTCTGTAGTGCCATATGTATTGACTTTGCCCAAATTGAGTCGTGTAGAACAGCTCCAGCTATAATGAGTTTGGAATTTTAAAAAAATGAGATGTTTAAAAATCAAGTGTGAGACCACAGGTTTGCTTCACATGATGTTGATGTGTTTGGACGTCAGAAATTAGCACCTGTTTAATGCCTATTGTACCTTGTGCATCAAATCTATTTTTTGTTACTTCTTGCTTTCTTATTTCCTACAAAAGACTCTTCACAGAAGAAACTAATATGAGTAAACCAACCAAATGATAACAGAGTACCGAACCAATCGTTTAGGAGCATCTAGGAAATTAGAATTGAGTTTCTAAATTTTGGTACTTGATAGCTTAGTGAAAATTAAAATTAACCACCGTTACTCACGAGAACTGGTACAGTAGTGAGATTAGATATCTATTCTCTTACCCGTAAGAGTGCTGCTTATTCTCCAATTGCTATATTTCTCTCCTACCCCATTACTGTAACTAGAAGACCATCTTTACCTGTAGCAAGATACAGTTTTCCTACATAGCCAGTTCTTGCCTCCCACCTGTGCCCAAACCTGGTATCATGCCAGACCACACTGTGTTGGCGTAAAAGCACCCAAAATGCTGCTAGAAAGCTACCTCATGTTAAAAAAAAACATTGACTTCAAAAAATATCTAACAAACCACAGGTCCTGGACTTTTTAATGGTGAATGGAGATCAAATTATAGCTATGTATTAATAGCTATGTAATTTAATAGCTATCATGGCTATGTAATCATTATGCAGGAAATTAGGTTTAGTTTTACTTAAAAGTTTTTGTAAACACAACCTCCCATTCACCTTGATTAGCTTTTCCTAAATATTGCCTCAACGTAATTTTTGATTTATGTCCATTTTCACAATATGTTTTAAATGACTGTTTTCTAGTTCTGCCTTGGACAACTGGGTCACAGTTTGAATCCATGGGGACAGGGAGATTCTCCAGGGTGGCTTTTCAAGAAGAAGAGTCAGTAAAGACAGTATTTGGAGTAAATTGTTTTTGTATCCAACGCTACAAAGTTTGATAAAATATAGTAATGTTGCGTAGCTCCAGGACCAGCCAAGATTTCCCCCAAATAACTTACAACTAACAGTGAGCAGTGTGCCCCAGGGTTCACACAAGGCCATGGTCATTCATCGCCTCCTTGACTTCATTCGTACAGAAATACCCAGGAGACGAAACAACTTATATCTTTTACATCTTGGGGACACATTTTTACCTATATATAAATACCTCTGTCCAAGACAAAACCGAGCTTCAAGTATGACACTTACAGTAAACTTTGTGGTAAATACTTTTACAAGAAAACATTAACGGCAAAATTTGAGAATTTCAATGGACTTCTTGGAAGACAGAGAAACTAGGGACCCAATATTCCTACCTGACATGGAATAGTTACCTACTGCTTTTTGTTGAACTGATCACCAAATATGATGTTGAAATTCTACTTCATTCTAGTGACGTCTTGAAAATGCTTCAAGCTTTATAAGAACATAGTTATAGAAAATGTCATGTATCCACCAGGATCGATGTTTGTCTTTGCCAATGTTAGGACAAAGCCAAGCATGTCCTGCTCTAATGAGTAAAACCATCAGAGAAATGAGACTTTCTGACCTCCATGCCAGATCGCTTTGCTTATGGAGTAGAACATACAAAAACTTTTCTCAACAGAAAATTCATACAGAATATTCTATCGAATTCTTTTTTTTTTTTCAACGTTTTTTATTTATTTTTGGAACAGTAGAGACAGAGCATGAACGGGGGAGGGGCAGAGAGAGAGGGAGACACAGAATCGGAAACAGGCTCCAGGCTCCGAGCCATCAGCCCAGAGCCTGACGCAGGGCTCGAACTCACGGACCGTGAGATCGTGACCTGGCTGAAGTCGGACGCTTAACCGACTGCGCCACCCAGGCGCCCCGTGAATTCTACAGAAAATTCTACAGAGAATGTCCATTTTACAAGCCAGGTTTTTCTTACAGTATTTCTACAGGAAGTAGAATGTGTGAGTTTAATAGGGAGAACAGTGCATATCTTGAACACATACACTCACTGATGGGAGAATGTGAACTTTAGGCATTCCCAGGTCACCTCAGTTTTGTAGAAAAGAGAAAAAGAAAGCCTTATACTTCAGCTAATAGTGAAAAGAAACTGGTAAACAATCTGGAAGTGAAAAATAATTCACTCATTTGCCTGGAAACCAGAAGCCCCCATTCATTCGAACATGCCTGGAATGAGATCTAGAACCCTTCTACACCTCCTTCCTCCCACTGTTCTCCCATTTGGGGAGAGAAATCAAGAAGAATATTCCTTGCATTCTCCTTACTTTGTCTAAGGGAAGGGGAGGTGCCAAGAAACGGCACTTTAAAGAAAATAAGCTGCCTTCAGAGACTTCTTGGAGACTGAAGAACATCAACCCCACTCGGGGTTAACTATGTCCCTCTGGGATGACAGTATGTTCTGTTTGCCGGGACAGCCCTGTTTATCAATATTAACAATAACCCTTCAGACTCACAAATGTGTCCCAGTTCAGACAACAAATTATACAGTGACCTCATCTTGTTGGCTCCTTTTCTTTTCTTGTCGTTCCTTTTTTTTTTTTTTTTTTTTAATCTTATAGAATTGGCTTTATCCTCTCCAGAACAGGTGCACGTTAAAGGAAAATGCCCAACTGACTTCTTTCTGACGCAGGTAGAAGCAGAGAGAAAGCGAGAGAGAAACGTGTCGTCCTCTCATTGATGATTACCCTCAATCCACTCCCCACCCAGTGACCCCACCACCAACCCCTTTCTGGTCCTGGTCGTCCTCCCCAAGCCCCTGGGCTCTGGGTCCTGAGCTCTGCCACTGGGGCCAGATGGGACAGGGAACAAGATGAAAGGTAGGGCATTGGGAGGGTTTTGGAGGATTTGGCAGTTCCTTTCTTCGTTAAACCAAGCTCCTTATGCTGCACACCAGGAAGGGCTTCCAACGTCAGCCTTCCTCGTAAAAGGCACGCGCTTTTTCCCTTCCATGTTTTACAGATTTGCTCAAATATCTGCCTCTCACGTCGACATTACTGTTGCTCATGAACTATCCTCATATAATCTCATATAAAGTGTTGAATATTTCTTAATGGAGAAGAATACTGACAGATACTTTGCTTTTTACAGAACTTCCTTTTACTCTCTCATTATTTTCTTCGCTGATAGTAAGAATTAAACAAATTATAGTCTCTATTGCTATAAACCAGAGGCCTCTATTTCATAGAATGGATGATTCGTCTGTATTTATTATGCACCTTCTCCTCTGCCGAAAACTATGAACGGGTGTGTGTGTGTTTCCACAGCACAGTACACGGTCCCGTGACGCATCCTCTGCATTTTCACAAACTGAGTGTAATTGCACTGAAGTTCACCAGTTGGTAGCTTTTTTCACTTAGTCGGAATCCCCCAAATTAAATCAACCCTGTTCTCAATTTTAAGTTTCAGCCATTAGTGTCAAATACAAGGTGGGTGCTGAAAGCCTTGGCAAAGATGACTTTCACCCTTGACCTGTTATTATTGCGATTTAAGTAAAATGAGTTTTCAAAGCTCTTTCCCGGGAGAAATAGCAAAGATAGTGCAAAAAACAAGAGGAAACAATCTTCATTAGCAGGGCAGATTTAAAACAGACGTCAGCACGGGCATCTGGCTATCTTAGTCAGTGAAACCCATGATTCTTGATCTCAGGGTTGTGAGGTCAAGCCCCACTTTGGGTGCAGAAATTACTTAAAAAATAGAATCTTAAAAGAAAAAAAAAAACAGAAGAGTTCTAGTTCCTGCACATCCTCACCAGCACATGACACGGGCAGTTTTATAAAACACAAAACAAAACAAAAACACATGTTTTGAAACGTGGAATTGCCAAGTTCACCCACTGATTTATGATGTTAAAGAACAGGTAGCCAGACTTTGTTATTCACTTGAAAACAGTTTGTTATTAAGTATTTCTGGATTCTAAACATACTCGTGTTTAGACAATTCAAAAACCTTTTGAACAAGCCTGAGCTACACCTATATGGTTTGCAAGAAATGATCTGCAATGCAGGATACATGCTCTTTTCAAACGGCAATTTTATTTTGAAATTTGGCACTTTTTCCTGTAATTCCTAAGAGATTTGGGGGATCTTGGGACAAGAGCCGCAGATGAGTCTCTTTACATCAATCCATCATTATCACTGGTTTAAATATTTAGTGTAATTATTGGTATTTTTGTTTCTATTCCTTCCCGAGTTCTTGCTTTCTCATTTCTCGGACTGCATTACAGCCAGTATCGTTACCTCCTCCCAACAAAGAGAACGCCGTCAGCAAGCTGTGTTTCTAGTTTCCAGGTGTTACACAACCTCTTGCTTCTTTTCCTTTTTGGTACTATCGACCTGATTTATGTGACGTTAGTTAGCTGAGGTACCAAAGAAAAGGAGAAACAGAAACAGTATTAAAGAATGTGCATAGAGCGCTTGTTTTTATACTTTGAGTACCATATCCTATAGGACCCGGGTCTATCTGAATATACTAAGTAAAATGACAACATCCATTCATCAGGACAGTGATCATTGGCTTCGAAGATGTAAATGCAACGCAGCCGGTGCCTTACAATCGTGAATGACAGGAACTAAGAAGTAATGCAGTATTGTGACGATTAGTGTACCTTCAAGATGACAAGATGATTTCGATTGAATTTTCATGTAACCTCATAAAGTTTTAATAAGTACCAGCCTGAGTCGCCGATTTATTTTCTCTTTCCTGAAAACTACAGCTTTACTCTTCTTGAGTCAATACCTAAACAGTAATGACCTATAAAAGCAGGTATCCTTTTGGTGATTTCCTTACATTTGCATCTCTGATACAAGTTCCCTCTGCTGCATCTTCTGAGGGTAAAGGGAACTTTCAACGATTAAGTGCATTATTTTCCGATCAATAAAGAAAACAAGAGAAATACCCAGAAACTACAAATGATAAGAAAACGTGACTCCAGAAAGGTCAGTGGGCTCTGAGGTCGACATTTGCCCTGGGGGCAGGTGCTGATCCCTAATGGAAAAGAACAGAGGTCACAAACTATCCTTCAAAGGCCAGATCCAGCTACCTGCTTTTTTTGTTGGTGGTGGTGGTCCTTGAGCTAAGAACGGTTGTTGATCTTTTTAAAGGACTGAGCCAAGACATTTTTTACACTTTAAAAGGTTGCTTAAATATAAAGGGAAAATCTGTGACAAGACCCTAGGTGGCCCACTGAGCCTAAAATAGTTACCAGCTGTCCCTTTACGACAAGTTTGCCAACCCTGCCCTAAGCCAACACCGCGTATTTTGACTTTTGTTACAGGTAGCACCCCACTTCTAAGTACTAAATTCCAAATTAGCTGGGACTGGGCTGGCCTGCCAGTGACAGTATCCAAAATGGCAGCGGTTTAAATAAGGCAACAACTTGTTGTCACTGGCCCCAAAAGTCCCAAAAGTAGTACAAAGCTGGCAGAAGGCTTCACAGGGTTACGAACAGAAAGTCTTTCTTCTTGTCTCCTTACTTGTAGGATCTCCATCTCATGGTCTAAGATGATGGCACGTACATCCCGGTAGAAGGAAAGAAGAAGATAGAAACAAGGAAAGGAAAGGACAGCTAAGCAGCTTTCCCTTAAGGAGATGCACTGGAAGTTGCCCCGCTTCACGCTGGCTTACATCCCATTGGGCAGAGCTTAGGCACATGAGAGGATGGGAAATGTAGTCCTTATCTGGGCCACCATAAAGAGGTATTTTGCTATGAAAGAATGGAATGATGAACACCGAGGAGAACCAACAGAGCTTGCCACAAGTATTTACAACACAGGAAAGGTGTGAGGGTGAAACAAAGTATGGCACATGAGATCATCTGGCACTGGGCTTGGAACCCCTCCCTTCCCAAACGAAAGGGGAACTGTTCATTTAGCTCAGAATTTCTCGAAGTCTCGTAACCCGTTGAAGGTACATCTGTGGTGGGGATGGTTCCACGGGTTCCATCTTCACACCATTGTATAATCTTCTTCTGTAAAGACAGGCCGGAGCTGGCCATGACTGCCTCTAATGACTAGAATGTGGGACATCTCTTCTAAGATCAGGTTGTAACAGATGATGCTCCCCATCTCACTGGCCTCTCTCTTGGTCTCGCTCGCTCACTCTGGTCAAGCCAGCTGCCACGCCAGGAGCCGTGCTATGGAAAGGGCCGTGGGGCAGGGAACTGGAGGCAGCCTGCAGCCAACAGGCTGTGAACCAAGGGCTGCCCACAACTGCATGACTGGGCTTTGGAAGCAGGTCCTGCCTCAGTGGAGCCTTGACGGACCACAGCCGGGCCTAGCATAGCGATCACGGACGAGGAGAGAGTCTTGAAGCCCAGCACTGAGCTACGTTACACCAAGATGTCCACCCCACAGGAGTCATGAGATAATAAATGTATTTTAAATTTGCTAAGCTTCAGGATAATCTGCTGTGAACAGCAGATAACGGCTACAACAGCAAAAAAGCTATAAAGTTACAGCAAATGCCAATGTGTTTATCAGCAGAGTCACCGAGGCTCTTATGCAAAGTCAGAGGAACCAACCCAATTTTTTTAAGTTTTTATTTTAATTCCAGTTAGTTAAGATACAGTGTTAGACTAGTTTCAGGTGTATAATAGAGTCGTTCAACGTTGGCATGCATCACCCTGCGAAACCAACCCAATTTTTGAGCTTATGAATAACTTGCTGTTGTCAGTAGGCAGGAGCATATGCTCGATGCTGAGGAGAATAAAAGCTAAGGAAGCTGTACATGCCTTGCAGGAGGTGCTCACAAATGCTGATGGGGTGGGAAGAAGAAAGGAAGGGAGGGAGGGATGAAGCGAGAGAGTAAAGGACCCAGGGAAGCAGAAGAGGAGGGAGGGACGGGAGGAGGGAGAGAAGGGAGGGAGGGAAGGAGGGAGAGAGGAAATGAAGAAGGGGAAGGGAAGGTATGGAAAGAGAAGGAAAGATATCAACTTACTTCTATTCTCACTGTATTTTCCTCTTTCCTCAGCAAGCCCATCTATCACTGCTTCAATGAAAGTATCTGGCCAAACATCAAACAGAGTCCACACAAGCCTTTCTGGCTCTGGTCTTCCAAATGCCTTAGCAATTCAAAGAATTTACAGGGTTTGGGGAGGAAGCGAAAGACCGGGAGAAAGTGATTTATGGTAGAGACAGAGTACCATGGAAAAGCGAGGGGAAGAAGGCACGCCCTCATCCCCCAAATAGAATGCGGACAGGGAGAGAGAGCAGAAAGAGATCTGAAAAACTAAGAACGCAGGGAATCTGGATTCATCCCCACTACTCTGTAGGACACCAATGATTGTTGCACAGTCTCAACAATGGAAGGACGAATGTGGGCGAGTTTTTGCTTGTACCTGTCCCCCCGGAGATGGGAGCTCAGGAAAAAATCAAGTTAGGTTACAGAAAAATAATTTTTTTCCTTTCATGCTTGCGTTTGTGTACTGAGACCTGCTGCCCTGCCGTTCAGAGTCCAGTTCCACATAGTCCCAATTGTTCTTTTTAATCCCATGCGAACTTGCAGAATGGCTAAGAGCACAGGCTTTGCAGCCAGTCAGAATGGAGTCTGCTCTACCAACTACCAACTGTTGGGAACATGGGAAAAACTTAATCTACTTGATTCTCTTTCCTCATCCATTAAAGAGAAGCTACAATATCTCTTTCATAGGGTTATGATACGAATTTTTTGAGATAATGTACATTAGGATACTCATCACAGTGTTTGACATGGTAAGAACCAAATAAATAGAAGTCATTACCATTACAAAACTCTACACACAGGACATAGGACTCTGATGGAAATGTCTGGGTTCCCTTCTCTAAGGAACAAGTAAAAATCAGGCGCACAGACTTCTGGTGCTGTACAAACAAGCAATCCAACTGCAGTCGATTTCTCCCGCTGATGACAATAGAAAATTCTAGCAGGCAGCTTGAGGTGAAAAGTCAAAACTTGAAGATTGATCCATAATGATAGTGAGCTTTCCTGGTGGGTTTTTTTTTTCTCCTTTATCTCTTAGGATTTAACCTCAGGGTAATGAAATTTTACAAGTATGAACACTAAAACGTCCAAGAGAAATCTCCTTTTCTGACCAGAGGCCCAAGAAAGGAAGAACCCAGCAGGGCGGGGGAGGGTGGAGGACTGTCTTTATTTTTTCCTTTTTTAGCCTCCTTTTCTCTCTCCCTGTCTTGCCCACCCCTGACCTCCTTGCAAGGGGGCAGCGGCAGTGGCAACAGCAGCACAGAGACCCCAGAGAAGATTCTAGTATCCAAGCAGAGGAGGAAGAGTGTGGAAAGAATCCTCATTTTCACTCTTTTCCCTTGCCACTTCACCCAGACAGCAGACCCAGCCATGCAGAGCTGCATGAGAATACAGAAAGACAGAACTCTGAGAGAAACACATCCTGTTAGCCAAAGAGACCAGGCAAAGGAGTCCCAGGAGACAGAACATAAGAGAAATTTCAGAAAGTAGAGCGGGGAAGGGAAATTGCTAAGTGTGTGTATTAATGGACATAAATTCCACTTTCACCCCAGGCTACACGTACTCAGAAAACAACAACAACAACAACAACAACAACAACAACAATAAAACTCAAAAAGACATGTTAAAGATCATGGCCAGGAATAAAGAAGTCTATTTCCTAATGATAAAGGAGCTAATTTGAAGAAGACAGAACAATCTTCAATGTTTGTACACTTAATAATAGAACTTCAAAATACATGAAGCAAAAACTGAGGGAATTAAAAGGAGAATAAAAAAATGCCTGATTATGGTTGGAGATTGGAATACTATTCTCAATAATTTATGAAGCACGTATTCCTTTCAAATGTACAAAGAATATTTACCAAGATAGACCTTATCTGGGGCCGTAAAAGAAATCTCAGAGAACTTCAAAGAATCCTAGCCATACAGAGTATATTCTGATCACAATAGAATCAAACTGAAAACCAGTAACAGAAAGACTATCTGGAAAAGGGTGCCTGGTTGGCTCAGTCAAAGAAAAAATTTAGAACATATGTTGAACTGAACGTAAAGGAAAACTCAGTATATCAAAATATCCGGGATACCACAAAGGAGTACTTATAGCACTAAATATATATATTAGAAAGAAAGTCTCAAATCTTTTTTTAATATAGAAAAAGAGGGCAAATGAAAACATGCAGAAGAAAAGAAATAATAAAGATGAGCATGAAAATCAATGAAATAAAACCCAGGAAAACAACAAAGAAAATCAATGAAACCAAAAGTTATTTCTTTGATAAATCAAAGATTAGTAAGATTAGTAAGCCTCCAGCCAAACTGACCAGAAAAAGAGGAGAAAAGACAACAAGTTACTAATACACCACACATTCTATAGATATTAAAAAGATAACAAAGGAAAATTATGAACAAATATGTTAAAAGAAATTGAGCAGTTTACAAAATGGGTAAGTTCCTTGAAAGACACGAATTGCCAAAGTCTAATCAAGAAGAAATAGATAGCATGAATAGTCCAATGGCTTTTAAACAAATTAAGCTTGTAGATAAAAACATCCCCACAAAGAAAGCATCATGTCTCAATGGCTATACTGATGAATTCTACCAGATATTTAAGGAAGAAATATCAATTCTATATAAACTCGTCTAGAAAATTGAAAAGGAAGGAATATTTTTAGACAAAGAAACTTTAAAACCTTATGCTCATGGGGTGCCTGGGTGGCTCAGTTAGTGAAACGTCCGACTTTGGCTCAGGTCATGATCTCACACTCTGCGAGTTCAAGCCCTACATCAGGCTCTGTGCTGACAGCTTAGAACCTGGAGCCTGCTTCAAGTTCTGTGTCTCCCTCTCTCTCAGCTCTTCTCCTGCTTGTGCTCTGGCTCTGTCTCAAAAATAAGTCAACATTAAAAAATAAAAATATTTCTGGCAATAAATAAATTAATAAGGGAAAATTTTTGTGACCCTAGGATAAGCAAATATTTCTTAGATACGATACCAAGAGCATAGTCCATAAAAGAACAAATTGATAAATTGAATCTCAAAATCAAAAACTTCTGGTCTACAAGAGAAGGTGAAATAAGCCACAGACAAGGAGAAAATCTTTGCAAAGCAGGTATCTTACAAAGGACATGTGTCCAGAATATGTAAAGAATTCTCAAAACTTAACACAAAGAAAACAATCTGATAAAAAATAAGCACAAGACATTAATGGACACTTGACCAAAGCATGTACAGATGGCAAATAAACACATTTTAAAATACTCGATATCATTATTGATACTCAATATCATTTCCCCTTCAGGGAAATGCAAAGACCATGAGAGAGAGAGCTCTGTACACGTAGGAGAATAGCTGAGATTAAGGACAGACCATCCCGGGGCGCCTGGGTGGCTCAGTCGGTTAATCGTCCGACTTCAGCTCAGGTCATGATCTCAGTCCGTGAGTTTGAGCCCCGCGTCGGGATCTGTGCTGCCAGCTCAGAGCCTGGAGCCTGCTTTGGATTCTGTGTCTCCCTCTCTCTCTGCCCCTCCCCTGCTCATGCTCTGTCTCTGTCTCAAAGATAAATAAAAACATTAAAAAAAATTTAAAAAAAAAAAAGACAGACCATACCAAGTGTGGAAAGCATGTGTAAGAGTTGCAACACACACTCACCAAATGACCCGCAAGAGATAAATGAAAGCTTCTTTTCATACAAAAACTTGTACATGACTGTTCCTACCAGCTTTCTCTGTCACAGCCAAAACCCCACCCATTTAATGGAATGCGACTTATCAAGAAAGAGGAATGATGGGGCGCCCAGTCTGTTAAGCCACCCGACTCTGGATTTTGGCTCAGGCCATGGTCTCACGGTTTGTAAGCCCCGCATCCGGTTCTGTGCTGACAAGGCGGAGCCTGCGTGGGATTCTCTCTCCCTCTCTCTCTATCCCTCCCCTGCTCACTCTCTCGCTCTCTCAAAATAATTTTTTTTTTAAAAAGGAATGAACTATTTATTTGCTACAACATGGATGAATTTAAAAATAATTATATTGGATGAAAGATGCCAAACACAGAATAGCACACACCATATTCCTCCATTCTCTAAAATTCTAGAAAATACAAACTACTCTCTTTTGACAGAAAACAGGTCAGAGGTTGCCCGGGTTTGAGGTTGGGAAGGGAAGGAGGATTACAAAGGAGCACCAGGAAATGTTTCTGAGTGATCGATACGTTTACTATCTTAAATGTGGTGATGCTTTCACAGGTACATAAATACGCTGAAACTTATCAAACTGTGTCATTTAAATATGCCCAGTGTACTATACATCCAATATAACTCCATAAAGCTGTTTTTTTTTTAAGTTAAATACATGCCTATCATATGATCTAACTATTCTATACCTAGGTATTTCTTTAATGTTTATTTGTTTATTGTGAGAGAGAAAGAGAGCACAAGCAGGGGAGGGGCAGAGAGAGAGGGAGAGAGAGAATCCCAAGCAGGCTCCACGCTGTCCGCACAGTGCCCAACATGGGGTTCAAACTCACGAACTGTGAGATCACGACCTGAGCAGAAATCAGGAGTTGGGACGCTTAACTGACTGAGCCACCCAGGCGCCCCTCTCTCCCTAGGTATTGACCCAAGAGAAACAAAAGCCTATACCCATAGGAAGACCTAAACGTGAATGTTCATAGCAGCTTTATTTGTAGTAGCCGATAACTGGGAAAAACCCATTTATTAACAAGGTGAATAAATGGATAAAGAAATTATGGCTCATTTACACAAGGAATGTTGCCCAGCAGTAAGTAGGATGAATTATTGATAAGTGTTACGACAGATGCATCTCGAAGGAAGTATGCCACGTGAAGGAAGCCAAACGAAAAGAGAGTACACACTGTGTGCTTCCATTTATGTAAGGTTCCAGAATATGGAGACCCTTGTACAGTGAGAGAAAGCAGATCCGTGGCTGCCTGGGGGAGAGAAGACGGATGGGCGGCCAGACAGCAGCAGAAAACGTTGAAGGGGGATGGCTGTGTTCATCATCTTGGCTGCAGTGGTTGGCTTTGTGAGTATGATCTGTGATCTGAAGTGATTGGACGTGACGCTCTTTAATATTTGTTCCCCTTCTCAAGGCTACACTATGCTCTTTACTCCTTGACATCGAGATTCTGCAAACCAGACTTTAAAGAGACTGCCAGCATGCTTTCTTATGAACCTTCAAAACTCCCACCAACTGAAGACACAGGCATGGCCCACCGTCCGTATTTCTGGTGCCCACGGAAGGGACCATAACCTCCCCACACTTAGCAGAATCGAGGGACAGGTGCCCTGGGCGGTGAAACATTTTCAGGGCAAGCGATTTACTCTCATCTCAGTAGTCCTGCAGGCTTGCAGTTCTGCTGAGATAATCCCAGAAATAACCTTCTGCTCTTCTAACAAGAACACGACCGGGGAAGTCGAACTTTGAGGGATCGTGACCCTCTCTGACCTGCTCTTTCCAAAGGCAATGGGTAGAATGTGAGCAACATTAGCCTATCCTCCCTCTGGTAGTTATGAAAATCTAAACGTGTGTGTGCGGTTACATTGTAACTTATTAGTACTCAGAGTGAGGTCTGTTGGCTTGCTTTTTCCGATAAGAGCTGGGATAAATCGTGACCCTTGACTTGTCTTACTGGTTTCCTGTTAGAGGCTGTGGACTTTATTGTTAGCCTGATGTATCTCTGCTAAGTGCCCTGGGAAACACGTTCCAATGTCCAACCACAGCCCCAACCCCCAATAAAATGCACGAGAGAAAACATCCGATAGAATGCCAATGTGCCAGCCAAAGTTTTCTGAAGCTTGTGGATTGGACGGAGGTTAGGAGAGAGCTTCAGCTACATAATGATCTCATCTGCTTCTGCACTATAAAAATATCCTAAAGGCACATAATCTTGATATATCTCTCAAGCGCCAGGCTCAATGCCAGAGGCCAACCTGGGAGTCGAGTGACAGCGGTTCCCGTCCCACGTTTACTATGAACTTAACCTGTGTCCTCGGTCAGACTGTGAAGGTGTCTTGGGGGTCAGTCGCCTTCCCTGTAAAGTGAGACCGGGTGCTCCCCCCTTTATTGCCTTGAGGAACCTGCTGGGTAATAACCCAAGTGAGTTTAGGGCCCAAGGAGGACTCTGGAGAATAGGACAGAGTCTTAACGAATTCAAGTTCCATTGAAGCTGAAAAACAATAAAGCATACGCGAAATAAAACTTGCCAGCCGCCGGCCACTGACTCTGGTTTCAAAGATCACTAAGGTCTACTCAACTCCTAAAAGCCTGAGAGTGTCCAAGCCGACGTGCACGGGACGTTTTGTGTGTGTGGCAACTTAGATCAAGTGTGACATCCAGTGGTCACCTTGGCTAATGACACTTAGACACTTTGGACCAGCCTGGGGATTTCTGACCTGGAGGCCCTTTGTCTTGCTGAACAGACTTCAATTGAAGAAAGGGAATCGGACGTAACAAGTGTTCTCCGTCGGGTGGAAATTAGGGTGAGGAAGTTACATGATGCCAAAAATAAAATAACTACTTGGGGACAGGGCTGAGGCTAGAAGCCACATCTTACAGAAGATCCACCAATTAATCTTTCCATAATTAACTGACCATAATAGAAATGCCCTTTATCAAGAGTCGGCAGCAGAAAGGAGGCAAAAGAAGAATTAATAATATTAATTTCGGGGGCACCTGTCTCAGTCGGTTGAGCATCCGACTTCGGCTCCGGTCATGATCTCGTGGTCCGTGAGGTCGAGCCCCGCGTCGGGCTCTGTGCTGACAGCTCGGAGCCTGGAGCCTGCTTAGGAGCCAAAATCAAGAGTCAGATGCTTAACTCTGATGGAGCCACCCAGGCGACCCAGTCTGACACACTTTAAACTCTAAATGTTTTACTCCGTACAGCCCAGCATCATAATTAATGCCTGCCATGACGATCCTGAGGCATTAACGATTAAATTATTCTTACAGTCCTATGCTTAACCAAGTAAAGAAATGTGGAATCTAATTCAGCAAGATTTAACATCGAAAGTGAGGACAGTGAACATTTTCTGTGCAGTAAGATAGCTTATCTTGAAGACCGGCTTGGGTTTGCCACATCCTAAACCCATGAACATAGTCCATCGGAGGAGGCGGATGGCATCGCCCATCTGGCCAGGGATTCTCCCACCTTCCATCTGTAGTTTATGCTACAAACGGGGGAACCGTTTCCAGACAAGAACTATGTCCAGCACCCCCTTGCCTGTTCTTCCCTGATAAAACCCAACTCTTCAATTCACTCTCACAGCCATTCAAGAAACAGCTTCTAAGGAATTCATTTGCTGTATCTCCCCAGTGACTTTGAAGGGCATTCAAATAGAAAGTCCACAGTGATCTTGGCGAAAGGTGTCTTCTGTCCTATTTTCTTTGCTCCCACGCTGCACCTGCTCTAGGACTCACCTCTTCAAAACCCCCAGGACAAGCTGCTTCTGCTTCTCCACCAGCGACATCTTCTGGCTCGAGTGTCTCCCCCGCGTCTACCTCCCTTCCCATGCCTCTTATCTTTTTAGCTATTCCCACTTTTCGAAAGGTACGTCCCGCTTTAGGGTTGCAACTCAAATACAGTAAAGTCTCCCCTTTCAAGGACTCCCTGATCCCGTCATTGGGAGGATGCCTTCCTCTTACCACCTCGGCGTGTTTCATTCCTTTGCTCATTCTCTCCATCTTGCCTTGCATTGTGATTATTCCTCCTACGGTTGTCTCCCCATCAGAATCCGAATTCCCGGACACAACGGGAATGCGGTGAAAGGGACCGTGCGGTAACCACCCCTGTCAAGCTTGCGAGGCTTGCAGAGAATTCACAGAACACTCCTGAGTGAAGGTGGCATCCCAAGGTCAGCCAAGCGTTATGGGGGTGCCTAGGGGCCTCTTACCAATCATTTGTCACGTGTATCAAGAGGAAAGGGTGCACACCCTACAGCGTTTCCTGGCGCAATAGGTAGGCTCAAACGGGAAAACAGGTTCTCCGGCCACCGTCCTGGTTTGTTGATTTGTCCAGCTGCCGTTTCTGATGTCGCTTCTGTGTGCCCACTGGTGTCCGACCCATTTCACACGTAGTCACCCACTCCAGCCTCACAGCTCGCCCATGAGATAGTTCTTACGAACTCACGATTTCGGACATGACAACGAGGGCTTACGGAAATTGATCCCATAGCTAATAAGCAGCCCTGTCAAGTTTCAAACGTTCGCAGCTTCACTCCGGAACGGACGTTATCGACCGTTCCAAGGCCGCGGAGGGGTGCCACTCACACCTCCTTTAAGGGAGGACCCGCCACAGTTGGGTCCACCACATAGTTCACAGCAAGCCACACTTTCTCTGGGTGTCACCCTCACAGCGAGCACAGCAGGGGCACTGGGGCAGGACCGTCCCTGCCCCGCGTGGATGTCACCTATCAAGCAAGCTTTGCTCGGAGATCCCCCATCAGCCCTACCTAGACTTTCTCAGGAAGGCACTGGGTCTGTGAATCCTCAGCTGGTCTCCCCTCACCGATGCCAGATCCGCCCTGCAGCCTGAAGCTTCTCCAACCTGCTTCTGCGCCCTCCCTGCATCCTCAAGGGATGATCTCTTGCCTGTCTAATCTTTGGCCATCTGCCTCTCGGATGACACGGGTGACACCGGAAGTGTCTGAGAAAAGAGGCTACGTGGTCAGGTTTCAGGACGGCTCTCTCATGATCCCGCCGGCAGGGATGACCCCATCCTTAATGCAACGGAGTCCTTTGCACCGCCGGCAGCCTAATCCCTAAAGATGCCACCGGGGTTAAGCGGGGGGGAAAACCCTGGCGGAAGGGAATGCCTTCAACATACAAGGACTCGGGTGTTTGGGAAAAACTCTTGCAAAGACGAGGGGAGTGGCTTAGTCATTCCCAGGCTGTATTAAAGCCCCACGGGTGGTGTGAAAGGGCTCCAGGCTCAGTGAGAGAACCCGAGGGCCTCTGCGGGTGGCTTCTATCTTGCAGCGGAAAAGCCAAACAGCTGAGGGCCATATTCAGAACCTGATAGCGAAAGCTGCAGGACTCCAGCGCCTTTCCATATTCACATTTAAATACTCAGCCAAGGGGCGCCTGGGTGGCTCAGTCGGTTGAGCGTCCGACTTCGGCCCAGGTCACGATCTCGCGGTTCGGGAGTTCGAGCCCCGCATCGGGCTCTGTGCTGATGGCTCACAGCCTGGAGCCCGCTTCGGATTCTGTGTCTCCCTCTCTCTCTGCCCCTCCCCTGTTCATGCTCTGTCCCTCTCTGTCTCAAAATAAATAAAAACATTAAGAAAAAAAATTTTTTTAAATAAATAAATACTCAGCCAAAATAGGGCAGTTAAGCTAAAACCATGGCTCTGGCTGGGAAAACACGGGACCCTGGAATATGGAATGGATGCCCCCAAGGATCTTGGCTCTGCAGACACCCCACCACCCCCACCACCCCCAGCTTGCCGAAGTGGCCCGCCCCTCTGCAGGAGAACTAGCATCTCCCCAGGATGGGAAGACGCTGGGGAAGTTTCTCCACAAGGCAACAGATGTCCCCCTAAGGCAGTGCTCCACCCCCTCTCCTGACTGCCTGGCCAACAGGGACGTCCACTCCAGCATAACTCATGCTTCCCGCATGCTGGGGCTGATAAGAGAGGAAAGAAGTTATATCCCCAGCAGGCATGGCAAAAATGACCCGGCAGACAGAGGCAGACACGAAGGGGGACCCGTGGGGTTGGATTGATCCCTCAGGAAGGCGCACACTCACCGGCACGGGCTGTATTCGTTCTCTGCTGCTGCAAATTATCACGAGCTCTAGTGGCTTAAAACAACACACATTTCGGGTCTTGTAGCTGTGGAGGTCAGGAGGCCAAAACGGATCTTGCTAAAATCCAGACGTTGGCAAAGCTGTGTTCCTTCTGGAGACAGGGCAGAAATCTGCTTCCTCGTCTTCTCCAGCTTCTAGAGGCTGCTGGCCTTCTTTGGCTTGTGGCCCCCCCCTCCTCGTACGGTACCTTCAGTCTCGCTCCCTGGCCGCCCCCTTCCGTCTTTCCCTAATAGGGACCCTTGTGATCACACGGAGGTACACCTGGGTAGCTGAGGACCGCTCCCCCCATCCTTGATCTTAATTACATTAAGGTCCTTGGTCACAGCTGCCAAGTTCCTTTTGCAGAGTAAGGTAACATACTTGCGGGGTCCAGGGATGAGGACACAGCCATCTTTGGGGCTGGGGCGGAGCATTATTCTGCCTGACTCCGACGCCATTTTTCTTGACACGCCACATGGCGTTACTTTAAGGCCCACGCCATGAATTGGCGCTTGTTCACATCGTGACAGGATCACACGGGAAGCCTGGTTTCGCATCCGTCGCCTCTCATCCTTCCAATTTCTTTCTCGCAGCGAGAACCTCGAAGATCAAACCTCTTGGCACCTTTGAAATCTGCGACACGGTGTGGCTAACCGGGGTCACCATGCCGCGCTCGGAGCTTACTTCCCTCCCGAGTGCAACTCTGTGCCTTTCCACCACATCCACTCATTCAGCCCAGCCCCCGCCCTCCAGCCCTCGCAACCGCCAGTCTGCTCTCTGCGTCCGTAAGTCCCTTTCTGGGTGTGTGTGGATTCCATATAGACATGAGGCCTAGCAGTGTTTGTCTTTCTCTTGTCTGGCTCATCTCACTTAGCATAAAAGCCTCCAGCTCCATCCATGTTGTGGCAAAGAGCAGGATTCTCTGCTTTTTTTTTTTTTTTTTTGGTTTTTTGACTGGATAATAGCCCCGTGCACGTAACAGGTGACTCTTGAGGGCCTGGAGAAAATGAGGACCCGCTCTGATTGAAGCAGAAATGCCTGAGTTGCCCTGAAAAATGGTGGAGGAAATTAAAAGGTACAGACAGGCAGCATGCCCGCTGGAGGGACTGTGCGTCCAAAAGCCCCGGCAGCGGACGGCCCAGAGCACACGCCGTAAAGAACGTACTCGTGGCTCTCCCCCACAGGCCGGGGCTGACATAGGAGAGGCGGTCACACAGCTGCACGCGCTAGGATAAGCGAGGGTGGCAGGTCCCAGAGCCACAGAGGCCAATGGACTGCGCTCACACACCAGAAGCCAGGGAGCTGCGTTTACC
The DNA here is from genome assembly GCF_014898765.1 of Herpailurus yagouaroundi. NCBI lineage: Eukaryota > Metazoa > Chordata > Mammalia > Carnivora > Felidae > Herpailurus > Herpailurus yagouaroundi. Next base: position 6,477,194 of record NW_024412442.1, read on the forward strand.
TTAGTAACCAGCAACGTCGGGGGCAGCCAAGGAGTCCTCAACCACATGGAGTCAAGGAATGGTTACCAGAATATGCTCTCTACTACTCAAATATCTTATTGCGTCTCTACAAGCAGAGTAAGGAGGAGGCTTAGGTTTGGTGTGTCAATGACTCCCCTGGGGCGCCTGGGTGGCTCAGTCGGTTGAGCGTCCGACGTCAGCTCAGGTCATGGTCTCGAGGTTTGTGAGTTCGAGCCCCACGTCAGGCCCTGGGCCTCCCTCTCTCTCTGCCCCTCCCCTGCTCGTGCTCTGTCTCTCTCAAAAATAAACGTTAAAAAAAATTACATGGCTCCCCTAAAACTGAGAGGGGTCCTGTGGAGAAGCCAAAGTCCAAGAGTTAATTTTCTCTTCCTCTGAGCTCCTGGTCTCCTCACGCAAAGAGACCTGGGCAGGCTTGCCCTCCAGCCCTGGAGCTTTGACCTTGGTTTGGGGGCTCCCAGGGCAGTTCACTACTCTGTTGTCCAATGTATGGACGTCCAATGCAATGATCATATTTCTTTTTTTTTTTTTTTTTTTTTTT